>NW_026731951.1:5000-450000 GCF_028476545.2 Physella acuta | reverse complement strand
ACTAATGTCGCTAGTCTATTTCTCTTGTAAGATATTTCAATCATGCGTGATATTATCTTTTTCATCCTATTCAAGAAGTATTGTGACGTAAAGCAATTCAAGTGACATCTATTTAAAGTGATTTAAAACATTTTTAAAAATTATTTAGTAACATCCACATTAGTAAAGAACTTAAAATATATGTTTTAGCACTCACTTCATCCACTCTACTGTTTTTATATTCATAAAATAAAGGGGATATGTGCAGAAAAAAAATCAGTAAGATTCGGATTTTTTGTTATAATAGATATCTTGAAATTTTGGAATCTTTGTCCGTTTCTTAATTCAGATTCTAAGAATTTAAATGAGAAAAAAAAATTCAAACATTACAAAAAATAATGTATAACCCCATATATGAACTTTTTTTTTCATTAAAAAAAAACGTTTTATTAACAAAGTTTTATTTAATAATCCACTAAAAAGTTGAAAAAGAAATAATTATACACTACTATTTAAATAACTATAAAGAAAAGCGTGGGTCACTTTAGTATCTTTTGGATACCTTTACTATAATTTAGGAAGAGACCCACACTTTTGTTTATATATATTTAAATAGTAGTGTGTAATTTTATTTTCTTCTTTTTAGTGCATTATTACATAAAACCTTGTTATTACAACGTTTTTTTTATTTTTTTTTGTCAGTAATTTAAATGTTTTAAATTTACAATAGAGCTGCATGACTAAATACCATTGCACACCTAATGAACATCTTGACGAGTGTATAATAGTGCGGAATAGTTTGATGAGAGAACCTACTAATTTGGACACAATTTTAATTAATTCATTAATAATGTACTAGGCAACCAATCAAGTCAAATTTAATGTCATGTTGCATTGTCTTTATGTCTTGACCCACGTACCAACTGCGAACCGTGACGAAAGTTAGAAGTGCATGCAATTTTGCACGGCCGTTTCGATCTTGACTAACGATAGACTGACGACAGTTAGTTTAATAAAAGCTTGTAAAAATAATCATCATTTTTACAAGCTTTTATTTAACTCACTTCCTCGTCAGTCGTCAGCCTGTCTGTCTAGATCGAAAGGCCGGAGTGAAAATTCGGACAGTTCTACTTGACCGATACGATTCACAATTGGCACGTGGGTCAAGACATGAAGACAATGCAATCTGAAACTAAATATGACTTTATTGGATGCCTAATTATTTTTTATGAATTAATTAAAATTTGGACCGAATTAGTAGGCATGTCTATCCGCGCAATGGTTTTTAGTCATGTAACTCTATTGTAAATAAAACATGTAAAGTACTGAAAAAAATCATAAAAAACGTTTTAATAACAAGCTTTTATGTAATAATGTACTAAAAAGTAGAAAATAAATTATAGACTACTTTTTAAATAACTATAAAGAAAAGCGTGGGTGTCTTCCTTAACATTAGTAAAGGTATCCAATAGATACTAAAGTGACCCACGCTTTTCTTTATAGTTATTTAAATAGTAGTCTATAATTTATTTTCTACTTTTTAGTGCATCATTACATAAAAGCTTGTTATTAAAACGTTTTTATGAATTTTTTTTTTACTTATACACACAAGCTAAGAAATCTTTGACATGTGTCATTATATTGTATGTGGGATTATTGAAAAGCTTGTATTAGTTAATTAATTCTGTCTAATCTGAAAAACTCAAAACTTTCAACTGGGTTTACAAATCACACATAAATGGTATTTTCCAGAACTAGACCCTGTCATTTGTATCCGGTTTTTCTCAGTTTGCATTTTTTTTTACAATAAAAAGACTACTTTAAAAAATTTCTATTTCAATTTGCACCATACTCTCAGTACTTCTATAATTAAAAAACTTTTGTCTCGAGATAATAGGTTTGAAAAGTCAATGTATACTTAATTTAAAATAAAGTATTCTAAAACATATGGCTATCAATACAATAACATTATAGTTATATTTTAAAAACTTGAAGCTGTTTGGGAACCATCGATTACGCTTATTTCCCTTTTTGTTTTGTTTGGATTTTTTTTTAACTCAAGTATTTCTTTCAGAAACCGCCCTAAACTTCTCCTTGAAATTATCTGGAATGGCTAGGGAGAGTAAAATAATAAAAGTCACAACAATATAAAATACGCACTTCTGGTTAATGACATACGGCCAAGTATTGTATTTATATTAAATAATATAACATCAATTATCTCCACAACACACTGACTTTACTAATCCAAATTAAAAATAAAAATGATTGCTAAATTACTATTAAATTAATAGCACTTATTTGTTCAAATATTTCTAGTTTTAATAAAATTGGTAGTCATTTTATACGTATTACACAATTGATATAAAATTCAATTTTCATTGAAAAATATGCTTTCTGGCAACACACATTTGGAGCCATTTGGAACCAGCTTTTCAAGACTATAATAAAGGCGTACATAGGAAAGAAGTTGATCGAATAAAAATTATTTTTTTGCGTACTAAGTATAGTGCAATTTTTCGGAACTTGTAAAGTTCAGATCAGCAGTTTTGTCGTGACAAAAGTTTTAATATATTCTGATATATTAGCAGTGCGAAATTGATTACTTTTATTGCAAAAATAAAAAAAAAGAAGCTTTAGGCTTTGTTTCAAGTTTCGATGACAAATGAAATTGCTTTTTAAAATCGCCATAAACGGAAAGTCTGTATCGCCTATATTTTGTGTATAGAGTGTTGAGTAGATACTGTGTACTAAGTCACATATTTGGAACATGTACACATATTTTTATTCATCACTTTTAAATTGCTATCTATATAATAATATAATTCTCTCCATGGAGACCATAGAAAACACCACGCAGCTTAGCTACCACCCTCATCCCCACCTGTCAGGTGAGCTGTGCTTCACCCTGAATGTTTATAATCGTAGATCCGGGTTAGTGACGGCTATTGGGGCAGATAATTTAGACTAAACTATTTGAAACAAAGGGGAGCTAACAATTTCTGACTGATCTTTTCTTTGTAAACGGCTGCTTTCACTTGGCGGGAGGGGGGGGGGGGAGAGGGAGGGGGGGAAGGGAGGGCGGAAGGGGGTAGTGTCGAAATCACAAATTATGAATTGCTGATAAGCAGAAAATAAAATAACTAGATGGCGGCGTATACTACGTCGCGGGTCAGCTCGTTTTTATTTTTTAAATAAAACAAGCATTTTACCTAATGGATACACGTTTAGTTTTATCTGACATTTGCTTCGTAATTAAATGTGTGTTTGTTTAAAAATGTTAATTGATAAAAATGTCTCATTTAATGAAGACCATTTCATTAAACGCATACATTCTTAGGGATCAAATATTTTATAATAACAAAACTTCTAAACCTTCAAAAATTTCCACTTCACACAGTGTTAAAACATCTGTTACGTTTATCTGCACGTCGGTAACAAAAGGCGTTGCTGGTGACGTCACTGTATAAAAACTTGCATCTGTATTAGGACCAGTGTAGGTAAACAAAGACTTGTTGCTGGAACTGTAGCTGGTAAGTATGAAATTTCTGAGACGATTTTGATCGGAATCTGTAATTTATTTTAAAATTATAGTATTTATTTTTAAAATCCTTGAAGTGTTCAATAGAAAATATTCTCGACATTCTTTTTATGTAATTTAAAAACAAATGGCTAATTAGTAACACACATTAAAAGTAATGACACACACTAAATATAATGCTACCATTTGTGCATTTTTGGAATGCTTAAGTTTGTTACTCTTTTCCATTTCACTAATTTGTGGCATGATTATTGTCACGCTTGCTAACAGGGCACACTCATTTGAATTATTTTGTGGTATATAGACACAAATTTACACACAGACTAACAAAACAATTTCTTTTCAGATAAATCCGTTTTTAATTAAGTCGCAGCTATTCAAATTTTAAACATATTTTAATATTACATTATAAAATATAAGAAATTTTAATCAGTTTGATTATTTGCTAATTTAACTGTGGTATTTACTAAAATAATATATAGACTAAGAACTGACTAAGGATGATACAAGGAGGTAGATAATTATGGCGATCATAGTTTAATAATGTTGGTTTTCAGCTTAATTATTAGGATGGAAACCATTAAAAATATATGCCAGCTAATCGCTATAAATATCAACTATAAACTTAAGATTTTACTTTTAAAATACAAACATTCTAAAACGTAGAGAATATTGCTTTTAAAATCTAAAATGCGGAAAAATACAATAAGTAAATTTAGGTCAGTAAATGTAAATTAGTTTTTTTATAAATAGTGTTAATATCATATGCTCTAAAATATTTTGTAGCGCAAGAATTGTTGTATCTATATTATACTAGGCCTTCTGCCTAGCTTCGTTTTAATTTTCAAAAACATTTGAGGATTTGAAAACTTAATTATTTAGTGATGGCTGAGGTGTGGAGTGCTTAAATTTTAACAGTAATGCTAAATTTAGAGAAAATGTTGTTGTTGTTTGTAGTTTAAAATCCGATTTCAGGGAAAATAACGGAAAGTACGCAATGTATGACTAAAATGGAATTAGAACTACAGAGGTTCTAAGAACAGTATATCTCATAATTTATATTACATTGACTTTTAGTATTAATTTTTTTATTTAATTATGATACGTATCTTAATTAACAACTTAATTTTTTACTAAAACAAATGCTATACATCGTCATTTTCTGTTTGTGTTTAAAATAGTATACAATTTTTTGAAAAATAATTATTTTTAAAAAGTTACCTCTCTTGAAAATTGAACGAATGACGTATGTCTTTGTTTACTTTTTTAAAACAAACAGTTGCTACGCTTGTATAAGAAATTACGGTATCTGAAATATTTAACGACTATAATGGCTTTTTCCGACGGGGAATAAAGTTTTTTTTTACCCTCCAGGGTCGGTCTACCACCTCACATAATATTAAGGGCATTGTTCGTCAATTAATTTATATATATATCATTTAAGGTGAACTTCACTCGCGGTCATCTTTTAGCCCTCGTCGAGGGCTTTGAGCCAAACCGACAGATTTTCCTAAAGGTCAAGCCAGTTACCTTTAAGCATGCAAAAAATTAGCCAGACATACAAAAGGTAAGTGCCCGAAAATCCTTGTTGAAATGACCCTGTTTTTCCCATAAAATACAAAGATTATGTAGGGAAATACGACTGGTCAGTTTTGACCCATTTCCAGATTTTTCCCGGACATGGCGAGTTTTTTCTGACACCCCAAGGCGTTCTCCTACCACCTCACAAAATTTCAAGGGGGGTCATTGGACGAAAGTTTTTTTTCGTAATAAGGCTCATATAAAGAGAATTTGCGGTCACTTTTTAGCCCTCGTCGAGGGCTTTGAGTCAAACCAACAGGTTTGCCTTACGGTCAAGCCATTTACCTATAAGTGTGCCAAAAAATTAGACAGATGTAAAGACTGTAAGTGCACTGAAATCCGTTTTGAAATTACCCTCTGTTTTTCCAATAAAGTACAAAGATTATATAGGGAAATACGACTGGTCAGTTTTGACCCATTTCCCGATTTTTCCCAGACATGGCGAGTTTTTTGTGACACCCCAAGGCGTTCTTGGGGGGTTGTTGGACTAAAGTTTTTTTCGTAATAGAGCTCATATAAGGCGCCGGTCAGTCGAGGTCAGTTTTGAACCTCTCTCCTTGGACTTTTCGGCCAACCGTCACAGGCCCTCGTGTTCTATCGCCCCAAGGCATCGTCGTGCCAAATTTGACGCACCTGACCACTTTGCTTTATATATATATAGATACTAGACTACCTGTCATCTACAAAAGACATCACATCTGTCAATTATCATCACAAAATAACCATACCCCACATTCAAAAAGACGACACACCTCAGACGTTTCTATCTTTTAAAAACACCGATTTTGGCTGAGCATGGGCCTGACCACACTATCCCTTTATATGCTGACGTCACATGCAAACTCTACACCTATCTAACTCAACTTCACCTGCCCAGTGTCCCGCCAAGTCTCAGACAACATGTTTTTATTGTTTAAAAAAAAAAGATTCCGTCCGAACATGGCTCTGACCACACTATCCCTTCATATGCTGAGGACACAGAAACAGGTGAACCCTACTTCACCTGCCATGTATCATGCCAAGTTCCGATAGGCAACTTTATCATTCACATCTAGAAAAAAAATAATTTTAAGAAATTACCATTGACATGATGTGTCTCGAACTAGTGCCACCCCCATGGAAACCTAATAAACTAACATATTTGCTATCTAGGCACGTAAAATTAGGGACTAACTACTGATATATTCTACTTTTATTCTAGATCTATAACTTTTCTTTCTTTCGACAGCTGACTTGTAGATTGTAGATCTAGAGAAATTTTATTGTATATCTAAATAAAAAGTACTATTGAAAATTGTAAATAGTTATGGAACCTAATAAAAATAGCAAACGGACGTATCGTTAAAGCTATAGCCGGCAGAAAATTAGCTTTATAACGCGTTAAACTTTTGAATGGGCACCAAAATCTTCGATGGAAGCCGACATTATTGTTATTAAAAGTTAATAAATCATGTGACGTCACAATAAGTAATGTCATTTTTCTGAACTTTTATAATTAATGTGGTATAATCTACCAATGAATATATATAAAAAATAATTAACGTCTTTAAATTAATGTGTGATTAACAGTCTGTTTAAAAAATAAAATTGTTCTCTACCTAATTACGTATTTTACAGCTCTACACATGGTGCAGATTCTCTCCTGTAACCAAACGGACACACACACAAAAATATTCAAACATGTAAACAATCTTGAGTTTTAGTAGTATATAGAAATGTGCATTTAAAAGCATTGGGGCCGCCATTTTTTTGCATAGTGGCCTTATTTAACTACAATTTTATACAACGAAATATTTCTGAATTTTGTATTGTTGTTACTTTGATGTAAACCCCTTCCGTATCTGATTTATTTCCATGCAATTTTTAAATCCAGACATTTCCGATTTACGTATCAAACTGCGCAGCGGCGGGGAATCTTCAAAAAGTCTGTGCGTCACAATGATAATATCTTATTAGGTCTGGTTTGGTGATATTGTTTACAATTACATAGTATATATAAGAGTGATGCATTTATATACTTCACTATTTTATTTGATATATCTTTACAACCTAATAAACTCGACTAAAGGTATGTTTAGTATTTAAAACTGTTTTAAAAATTTTTCACAATTATCACAAAGTTATCAGTATAACTGTTGAATTGTTGGATTGGTTTCGACAGCAGCAAATTTTCAGTGTGCAACTAACAAAAAAGTATTGCGATCAATGACACAGCTATGTTTACAATTTTTTATTTAAGATACTTTTAAATGAAAGAAAACTATTAAATAAGAAATATATTAGGTGGTTGAGGAAAAATTTAAAAATATATCATATCCCAATGAATTAAAAATTATCATCCAAATTTATAAAACCGGAGTCATATTTTACTTTTTCCGCTTTTTAGAAGGTTTAAATGGCGCGTACGTTACGGCGTTACAGTCTCTCGCTAAATTTCATCAGGCGTGTCCGCCAGCGGCATTGTAGAGTGCGATTCGGCTGCAAATAAAAATTTCAGTTTCGGCCCCTAAAGGCTTACATGGACCGTTGAGGGCCCTGTAATAAAATACAATTTTATGAATAATCTGATAAATTAACAAGGGTTAGATTTTTAACTAGGTTGTTTCCTTTTGTCCATACAAAATACAAACAATTTCAAAGCTTACAGTTCTCGATATAATGAAAATATTTACGTAAAATATTAAGCTTCGAAGGGCAGCTCAACTTTAAAAAATAAAAAGTCACACTTATAAAAATGACTTTGTAACGCGAGAAACTCTTTCTGTACAGTTTCTTCACTCTGTGAATGATGCAATTAACATTTATTTTTAGACGATCAAATCAGAAATTGAGATCGAGCACCTAATAATACACCATTAGTAACGCTAACAAAAAGCATCAGTCACACTGATGTTTATAACACGTCAAATAATATTTTTTCTACGTCTAAATTGCAGGATGCAATTGGGTGCTCTGGGTTATCTTGTGAGCACTATGGCGCCTATGTTAGTTTTAAGTTGCCAGGGGCCGTACGCAGCGCCACTGCGAAGCGAATAGGAGGCTCCGAGAGCTCCCCTCTCCGTCTCTGACACATGGGCTGTCATCGAAATGTGTTCTATCTCATTATTTTGGTTAATGATTAACGTACTTTCAAGGTTTTTATGCGTTAGTATAGGTAATCTCATTTCACGAACTTTATGATCCAAGCGTAGGCATTGTTTACATTTAGAAAGGCCACGCGTCTAAGAATATACGATTAGAAACGCAATGATATAACCCTCCTAATATATGTCATCAGTCTTTCTTCCATCCGCGTGGCGCCTGCTATGTTTTCATTGAAATAACTTGGAAGAGACGTAGAAAACAAGGTCGTGAGTTAAAAAAAAAAACGATTGGTAACGATTTGATGAAATCCTCTTGAAATATTGCATTAGCCTTTGATCTGAGACCGCGGCAAAGCGCGTGGGAGGGGGATGTTACCGGAGGGTGGGGGTTGGCACGCTGATATGACGTAAATGTACCTTTTTCAAAAATGAATTAATTAGTTACATCTCCCGCACATTACTAGTGCCGTCCGAATTGATCACGCTAAAACGATAGATTTTTGTTTAAAAGTCTGCTGTTCAATGTTGTAATTCAACACTTTTATTGTAAGTAAAACATAACATTTTAAATTGCAGCAACATGCTCACAATTTATTTCGGCCTTCTGATTGAACGCTTTCATTATGTACACATTTGATCGGTTTTAGTTATAATTATCTTATCAAATCCTACGCTTACTGTAATTTACCTCGATTGTACAAAATGTATCTGTTTACATTTAATGGCTGTGAAAACGTCACTTTCCAGGTTCCTGGTTTACTCTCTATTGTGTGTGTACATGAATTGCGGTACACATTACTGTCAGTGTTTCCGTCAACCGCTTTAGAAGATGTCCATATGACTTGCCTACTGTACACGTAGTCACTTGATTGCCAGGTCAGTTGCTTCAATGCGATGTTTCGTCCTGAAAGATGAGTTTTAAAATAATTATAGTAGTTAACATATGTTCCCGAATTGCGTCTGCATTGCTTTCCCTATTAGAAAATGAGATGTCTATTTTCCCCACCAAATATTAATATATTCGCTTTTTTGCCAGAGATTTTTATCATATCGCCTAAAAGGCTGCACTACTGATTATTTCGGGATTCGTATCCTAGTTAGATTGATGTCCCCCAGCGTTAATTGCCCGAGAGTTTCAGGTTTTCACCTAGGCTATGACTAAATTTTTTAGCGCAATTTCCATTCTGGAGAATTGCGTTTATTAACCCGTCATTTCTGGATGTATGAATGTATGAATGAATGGATGGATGGATGGATGATTGTGTGTCCGCAGCTTTAAGTCGTATCTCCTCCTCAACGAAGCAATATCGATGACTAGTCCCAAAAGCAAGTATGTTAAGCAAGTTACGAGGATGATCATAGGCCATAAAAATTCCGGGTTTCTTTCATGGATTTCCCGGAAAAGCCAAAAAACCTCGAAAAATTCAGTTTTTGGCCCATATCTCGGCCACCAGACCACTTAGCGACTTGAAACATGTACCAATCGATTCCTGACATAATTTAGAACAATATTGCTGAAGAAAGTTTTCAAAAATATCCTTTCGTTCGGTCACAAAAAAATTTTGAATTAATTAAAATTTGGACCGAATTAGTAGGCCTTTTTTCCAACCACACCACACGCGTCATCACGTTCAATAGCTGCGCCATCACGTTCAATGACTGCGTCATCACGTTCAGTAGCTAGGCGCGCAATGGTTTTTAGTCATGTAACTCTATTGTAAATAAAACATGTATTTTAACCAATGGTTTTACTAACCCTGCTCTTGATTTACGCTACGACAGAGCTATTTTTAGTTAACATAAGGAAATTGCGCTAAAATTGTCACTATACTTTTTAATTACCTTGTTTTTGTCAAATCGCTAGTGATCTATGAAAGACAGTTACCCTTCTTTCGTATGTGACGCGCATGTGAAAAATAGCCAACCATGACAAAAAACAGTTTATTCTCGATTGATCGACAGCATATAATATTTTTAGTTCTCCTAAATTTTGAAATCGTTTATTGTATGTATAATGACTAATTAAACATCAAATTAAGTTAAAAGAAATAGATATTCTTGTATTGCCATTGAAGTGGCGCGTAACCAGAGTTTTTGAACGAGATCGGTCGCTACTCAGATCTTTTACATATTTTAGCGCCCAAAGCTGTTATGAAAGAAAATAATATAGTTTTATTTTATTTTCATTGCATTTAAAAGCTTATTGAAAGTAAGACTTTTAAATTTGTTTTATTTTTTTCATTTCCGTAATTCTTAAGTGAACAACTAGAGATGTGTGCTTTAAAACAGCATTAAAAGCTCGCCTTCTCCAAAAGTCTATTATCTGCCCTTTTGCAACGCGTATTGTCGTTCTGGGGCGTGAAAGATACTGCACTTCACATCCGATAGCAAGCTGATCAAGCGATGGCTAATTCTAAGTCTTGTTACCTCCTCTTGGTTTCAAATTGTTTAAATTCTTTACTAACTTCACTCGGCACTAAGACTGAAAATATTTGAGTTACAACTGGTTTAGTAGCTTTTGATTTCTAAAGCATAGTTAATTCCCCCTATTTCGAGCCAACAAGCCTCATGAAATTAGCCAACCGTGGAGTGATAGTTCACTCACTCTGATCAAGCGATCGCTGGATAGTAGTGTATCTCGTTATCTCATATATTAATTTGAATATAATAATTTCAAAAATAAAATTGCCTCTATAATAGAAACAAACAATCGATATGCATGCATTTCCCTAACTGAAAATTTTTAACGAAATCACTTCATTAAAAGTGGGTCAAAATTATTATACAATATTTGCCACACAGCGACAAACAAACAGCAAACCATTAAATAAACAAACAGACAAACAGACGTTGCGAACTAAATAAAGGTTTGTAAAAAGACTTAGCTCCTTCAAACACTAAACTTTATTTTGTTGTTCAAAGAATATCATTTGTAAATAAACTAGCGTTTGTAATGAAATATAAGTTACAAGGATAAATGTTTAACATGGTTGAGAAATATTGTTCCTGCTTTTAGTCTTGTTGCTATATCTCGATTAGACTGAACTAGTGATGTCAAAATCACAATTCTTGAAGACAGTGATCAAGGCATCTCGTGGAAACGTTGCTGTTTTCACACAAAAAAATTAGTCTGTATAGAGTTCTTTACTTTGAAGTAAACAAATTATATCAACCTCACTTAATAGTTTGTTTTAACCGGGATCCGGAAAAAAGGCCGACAGGTACAAAAAAGCCTACACAGACAAAAGGCCGACATGGACAAATGGGCCGACAAGATAATAGGCTGACAAGACAATTAGCCGACAGCTAAAAGGCCGATATGCAAAAGGCCGACACATTTTATAAAAAAATAAAACGACAATTACAGACATGTTTAAATTTTGTCGAAAAACAGTTAGCCTACATAATGATAAAGTGATATTACAAAATAGAATAAAAGAATAGGGCCTAGTATGATACATTTTATGCTATGTCACGTAGAAATTCAAGTCTACTTCTTTATTCATTTCTGCAATTAAATTTGCTATCCTGTCATCTTTCTGTAAATATTGTTTTTTTGTTTTTTTTTTGTTTTTTTTTTATGGCCCACCAAGCAATATAGCCTCCATCTCTACTTCCACTCTTCCTTGTTATTCCTTGTTTTTTTGCAAATAAAAGTCTCCAGGGTGATCTTTTCCGACGATTACCTGCCACCTCCTGTGCCACCCCTTAGCCGTGTTTTGGGTCCTTGGAATCTCATTTATATGTTTCTCATTTACAGACAGGAAAAAGCGGTGGAACCATCACAACTCATGTGTTTAACAGCTTTACTCGACAACAAACGCATGTCTCGTCAAACCACTTCACTAGTTCTGTGGTAGAAAAATGTTTTCTAGTTCATCAAATGCTTCCGCATTCTATGCACTTTGAAGAAATGCCAGGGGTCGGCGTGGTCGAGTCGGTAAAGCTCATAGTTGCTAAACCGAAAAGTCTCGAGTTCGAACCCTCGGGCAGATGAGGCTCGTTAGCTGGGGACAGCCACTCTTCTAGGAGAGACAACTCCAAAAATTAAACAACTGCTGCCTTGTAGATTGTTCTTGGTTGGACAAAGGCTATGGAAGCAAATCCAAAAAGAAAAGCAGGCTGAAATCGGAGTCAATGGCCTCAATGGCGCATAACCAGTTGACACGTACCGCTTTATTGTGTTGGAGGCGTGGTCGAGTCGGCAAAAAGCTCATGGTTGATAAATTCGAACAAAGTCTCGAGTTTAAACCCACTGGCATATAAATCTCGATCCCCTTCGACACTAATAATTAAGAACGAAGAAGAAGAAGAAAGAAGAAGAAGAAGAAATGCCAGTGCTGCTATCTGCCGCATCACTAGGCTAAACTATTGATCCTAACCATAAACAACTTTCAAGCTCAACGCTTGTAGATTTTGCCATATATTTTGGATAAAATAAAAAAAAAAACCTTTACTTGTAGCTGTTGGGAATTCAATGCATGCATTGATTGCAGCTTTTTCAAAGTTAGTGACGATAAACTGTGGAGATAAGTTGATTTGCATCTTTTCAGTGATATCTGCAAGGTCCTGTAATGCTGTTGTATATATAGCCTCTGTTTTTTTCAAGATATCATATTGTAGCAAGCGGTAAAAGTTGTTTTCGTAACCTAATGGGGCATCAATGGAGTATATTTGTAGGAAAATAGTAGGAGCAGTTTTTAAAGTTTCCTACTTTATCTTTTACATGGCATCACTAAGCTTTTCCATGTTTGCTTCAGTAGAAAATATGAACGACTTGTAATTGTTTATGGAGCTTTCCTTTAACAAAAGTTTGACCTGGACAAAAGGCCGACAGCCAAAAGTCCAATAATACATAAGGCCGACATCCAAAAGGCAGACAACCAAAATTCCGATAGACCAGTTGCTTGTCGGCATTTTGTGTAAAATATAATCTTACACTGTTATAACATTTTAAAAATAAAATATGTTATTTATCTTCATATACATTTGTAGATGTTTCTATTACTAACTTTTACTGTTCAAAAGCTCAGTGTGCAACTAAGTTCAAATAGGCTAAAGCAAATTATTTCGATAATTAAATATCAAACTGTAATATTAAGATTTAAACTTAAAAAATAAAGAATCTGTAAATCATATGGAGTCTATGATTTCACAGTAATTGCGCTTAACTGCAATCCTAAAAAAGTACAACAAATACTAATTTCATTTTTAGTAATTATTTTTTCTTATTGTTAATTAAGGCACCTACCTCCATTTACATTAACCGTGCAAACAGATCGTGTTTTTCCAAAGTCTATTTGAACCGCCTGAACAGTTTTATTGTAACTACAGTAGATGTCTGTGGTAAAGTCGTTTACTGTGGACATTGTCTGGTTGGTACACGGGGTAAAGCTGCTGGTAGAGTTGGTTTCTTTTACAGAAAGACGGATGTCAGATACTGAGTCTGAAATAAAGTATGCACATGTTGTTAACACATCATGAATCGATGAAATATATTTTAGAAATAATGATTCACATGGTATAACTTCTGAGATTGTCTAATTTACAGCGATAAAGATATCAGATGTTAAATATAAAAGAAAGTGTAAATAGTATTACATATTTTATAAAACAGTGTTTTAGATACAATTAGATTAAACTGAAAAAACTTTTTTCATTTATTTCAATTTGGTCTACGGAAAATGGTTCAAAAACATTTGCTTGGAGAGACAAAAGCCCGAATAGACGTTTTCCAGATTGGTACAAATACATGAAAGGCACATACACGATAGCCGTTTACCTTATGAAGAGTTAGTATGAAACACAATTACTGATCAAAGCTTACCATTAGTTTGAGATATTACTCTCATCGATGTCACTTCATAGCTTAATATCCAGCTTATTGAAAAGTTCTGAAGATTTGCACATGTTGAATCTTCACCGTCTGTTAAATATGTCGTTGAATTAATACCCAACGGTGCCAGATCCTCTGGGAACAAAACAACGTTTTGTAAATTTTGCAGACAAATGTGTATTAATACTAGTAGTTTCGCTGTCTGTGTATCTATCTGTGTATCTATGTATCTGACAAGAACGCTCTAGAGAAAACACAAGCAATTTTAAACTTTCACAGTGAAACGAAAACGAAATATGACGTCACATTTAGCATATAGTAAAAAATAATCTCAAGCCGGAGAGTGCACACAGTAATATGACGTCATTGATTCTCGAGTAAACATTGAATAAAAAGACAATTTTGTCTAATCTTAGGAGTGGTTTGCGTGAAGAGTTTCTTACAATTCTTCGGGTAGGGGCGAAGCCCTCCCCCCGGTAGAACATCAAAGCCGCCTTCCCCCCCCCCCCCCAACTCAAAAGATATGACGTCATCGATACTCTATAATAAAAAAGACTGACATTACGGCATGATTAATGTGTATAAACTTAAAAGTGTTTTGCATTTAGAGTTTCTTTCATAGAATTCTTCGGGTAGTGGCTAAGCGCGACACCAGTTTTTCTTTCAGACTTTTTCCTCCGAGGAGAGGGGAACTTTAAATTTTCTAATCTAAAAAGTGTTATGCGCCCCAATCCCCAAGTAGAGTCGCCTGAAAGAAACTCCAAATGCGAGTTCTGTCATGATTGAGATCAGGTGCTTGGCCTAGGGGTGTGGTTACGACTGTATTTAATATCAATGCGCGGTAACTAAGTGTAGATCAAGCTTTAATGACGATTCTTGCTAAAAATCCGTTTTCAAAGAAATTTGTCGTTTCCGATTCAATTTGAGGTTAAGGTGGTGGCTTTGGTTTTGGTTTAGAGAAAATAGACAGCACTATCAACCTAGCGTCCTATATATCCTTCCTCAACGGGCCATTTTTCTCGTCTATAATATAAGCGGGCTGAGCGTGTGTCAGTCCTTCTGTCATCGCTATAGATTATGAAACCATAAAAGTAAACATCGCACCATACTGTGCTTTTCAGTGCACCGCAGTGTTTTATTATAAGTAATAGAGTAGGGTTTGTTTATATAACGGTATAGAGCTATTTTATAATTGCCACCGTTTTTACTTTTTTGCATAACGTATAGAAAATATTAAATACACGCGCATTGCTAAAACATATTAAAAAGATCAATGTCAAATATCATTTTCGTTTATATTCCTAGAAAAAATGGATACATTTTCATAAAATTAGTTCAACTTTTTTTTGTTGTAATTTTTGCAAGGGAGGTAATTTGAAAATATATTTAACTCATCAATGATTTTTTTTAATTACTACCACATTGATTATTATATGTTAAGGTTCATAAGTAAAATAGAAAAATGTTAAGATTATTTACATTATTTTCTAATTAGACTATGATCTCTCAAAATCACTATTTTTTGTTTTTGTTTTTCGGTGTTAACAGATGGTGAAATTTTAGAATTATAGTATAGAGCAGGGGTTCCCAACCCCGTGCCCTAACGTTTCGTATGTGCCCGCCTCTCACTATTCGACAGAGACAGAATTTTTTTCATAAACATTATTGAAAGGTTGAAGGGAATGAAAATCGAAAGTTTGAGGGGGGGGGGGTGCAAATCGAAAGTTTGAGGGGTGGGGGTGCAAATAGAAAGTTTGAGGTGGGGGGATGCAAATCGAAAGTTTTGTCCCCGGGTGACGGGAAGGGTCGCTACCCCTTTGGAAGGAGTTTGTCGATTTAAAATAGGTGGTGCCCGCCACCCTACCGATATTTTAGAATGTGCTCTAGAGTAAAAAAAGGTTGGGAACCCCTGGTATAGAGAATGCTGGAAAGGCTCTCTCTGGGCGCGGACGCCTCGGAAAAGCGAGTTGTTTGGTGATGATTCTATTGTTGTGGTAGTGTTGTGGTTGTGTTGTGTTGTAGTTGTGTTGTGGTTGTGTTGTGGTTGTGTTGTGGTTGTGTTGTGGTTGTGTTGTGGTTGTGTTGTGGTTGTGTTGTGGTTGTGTTGTGGTTGTGTTGTGGTTGTGTTGTGGTTGTGTTGTGGTTGTGTTGTGGTTGTGTTGTGGTTGTGTTGTGGTTGTGTTGTGGTTGTGGTTGTGTTGTGGTTGTGTTGTGGTTGTGTTGTGGTTGTGTTGTGGTTGTGTTGTGGTTGTGTTGTGGTTGTGGTTGTGGTTGTGTTGTGGTTGTGGTTGTGTTGTGGTTGTGGTTGTGTTGTGGTTGTGGTTGTGTTGTGGTTGTGGTTGTGGTTGTGTTGTGGTTGTGTTGTGATGTGTTGTGGTTGTGTTGTGGTTGTGGTTGTGGTTGTGTTGTGGTTGTGTTGTGGCTGTGTTGTGGTTGTGTTGTGGTTGTGTTGTGTTGTGGTTGTGTTGTGGTTGTGTTGTGGTTGTGTTGTGTTGTGGTTGTGTTTTGGTTGTGTTTTGTTTGTGTTTGTGTTGTGTTTTTGTTTGTTTTTTTCTGTTCCAAAGTTGGTACATTCAAAAAAGATTTACCGTGGCGGAGCACGGGATGCAGTTAGTATAATTATAGCGTTTCAGTCGCGTTTTGCGTAAACTGTCAATTAACTTTCTGTAAATTTAAAATTAAACTCAATCGACACGTTTTCAAAGTCTCGTTTATTTTACACTGTACGTTTTTCCCCCGCCTGTTTAGCAGGAATAAATAGGACGATTCATAATGTAACCCTGGGGAAGCTGGATTTTAATTTCTGGAACGTGTCTTTGTCCACACTCGAACCTATATACTCCAGGGTTCTTTGTGTGTAAGCCTTGAGAGCATTTTGATAACTCTCCGAAAGTGTAAGGTAGAACACACATTGGGAAGAGCCTATTGCAAGAGGTGTGGGGAAGTGCTTTTAAAAGGCATGGGTTACACGTAAGGAGCTGTGCCGGGTGAGAGCCATTGATTTGCAGTAGCCTGTATTTCTAAATGTAGGACACGCTATACAACGATTTTAGGAGTTATATTGATCTTGAAAGAGCCTCGTATGACTTTTATTTTTATCTGTGTTCTTTAAGAAAACTGCGAAATAATTTACGTGACTTACTAGAACGTAAAACACACCCTCTGCGTCTTAACCCTAATATATAAAATCCCACGTGCCCACTTCTCTCTTTCTCCTTCTCTCCGTCCACAGTATATGAGATCAGTATGTCCAGCGATAAATGGAGAACATAAAGATACGGACTTTTGTTGAAAATAGTATGTTGGAATTTTACATGTATAAACTAAATTTTACTTAAAGAAGGAAACTAAAATAAAGCAATATTCAAATGTAGAATAACATTTTTAATTATGCAACCGGAAAAGTGTTTATGGTTGTTATGGTTGTGACAAGAACACACAAAAAAAACTATTACATCACATGCCACATGTTTAAACTACGGCTTCATCTTCCATTTTTAGTATAAGTATAAATGAACTATTTTATTCAAATTTGATTTAGATCTATAGATCTACTCTTCAAGACGTACACTATGAAATTTATACAATTTTCTCGGCCAAAACTAATACAAATTACTTCAAAAAACATCATAAATACCATTGAGCAGCCGGGTTTTTAACGGACTCATTTAAGTCTCTTAATCAGTGTGTGAATTTAGTATGTGTTGTATTAATAATTAAAGTATATAAGGTCAAATTGGTTTAAATTTTACTAATAGTTATATTATTTTAAATGTGTCGTATTTTTAGCTATTATTTAATACTTAACTTTTCTACTAATATCGTTAAACGTGTGGTAAAGAACATTGTGTTTTGGCCATAACTATTTTATAAATTAATTTTTCCAAACACGTATCACATTAATATGCTTACAATATATAGGCATACAATTCACGTGAATCGGGTACCCAATTCTAGTAGATAAGGCAAAAGATTGCAAAAAGCGTCGAAGAAAAATAGTAATTTTATACCAATTTACAAGTAGCCTTAGTAGAGTTAGGAGGAGTGGTGACACTATGACATACATTTCACGACAAAGAAAACAATTCTATATTAAGTTTGTATTAATAATCGACTGTATGTTATAAGGTTTTAATATTTGAGCAAATGAATAATGAACAAACGGAAATGTGTCAGTAAAGTCTTTAGATAAAACTGGTTGTTGAGGATTGTGTGTGAGTAATTCATTTTCTTGATACTCGTTGTGTAAAGAAGTTCGACCTGTGTGGCTAAATTGGGAATTCGTCTAAGGATTGTAAGGAAAAGATTGCCTTGTCTAAGTGACCTGAGCAATCTTCTATCAACTACTTAGTTTTAAAAACGCTATATATAAATAATACTTACGGTACTGACAGAGTGGACCGAACCAGCCCCGCTCACAACTTGACCCAGCTAAACACAGACCTTGGTCATCACATCTGTTGTTGACACAGTGACATTTGTATTGGCAGCTGGAGCCAAACCATCCAACATTACACGCTTGTTGAACTACACGGGAGATAATTCAAGTTATATTGGTTTTAAAAAAGAAAACTTACTTAGGCAATATCAAATAATTTTTCCATTAACATTTTTTAAATGTATGAAAATAGCTTGGGTTAGCCGTAAACTTCAAGTGTGATATTGAAGTTTATAGGATCCAGAAAAAAAACAACCTAAGAAATAAACTTCATGTATATCTGTGGGTGCATCTCAGTTAGGGTATATAATAGAAACTGCTTGAATACATTTGGAACTCTTCTGGAGGAATGGTTTCCATGGTGACCGTTGTCATTTTTGACATTTTTTATGTCCATAAAATTGCACATATATATATATATATATATATATATATATATATATATATATATATATATATATATATATATATATATATATATATATATATATGGATCATAAAGTCATATATCTTTCTGTCACTAGCTCTAATATAGTCAGATGCCTAGGTTTTGTAACAGATAACTCTCTTGAAAGAGTGTTTTTTTCAACTTTTCAAATTTTTGTGAAATACTGTTAAAAAGATTGCTAAATTGAACTGTATTTCACCATACACAATTTTAAAATTTTGAAAAAAAAATGTCCAGAGTATTTCTTTAAAAAATGTTGTTGGTACAGTGACATTTGTATTGACAAATGGAGCCAAACCATCCAACAGGACATGCTAAAAATCCAAAAAGTATTTTATACGTTTACAATATTATTGTCGTTAGTAGAGAGTATTTTATAGACGAACTTACATAATCTATCTATATATAATACTAGCGTACCGGTCCCCGCGCGTTGCCGCGGGGATATAAGAAAGTCTGATGAAATATATAAGAACGGTTTCATCAATGCGTTACCACTCCTATGTTCTAAGACGCGTGACCTTGTTTTCTAAAACTGAGTTATTTAAATGTAAACAATGCCTACGCTTGAATCATAAACATAGGGACACGGGTTTACCTACAATACCAACATATAAACCTTACGTTAATGACTCATTAAAATAATGAAGTAGAACACACTTCCATGACCGCCCATGTGTCAGGGACGTAGAGTGGGCTCTCGGGAGCCCCTGTTACACTAACACAGAGGCGCCGCGTATGGCCCCTGGCTAAAACTAACACAGGCGCTATAGTGCTCACAGTATAACCCAGCAAAACATGAACATTTTTCGTGCTATCAGTGTGGCTGATGCAATTTGTTAGCGTTACTAATGGTGTAATATTAGAAGTTCTGATTGAATCGTTTAAAAATATATGCTAATTGCATCGTTCGCAAAGTGACGAAACTGTACAGAAGGATTTCCTCGCGTTACAAAGTTATTTTTAGAAGTGTGACTTTTAATTTTGATTTGAGTTGCCCTTCTAGACTTAATTTTTACGACTTTTATTTTTATTTACCGAGCATAGAGAAAAATCGCACCCTGCCGTGGCGCCACCCTTGCGAAATTAAATACGATTTTTTCCCTGGAGTGTTCTAATGAACTCACCAAAGTTTAATGGCGATCGGATAAACGCTATCAAACCAAAATAGTTTTTTATTTTTATATACCGCATATAGAAAAAAAAATCGCCCCCTGCCGGGGCGCCACCCTTGCTAATTTGAATTTCTTTTTTCGCAAGAACCATCCCAAGCATATTCTCAACAACTTCCCAAAGTTTCGTGACGATGTGATGAGAGGTGTAGTAATGCATAAAAGACAAACAAACAAACAGACAAACACACATCATTGCTTTTTATATAGAGAGATAGATAGATAGATAAAGCCATGAAAACTTGGCATTGTTTACATTTAAATAACTCACTTTTAGAAAACAAGGTCACGCGTGTAAGAACATAGGATTGGTAACGCATTGATGAAACCCTTCTTATATATTTCGTCCAACGGGTACGCTAGTATTCTATACAATCACACTCGTTTACTTGACTTTAGTTTCGGCCATCGTATGGTGTAAATAAACGGGGAGTGATCTCCCCTAAACTTTCCAAAATATTCTTAAATAAAACAACAGGGATGTGAACTCGGGATATAGACATGATTTTTAATCCATTTTAAATACTAGAATAAAAGTAGAATAAAATCTCGTAGAAGAAAGAATTGCACTCCAAGTGAACGCCAGATAAAATGTGTATAATGGTGCGGAAAATTATTATTACTTTATAAATTTACATTCGTTTTTTTAGAAATCGGAAATAGCGTAAATTACTACTTTCGTTCGACGTAAATTACTCAAAATTTGACAGAAAGTAGAGAATTAGAATTTTTACTTAAGTGGGAAATTTCATGTATCTATCTGAAATAGTACTCTAGTTGTAGGTTTTAAAAAATTCAAAGTAGAAAAAGTAGCACTTCCGTTTATCGGAAATCGCTCAAAAGTTGATACGGATAAACGATTTTGATATTACTTATATATGAAATTTTATCAATGTAGCTGTAACAGTACTCATGTTATCGTGTTTAGACACACACACACACACACACACATACACACATACACATACAGATACACAGACATTCGGACAAGATTGCAAAACTATGTTTTTTTCCGACTCAGGGAGGTGTTAAACGTTGAGATCTGCAAAAAGCTACAAAACTTTCTCAATACTTCTTATATTCGAGAAAGTAAAAATGCAGGTTGTGTTATTTCTTGTAAAAATATATGTTTCTCTCTAATATTCTATTTTACTTGAATAATCTATCATAATTCATGATATAGATAATGGATTCGACAAATTATGTATGTTTGTGTGTCTGTAAGGTGCACTTTAATATTTATATTTATTGTGTTTTCATCTTATATTATATTAAAAATATATACAAAAAGTGTGAAAATATTAGCACTAATAATTTGTGGGGGAATAGTTATTAATAGCAAGCAATTAGAACAATGCATTGTTTGTATGAAGAATACTCTATGTGAACTAAAACAACTCTTTCATGACTTTTATGTAGTTGACCTGCATGTTCATTTCTATAAATGGCAATTCGAAAAAAATAACTTGTCATATTCAATTAAATTAAATCAATTTTATCATAAATTTAAACTAAACAACATTATTTTTCTTTAATATAACAACTAGCCTATGTGGACAACCACCAATTAATAGCAAGCAATTAGAACAATGCATTGTTTGTATGAAGAATACTCTATGTGAACTAAAACAACTCTTTCATGACTTTTATGTAGTTGACCTGCATGTTCATTTCTATAAATGGCAATTCGAAAAAAATAACTTGTCATATTCAATTAAATTAAATCAATTTTATCATAAATTTAAACTAAACAACATTATTTTTCTTTAATATAACAACTAGCCTATGTGGACAACCACCAATTCACAAAGCCCTTGAGGTTAAGCCCCTCGATCGTCAAATCCCCGCTGAGGTCAGACCTACGTTCAAAGCACCTATGATGAAACTACCTGTGGTTAAACCACCTGAAGCCAAAAAAAAGGATTGTGGACAAGTGATATGTGGGGTGGGGAGGGGGTGGGGTGATACAAATGTACTTTCATGTACATTTTTTAACTAATTATTTATTGTTGATGTAAGGGTATGCCTACACTAGAATTATGTATATCTTTTTCATGAGAGTTTATTTTAAACATCAGGGGGTATGTAATCAATTGTGTTTTTACAAGGACAATAGACACTGATTCTAAATATTGCTTCTAAGTAAACATTATAAAACACAGCATTTTTAAAACACACAATTAATCTGAGGATAAACTGATTACTACTGATTTTGTATGAGTTAGACCTAGGTCTATACTTACAATAAAGATGTATCGTCCAATATGTGTTTTCACAAATATTAAAATGACTTGGGTTTAGATGAAATAAATGGAAAGTAAACTTGCGTGAAGAATTAACAACGAACATTAAAAGTATGACACGTTTTGTATAAAACAGTAAAACTTTTAATAAATAACTTTGTAATTTAACGCTAAACATGTGTTTCTAAAATTATAAAATTTCCACTTTCTATCTTCTTCTTCGTTCTTAATTCTATATTTGGAAGAGATTCCTCCAAAAGAAGTTAGTATTACGTGACAACTTGTTGTGCGCCATGTAGGCAGTTGACTCCGATTGCAGCCTGCTTTTCTTTGTTGATTTGCTTCCAAATCCTTTGTCGAACCAATAACAATCTACTGTTTGATTTTGTAGTTGTCTCTCTTAGAAGCGTGGCTGTACTAAGCTACCTCGCCTCATCTGGTAATTAATTCTTTTGAACATATTATATTTTCTTTCAAACTGGGTTACAATCAAATAAAGGATTACCTCAAGACCCAATACGTAATACTATTACTAGCTGTAATGGAAAACTAGTTCCACAAAACGAGGCCAATTATAGTATTTAAAAAAAAAGACTATACCTGATACAATAGCAGCACACTGACAGCAGAAAACAAATAAATAGAAAAAGATCTTTGGCTCCATATGCTCCGAATTATTGGCTCCTATATTAAAGTTCTCTAACAATATAATGTTACTTTTCACTTTAAATTCTACACCTATATATTGATTTCACATAATTGAAAACTTGACGTATATATATACGGTAAATTTCGTGTCTCTAATATCAATGCTTGATTTAAAATTTCAATTTATGTTTTACATCCATCAACGAACTTAGACTACCATCTGTACTAGAGCTTTAACAGCGACACTACTAACATATATTTTGATTTCTTTTAGGAAGTTGGGAGATATCCTGCTAAATGACACACGCCTGACTTGCCATCCAAAGACCAGGTATTTAGGCCATCAGTTGAATGAGCATTGCCCAACCGAAATTCCCTTTACAAATAAATGAAACTACTTCCTGGTTCGGGTTTTTTAGGCCAGTAATTAGCTCTCGTTTTTCAGTTCTTGTAATAATTGTATTATTTATTTAAATACCAGTAATTTATTGGATACTAAAAGAAAATGTGCTAGTAAACGTTTATTATCCATGTTTGTATAAAAAAATTATGAGATGGTTAAAGATTAGAAATTTATTTTTGCACCCACCTTCAGAAAATGAGTCACAATTTTGTGAAAAACTTTGACGGGAGTAAAATAGCTGAATAGTTATGTAGCTATAGTTTATTACATTTAGTTGTGTGGGCACAATACACTGCTATACAGAAGCAAATACTGCAAACGGTAAAAAGAATGTTTAATTCTATTGTTTTCCGTTTTCGATGTATTAAATATTATGTAATAATAAATAGAAGTTAAATATATTAAATTGTTTCGGAAACTGAGGTAGTTAGGGTCAGTATACTAACGAACGTATGTATTAATACATGTCTATTTACACGTAGATTCAATCATCCTGCAGTATTATTCTTTTTTTTCACACTTTTTAAAAAACTCAATGTAAAATTAATCAATCAACAATTTACAGTAAACCGTGTTAGAAGTAACTATTAAATGTAAAACATGATTGTATGATTACTGAAAATAACTTCTGTGGCGTAACTTCAAGTTCTAATTAGACTAAAGTTCTACACACTAGACACCATAAATATCACCCTTTACAACATCAGCCAACTGCAACCAAGATGCGTTATGTTCATGATAAAGATCGTGTTAAGATCACATAAAGAAACTATTTTAGCATCGGTAGATTCAAAACATCCCGTTGAACAAGTTCAAGATGTGATTTAAACTAAGAAAGTTAAGAGGAAAAATACATAAGACGATGAACGTTTATACCTTGAAAAAAATTGAAAACTTTCTATGTTATACAAACACTATACATGTACAAAACTTCGTGTATACATATGCATATAATAATATGAGTGGGTATATATATATATATATATATATATATATATATATATATATATATATATATATAAGTATATATATATATATAATGTGTATGTGAGTGGGAGAATGGTTTATGCGTATATTTATTATTTTATTTTGTGTTTTAATATGTGTGTGGAAGTGGGAGTGGACGAAGACACGCGGGCTTCCGGTCAAGCTTTGACCAACTTGCGTCGTTCTTTTTACCTTACTACCTTTGGTCAAGAATGTAGCTCTCGACGGATCGGTTCTGAGGTGGGCGCATCACGAACCACATGTATGTGAGTAGCTTGGCTGGGCGTTTGTTTTGTTGTATATGTTTCGTTTCGTTGGTTAGTTGGTTTGTTTTGTTGTTTGAGATGTTTTCTGTTTTTGAAATTCTGATGATTGTTTGTTGGATTTAGGTGTTTTTTTTATGACTACAATTATATCGTAGTACATTTATTTATTCTTTTTAATATTGATTGGTTCTATCATTTATTTTGTTATTAAGTTTGTTAAGCTGTTTATCTTTGTTTTCTTCATGTTTTTAGACTAAGGTTAGGGTTAAACCAGTAATGTGACAAAACTATGAGACAAACCTTTTCTCGCAATTATTATGTGTACAAAAATGTAAGTAGAAACTAAATGACACTCATTTTTACTTTCTCGTATATACGAAGTATAGAGAAAGTCTTGTAATCGTGCACAAAAATCACTTTAAATTTGGACAGTTTTCACCGTTTTACTCCTCAGTCCTTCATCACATCCGGGATGTAGAGGACTCATTTTAATCGGGCAAAAATTATCAATCCAGATATACCAAAATTTTGGCGTTTTATGCGTAATGGAGTCGGAAAAACTGGATTATCCAATTCTGTTCGTATGTCTGTGTGTGTGTGTGTGTAAACACGATAACTTGAGTACTGTTACAGCTAGGTTGATGAAATTTCATATATAAGTATTATATCAAAATCGTAGATACGTATCAACTTTTGAGCGATTTCCGATAAATGGAAGTGGAACTTTTTCTACTTTAGTTTTTTTTCAAAAGCCTTTAACTTGAGTACTATTTCAGATGGATAAATGAAATAATTTCACATGTAAGTAAAATATCTAATTATCTGCCTTCTATCAAATTTCCGTTGACCGGATGTAATAATTTTCGCTATTTCCGATTTCTAAAAAAACGCATGTGAATTTATAAAAAACTAATAATATTCCGCACTATTTTGCACATTTTATATGACGTTCACTTGGTGTGTAATTCTTTTTTTTCTACGAGATTTTATTCTATTTTAAAAAGTGTAAGTATTTAAAAGGGATTAAAAGTCATGTCTATATCCCGAGTTGCCATTCCCTGTTGTTTCATATAAGAATATTCGAGAAAGTTTAGGGGAGATCACTCCCGGTTTATTTTTAAATGTTAAAATCTATTTAAATGATCTTCAATACTATAGGCCAGGGGTTCCCAACCTCGGGTGACGGGAAGGGTCGCTACGGCTCTGGAAGGAGTTTGTCGATTTAAAATAGGTGGTGCCCGCCACCCTACCGATATTTTAGAATGTGCTCTAGAGTAAAAAAAGGTTGGGAACCCCTGCTATAGGCCTACACATTTTGCTGTCAGATATTTTGTCTGATATATTTTGTCTGAGATCATTTGTCCATGATATCATTTGTCCTGATGCAATTTTTCCTGATAACTTTTGTAATGAGGTCATTTGTCCGTGAGATATTTTGTCTGAGATCATTTGTGCTGAGATCATTTTTGCATATCGCGCTGTTGTTTTCTACGGACTTTATTTTAACCTTCAAGCTATAGAGTAATGAAAACATGGTTGAAAAACAACATATCTGCTGAATCTACTTCCTCGTTCAAAATGTAGTCGTCCATCAGACCGGTTTTCCTCTTCTATATCTCTATGTTAAGCGCCGTGTCTTACTATTCAAGCCCTTTTCTATTGACACGACCTTGCTTTATATAACACATCGTGTGTACCATTACTATACAGCGCCTTTCCCCGGGATAGCGTGTACATTTATTCAATTGGAAAAAAATGTGTGCGTAGGAATATTTTAATGTCGTAATTAGCCAACCGTTTAAAAATGTTTTATTTAGTGTATCTTTGTAACACAAGTGAAGTAAAATACAAATACGACGTATAACATTATAATGTAGACTTCTGGTTTTCAGCACATTCTTATTTAACGGGAGTACATACACTCGTATACTTTATCAACAAAATACTTTACTTTAATGACAAAAGTCATAGAGTTTGTAGGTTTTTCCTAATTGTGTTGTATATAATTTTGTATTTTACGATTACTATACTTTCAAACAAGTTAGTACACTCCTTTACAAATGTCAAAAAAAAATAATTTCTACGACAAAAGTGTAAATCGATTTTTGTTGTGGTATTTATTTACCGTATGTTACAATTTTCTGCTAAAGTTTTAAGTAGTGGGTAACTAAATATAAACAGGAAATTGAACGCTTTAACAATTAGCTAAGAATTAAATAAACCCTTTACAGCGTGGAAACACATATTGTTGAAACACTGGACGTGTTAGTTTTCTATTAGAAACGGAACCTGCAGCTGCCTATCTAGTGCAACGGTGAAGTGGATGAAAGGGGCTGAATGTTTTTGTTCGTGGCAGTGACGTGATAAGGTCATGTGTCACCTGGTGCAGTGTCAGCCCCCCTCCTCCACGAAAGAAAAAAATGTATCTTCCACTTTAACCTCAAAGTATGTGTAGTGTGCAGGGGCGTAGCGAAGGGGGGGGGGGGGGCTGACCGCACCGGGTGACACCATTTAGGGGGGTGACACCAAGGCAAAAAATAGAAAAATATATAGAGAAAAACTTGAGGGGGGGGGGGGTGCAAATCGAAAGTTTGAGGGGGGGGGGGGTGCAAATCGAAAGTTTGAGGTGGGGGGGGGGATGCAAATCAAAAATTTGAAAGTTTGTCCCCGGGAAGGGTCGCTACGCCTCTGGGGGGGGGGGGGGTTGACATCATTAAGTGCCGCACCGGGTGACACCCGACCTCGCTACGCCACTGTGTATACGCATGTGTATATGTATTTAAATATGTCTACGCATTTTGTGGGCTGAACTTCGTCCTAATTTTTTAAACATATGAATCCGTTTGAAATTATTTATCTATTATGTGTATATACATTTGTAATCAAAATGTTATAATGTAACATTGCAAAATTTAAGAAATTTAAAGTTCAAACTGATTTAAGACTAGAATTAGTTGTTTCAAAACCTTTGGCAAATCTCTTAATGGCTGACGAAAAGCGTTATTATCTGTCAATACGGCAATCCAGACAGTTCCGTTTAAATGTTACTTGCTTTTTAATGCTCATTTTCGTTACTTAAGTTTTCTTAACTATTATTGTTCTTTAAAAAAGATTAAAATTTTTAAAATAATTAAAAGTTGTGTCATTTTGTAACACGCAATTTTAAATGGGAGCAGGGCATTTCCCCTTGTCAATTACCCCCCCCCGTACATCCCCCCGACATTACCCCCCGGATTAATTACACCCGGAGTAATTACCCCCTGTCAATTACCCCCCGCCTAGTAGGACATTACCCCCCGGACAGGGTTATAGTCATGGTTAGGGCTAGGTTTAGGTTTAGGGTTAGGGTTAGGGTTAGGGTTAGGGTTAGGGTTAGTGTTAGGGTTAGGGTTAGGGTTAGGGCTAGGGCTAGGGCTAGGGTTAGGGTTAGGGCTAGGGTTAGAGCTAGGGTTAGGGTTGTGTCTAGCGTTGGTTTTGGTTTTGTGTGAAGTTTTAGGCTAAGTTGGATGCTTAGGTTTTCGTATTTTTCTTAAGGTTTGGATTAAAGTAGTATATAGGTATAGAATTCTAGTTTGAGTTAGGATTCTAACTTGATTCTAACACGATACAGGGATACATGTACTTTACTTTGATGTGGTATGAACGCAGTTAGTCTGCTGTAGAATATATAGAGTCAGATCAATATATCATCATAAATTCAATATTTTAATTTAAACTAAAATTTCTCGCTAATTTTATGTAGCATAAAGACCATACGATTGAAGATTATTTGTACAACAAGACCATCGGTTATATGTACCAGGTGTTGAACTCGCAGCAATTAATTTATTTACACATTTAGAGTATTAAACTAACTTATTAAATTATATATTAATTAAAAAGAACAAAATGTTTTCATTTTAATTATTATATATTGAAAAACATTTATGACAACGATACAAATCCATGAATGATTTTAGCCATATATATCGCACAACTTTTGATAGAATTATAAAACATTTCACAAATAAGAGATAACAAATCATTAACATAAAAAGTAAGAACATTGACACAAGGCTAAATTACCAGCACTACCAAATGTTAAGCTATTGTTCTATTGGTATCACACACTTTACACACACACACACACACACACACACACACACACACACACACACACACACACACACACACACACACACACACACGTGCAAATACAAACGCCTACACGCTCGTAGGCTGATGTATAATAATTTGCTAGATCGAAAGATATATAGATTTGTAAATTTCATATGTGGTTTCACCCCAATGCAATTCGATGGACTGTGTATTTGGTGTCAGCCCTACCTAAATGTTTGTCGAAAGGCGTCATGTGTGTGCAAACATTATATTAATTCACAAAGAACAATCATTTTGGGGCACAACTCTAACAGCTATTAGTTCAATTGCAAAATCATTGTTTTTGTAGTAAATTATAAAATTTGGTGTCACTCTTTCCCCCCCCCCCCCTCCCCCCGTAACCATATTTATTAATACATGCATTTGGAAATCAAGGAGCAAAGCGAGAATAGTAAGGTGATAAGAGTAATATTTACGTATTCATTACACCTCCTCTCTATCAACACAACTAATGAACCAAAAGGATACAGTTTTGCATCGCGTGTGTCGCGAATAAATCACAGTTGACATCTAAGGGGCTTAACTGCTTTTTTTCTGTGTTTTCTCACCTAGATGGGTAGACTTCCCATGCGAACGATCCTCATCTGCTCTGTTGTTCGAACTGGTTGCAGATCGGGTTAGGAACTATACACACTGTCGCCCAACCACGATTCGAATTACATAAGGGTATCTATATATTACATACCATTGAACTCATTTCCCATTTAATAATGTTTTATACAGAAGTAAAAACGACAACGAAATTCAACACTACTTCAAAAAAAAGTTAGGGTTTTGCATTTCTATTTACTAGCTGTTAAAGTTTTTAAAAAAAACTGCTTTTATTTACAACTAGTCATCGTTACCCGTTACATGTGAATTATAGGCCTACATTTTAAAGATGTTATAGGCCTACTTGTTTGAGAAATATATTTATGAAATAGTTATTAGTCAAAACGCTTTGTGCTTTACTAAACGTTGAATGATATAGGTGTAAAAAGCAAAGTAATAACGAAATAGCTAATAATCCGACACATTTAATATAAAATAGACTACCTATACCAATTAGAAAAATTAGAACAACATTTATACATTATTAATCAAAGCAACAACATATTAAATGCTCACACTGATTTAGTTATTTAAATTTTTCCGTTAAAAACCCGGCTATTCTACAGTAGCCTCTTTTTGTTGTTTTTCAAAATAATTTTTTTTTTTTTTGGCCAAGAAAATTGTATACATTTCATAGCGTGCGACTAGATGTGTAGATCATATCAAATTTTAATGAAATAGTTCATTTTTTCATATTCTTAAATTACTATAATGTTACATTTTTAACATTCTAATTTTAATTCCTTTTGTATCCTAAAATCCATAACACCATTAGTGCTGTGTACTTTCCATAGTTTAGACATATGGCATGTGACGTCATTGTTTTTTTGTGTTACTTTGTTAACTATAAAAACTTTTTCTGTTGCATACCTAAAAATGGGTTTCTACATTCAAATCTGTCTTAATAAAATAAAATTTATTTTATACATTTAGTACATCCATAATATTATTTTAAATCGAAGTCCGTATCATCAAGTTGTCCATATATCCCTGAAGATACTGATCTCATTGGCAAGAAAAAATGTTGCGGACATATCCCTGAAGATACTGATCTCATTGGCAAGAAAAAATGTTGCGGACATAGAGAGATAGAGCGAGAGAGAGAGAGAGAGAGAGAGAGAGAGAGAGAGAAGTGCGCACATGGGCTTGTATATGTGAGTATTTTATGCGAGCGATTATAATTTGATAATAAGTTGATATGAGTTGATAATTAAACTTTAAAAAAAAATGCTGTGTATTCGTTATGAAAATCGAGATAATTATAATTGTTCTAAACTCAATAGCTTTGCAATAAAACATTACACAATGTATAATGTACTAAAATAAATTAAATAAACAAACAATCCTCCCTTCATTAATTATAACATACAATCAAAACGAATTTATGGTATATTTCTCATCGTTTATAAGCCAGCAGACTCATATTGTACACTCCCTTTATAGTCAGTATCTAAAGAATCATATGGGCTGCTTTCTTTCTGAATGGTGTCATACGGATTTAATTCGACAGTTGACGATGGTATATCAAGATCTGTATACACCGTCTGGCTCTCTGGAAGATTGATACAAATAAAGTATGGGTCACACTAATGTAAAATATGTCGAAAACTACATTTAAATTATGTATTTAAATATTACCCGTTACTTTTCCTTTGTCAACTGTTTGTCCATTCACAATGTTCTGATTGCCCGTTTCACGTGTTAATGAGGGAACATATTTACGAATTATACAGGCTATGGCTGTGATTAGACCAACAACTCCACACATGATTCCAATGCCAATGCCGATACCCTCTGCTAGTCTGTCTTGACCTGATCAATGTAATAAAAAGCTGATTACACTGACCATGTAAGCTTACAATCTTATTGAAACTCAAATTATAAATGTGCTAAAATGCAGTTTAAAATAGTTTCTAATTTAGTTTTACGTTATGAAGCTAAAAATTATACTATTAAATCTAAACAACTGGTAATATGACACACTATGACTGGCATCGCCCTTGATGCAATAGTATAAGGGCCTATTAGATGTTAATCAAACGGACTGCTTACTAAATATATAAAATTTATCAATTTTAGCTAAACTAATATCTACAAAAATAAATCATTGGAATTATCATCACATCTAGGGGAATTCCTACCCTTTTAATATAGTGTTATATAAGAATAGAACAGAATGTCGATGGTTTGGAAAAAAATATTTAAATCACCTAACATACTTTATTTATTATTTACATTTCAAACAACTGAGCAGTAGAGAACGCTAAACCTTCATAAGAAATTTTTAAGAGCAAATCACTTAAACTATTTTAAAAAAATACTTGGTATCACTTTTTCAATGTTTTAGCTCAAATTATATTTGAAAATACTTCCTTACAATGGTTAAATGATTCTGCTTGATATTCGTTTGTACAATTGTTGAATCGTACGTCTATGTAGCAGTTATTTCCATTCGTGCTGGTTTCAACAGCTGACAAAATGATAAGATGCGTTAAGATAAAAATTTATTCGAAAATGTTTAAAAGGTATTTGATCTGGCGATTAATAAACACCATTCATACCTTTTTATTAGAGACTACTTTGATAAAAACGTACGCGTGTTACAGAAGTCTCCTGTGTATCCGGGTAAGCAGCTGTAACAACGGCCATTAGCTTTGTCACACTCTGATTTGTCACAATGTGTAGAACAGTTGTAAATACACCCTGGGCCATAATGAGTCTTGTCGCAGGCTGTTGAGCAGTATTAGTGATATTATCTTTAAAAGTGATTTTCGAACTATCGGTCAATTGAGCGTTCTAGTACACAGTTTATCACAGTTGGATGAGCAGTTGTACATGCAGTTTACGCCGAAATGTTGTGAATCGCATGCTATATATATATATATTTTTTTTACAAATAGGCCTACTTACATTAGTCCATTTATACAATGTCATACTAATGCTACTTTAAATGTATACTTTTTACGTTATTACATTCCAGTGTATAAAATCGTAGTAAGACAACCCACATATATCACAAAGCTGTCCCTTGAATCCTGCTACACACGCAAAACATTCCCCAGTTGTTTTGTTACATTCAGATTTCTCACAGTTCAATGAACAGTTGTAGGCACAGTTTGGGCCAAAATTTTGAGAGTCACATGCTAGACAAGTAAATAAAAAAAAATTGGAAAAAAATAATAATCAATTAATTAAATAAATAAATAAATGTATATATATATATATATATATATATATATATATATATATATATATATATATATATATATATATATATATATATATATATATATATATATATATATATATATATATATATATACAATAAAATACCAAATAAAAGATCGAGTAGAAGTAACATTTGTCACATGCTGGATTTTGAAAACAAAAGTATATATAAAACATAATTAATAATGGCTTTTGATTACAGCTATATGAGTGTATGCTTATTAAAAAATTCCTCTGGAGAAAATGCAAATGTACACAACTTACACAAGTTACAAAATGTTCCCTGGAAACCTACTACACACGAATAACATTCACCAGTTGTTATGTTACATTTAGAGTCCTCACAATTTGAAGAACAATTCTGTAGACAATTTGGTCCATATTGGTGGTTATCACAGACTAAAAGTAAAATATTTATTTTGTAGCCACAAAAATGTTATAAGTGTAAATCAAAATGTGTATTTATTAAATAAAATGGTCTACCTTGTTTACAAAAATCTCCTTTTGTCCCAGGTATACAGGCAACACAAATTCCACCAACATTGTCACAAAGCTGATCTTTGCAATTTGTACTACATCGGCTTGTGCAGTTATATCCGTAAAATGTAGCGTTGCAAGCTAAAAAGGTTGTAAGAAATATGGATAATATTAATAATTTGAGTTAATAATTTCATTTAATGTTTCAATACTTTTACTTAAGACAAAATAAATAAAATTCTGTACACTTTATAATACGACTTCACAATATTTCCTACAATAAAACTTACTTTATGGATAGTTTACCTTTGCTCATAAAATTATTCGAACACTATTTTAACACGGCAGTGTTGTTGCCGCGAAAAATAAAAATGGTACGTATATACTTTTTATGACTACTATATTGTGGCTACCACATCGGCTTATCTATAATATAAGCGGGCAAGTAGTGTGTCAGTCCTTCCTTCCGTCATCGCTATAGCTTTTAGAACCATAAAAGTAAACATTCGCACCACGCAGTGCTTTTCAGTGCACCGCAGTGTCTTATTATAAGTAATAGAGTAGGGTTTGTTTATATAGTGGCATAGAGCTATTTTATAATTTCCACTGTTTGTACAATTTTGCATAACGTAAAGAAAAAATTAAATACACGCACATTGCTAAAACATATTAAAAGGATCAATGTCAAATATAGTTTTCGTTAATATTCCTAGAAAAAGTGGATACATTTTAATAACATAATAACAGTACGGTAGAAAAATCAAATTAATTTAACTCTTTTTTTCTAATTTTGACAAAGGAGGTAATTTAAAAATACATTAAACTCACGCTAATAAAAAATGTGAATGCAAATATACGTTCGTCATAGAAGGAATTAGTGTTGCAATAATATAATTAGCAAAATGTGAATGCAAATTATTCGGATGTGTAAGAGGAAATTATTGTTAGAAAATTATAATTAGCATGGATTGATAAAAGGCAATCTTTTATTTATTTTATTCACTGAATTGTAGGCCCTACTGTTTATTACTTATAATTTTTAATCAACTATTCAGCACTATTATAGACGCGTCATCACGTTCATTAGGTGCGCAATGGTTTTAGTTATGAAACTCTTTTGTAAATTTTTAAAATTTAAAGTACTGGAAAAAAAATGCGCGAATGGATAAAGTGAAATAGTGTAGGTAAAACACGGTATTTTAAATACTGCCTATTATTTATACTGTTTTCTAATTATTATTCTATCTTTCGGGTATAATAGGAGAGGCGTAGCGAGGGGGGAGGGGGGGGGGCATATGTCCCCGGGTGCCGACCTTAAGGGGCGCCAAAGTGGGTTGGAAAAAATTTGCGAGGGGGGGGGGGTGGAAATCGAAAGTTTTAGGGCGGGGGGGGGGGGCAGAGGTGCAAATCGAAAGTTTGAGGGGGCTGCAAATCACCGGAAAGGGCGCGATTTGGCGCTACGGGCTAGACTGTGAGCAATATGCCTTTATGATTGCATTTAAATTGTGTTTATGTTATGAGTGTTGTGTTTGTTTTTTCGTTTGTGTTTTTTTTTTTTTTGCGTTCGTTTGTGTTGTGTTTAGTTTTGTTCTGTTCCCAAGTTGGTACATTTAAAAAAGATTTACCGTGGCGGAGCACGGGATGCAGCTAGTACAGTTATATCCGTAAAATGTAGCGTTGCAAGCTAAACAAGATTATAGGTAATATGGATAATATTAATAATTTGAACTAATAGTTTAATTTAATGTTTTAATTAAATTACTTATTATACAATAAATCACATTTTTACATTGAGTAATATGCCTTCACAATATTACCTACAATAGCAGTAACATTAAGGATGCATGCTTTTCACATACAATTATTTGAACTCCATTTTAACAGGAAAAAGTATAGCCGCGGAAAATTAAAATTGTATGCATAATTGTTTTACCGGTGCCATATTTTGAAAACTGAAACTATTATAAATTAACATAGAAACCATACGCCGAAAACAACCGTCAATGTGAGAAATGGGAAAAGAAAGTAATTAGTTCAAATACATTAACACATTGATCTTGAAATAATGTCTAATGTACTTTGAATAACACATGTTTATACAAGCAACGCATTTTACTTTTTTTACAGAAAATTTTAAGTCTGTAACATTTTAATATTTTTTTTTTTGCAGTAAATTTAACAAATGTGATAATTGTCAAAGAAGATAATATAAAGTTTTCTAATGGAAATTCTATACTTGCAATGATTGCTTCCGCTAGCAATAAATGGAGATATGTGGTGATGTAAATTGTATTTATGTGATAATATGCACTGCAATTAGGGTATATTGAGATTGTTCGACGTGTATATATGTTTGATGAGTAATGTGTGAAGTACAGAAAGTAAGCTGGACAAACGTAAACAGTAAACTTGGTTAATTGGAAGCTATTGGCTGTGATGCTCTTGTGATAATTTAGATATTATATATTAAACTCTTTAAACCTTGAATATAGATTGGATTTCAACAATAGAGTCTGTCCTATGATTGAAACAATATGTTAGTTATTACTTGTTCGTGTTAATGAACCTTAATACATACTGTATTGACAAAGGGGACCAGCCCATCCACTAATACAACTTGCTCCACCATAACATCCACCAGACACGTCACAGTAGTTGTTGTTACAGTGACATTTGTACTGGCAGCTTGGTCCAAACCATCCGATGGGACATCCTGAGTTTTAATTATATTTTTCAAACAAAAGCCCAAAAGTAAAAAAAATAAAATAAAAATTAAAAGTATTTTACTTTAGCTACATCATAATATTACTTGTGTTTAATGCGTACGTTATCCTTAGTTAATTACATATAATTAAAAACGAACTATTCTTCAACGTCTGTAAACATTGCAGCAGTATCCGCGAAGCATGTTTTTATTATTTGGCTGATAGGATACCTCAACTCAATATCTATCAGTAAATTTAAGGTGTTGTGCAATACACATTTTACATATATTTACTGCTATTAGTATTAATAATATTATTAATACACGTGGTCGGATCGGTATAGCTAATGGTTGTTAAAACGAAAAGTCCCGAGTTCGAACTCCCGGGCACATGAAGCTCGATAGCTGGTGTCTGCCGCTCACCTAGGAGAAAAAAACTCCATAAAATAAATTGATGCTAATACGGCATTATTGGGCGTATGATATACCAGGCCATTTTAAAGTGTTAATGTGCAGCAGAAATATCGTTATGATTTGGCTGTTTCAAGTTGATTTAAATACAAAAATAACAACGACTATCTAAAATTCATAATTAATGAAATGCATTAAATCAAGAACATACAACTTTTATATTCGTCAAATAAAATGGATATTGATTTTTAATAGTAAGCTGATGTAAATCATATTTATTATTACAGTAGAAAGATTGAATAAGTTGAAATACATAACGTGAAGGTCAATTAGCTTTTACAGCTGATTTACTTGTTGCTTTGATCTCAGAAAGTTACTAAAGGATACGGTTTGCGCTATATACAGATTTAATTTGATACCGTGACATCTACATGTAAGAATATTGTGGTCACCTCTATGCCCGGAGCCTTTACCTGTCAGATCTTGTGTGCTAAAAGGCGTCCTATGGATACTACTTTATTTGCCCAGATAAAATCATTTTTTTGTTCAGATTGTACTCGCTATTGTTGGGTACACTGGAAATTGTGGTTGTCAGAGACAGGTGGCGAGGTGTGTGTTGTAGGAGTGCTGGGTCAAATGTGATAGTCAAGGGAGCTGTTGGTGGCGTAGTCGGTAGCCTAGTGTAGCAGACACACATTTATAGGAATTATCCTATTCACCTTTAAATTCTTTAAAATGATTAGTTTATGAAATAGATAAACTTTACTTCATATAACTGTTAGACACTAGTTGTATGAATACGATTAAGGAAGTTTTAGCTTTTAATTACCGAAAAATATCTGAAAAAAATGAATAATATATCTGTACAATGAAATGCAAGATTAATAGGTGGATAGAAGGCCCTAATTTGTTTGATGTCAAACAAATATCTTTCGAAAATATTTGCAATTAAAAAAATAAAGCAACATGGTTAAACAGAATATTAAAAACATCTCAGTCTGAAAACAACCGTTTCTAACACGAAAATTAAATCGACTATTTTACAAACTAACATGTAACCCATGTACATAAGGTAGGCACAATGTAGGAACTAGGTGATTTGACCCCAGGTGCTTTGACGACAGATAGAATTTAACCATAATATATAGATTTTAAAATAGGAATTAGAAACTGTTAATTGATTTGCATGTATTATACATTAATAGAAATTAACATGTACTAAAAAATTCAATACCGATTTATTTTTGCCACATAAATGCTGGAGCTAGATCTCATAGATTATTTTAAACGCACATAATGAGACATAATAAGTTTCACAAAAAATAATGTAGATGTAGGCCTACTTGAAAATACATAGCATATATAAAGGATAAAAAAAATGCCAAAAGTATAGTATAAGAAGTCATACTTGTTTTGTTAACTAAATGATAAATGTACTATAGCACGTAAATATCTTATTATATCTGTTTGACCCTATGTTAGTATATTAAGATCTTGTGCAACTATTGTTGCTTTGCACGTACAAGTGCGATTCTTCGTACACTGCTAAACGCGTGACACGTTCTGGCGTTCGCTGTGAAACCAAAATTCATGTCCATGCTACAATCAAGTTCTTTTTTATTTGACGTGCTATACTCTCTGAGATTCTCCATGGTTTTGACATACAGTGGTTTAGATGACTTGTATTTATACATGATGAATTAACATATTATTACATCCCGTCGCACTTTAAAAATTAATCATTACCATATATGGACAAAGATCTTGTTACCAAACGCTCGCATTGGACAAACCAAATGTGATCAAGGACACCTGTGGCCAAACCCCATATGGTCAAAGCCCCTAGGGCAAAACCCCTATGGCCAAACCCCCTATGGCCAAAGCCCCTATGGCCAAAGCCCCTATGGTCAAAGTACCTACGGTTAAATGTTTGTGCACCACAATTTAAAATTGGAAAAAAAATTAAATTGACATTACTTAAGGAGAATGTTTTATTTATTTGTCAACCAATTTGTTTTGTTTTGTTTTCATTAGCGTAAAGTGTATTTAAAAGACAAGTCATTTAATAATGATAATATGTATATTGATATGCTTCTATTTCAAATAAAGCGTTATAACCTTCAAAAATCTCGACTTCACAAAGTGTTAAAACCTCCAATTTTGATTGTATCTGCACGTAGGTTACATTAGGTGTTGATGTTGACGTAATAGTATAAACAGCTGAATTAGTGTAAGGGTTAGGATCTGTGTAGGTAAACAGAGTCTCGTTGTTGGAACTGTAGCTGGTGAGTGTAAACTCCCGGAGACGATCTTGGCAGCAATCAGCTGTAAATATTTTTAAAAGAAAGATATACAATTATAAAAACTCGTTTAGCTATTAATTAAATGGCCATATGTCTGAATAAGTCTTTTTAAACAGAGATCGTACAATTTAAATACTTTACTACATTAGATACTCAGGCATTTATTGTTTTGCAAATTTTGCAGCTAAATTTCAAAGATTTCAGACTAATGCATCCCTAACGAGAACGCAATAATATATATTAATCTAATGCGACCAAAACAGTAGAATGCGAAAATCATTTTAAAGATTATCATTTCACATTTAAAAAGTGTGTCCACACCTGAGGGCCGTCACAACTTAACGTTGGTGTTGATTTATCAACTGTTAATTAATTTATCCTAATTTAATTTATCATCTAACTACAGACATACTTGTTTGATGTTGATACATTTTTATTAACTCCGTTTGTTTATCTAACTTGACTGTCAATGTATGTATGTTTTGGTAAAAAGATGTATCACGAAACACGGTTAGCTATCTGTCGTGGCCAAATCAGGCTTTACACGCGTACATTCAGCATGAAAACATGTGAACTGAGCCGATCAAATGTATGAAGAGAGCAACAAAGGAAAAACGTAGCTCAGTGAGTTGCCGTAGTTGAAGATTTTGTTAACAGAGACCATCTTAAGACGAGACTGTGTGGTTGGTTGTAAAATCCACCACGCTTTCATATAGGAAGGAGTGAAGTCTATGCCTGTAGATTATCGTATGTGACTCATCTTGTTGCTAGGTTTTATAAATAGGAGCAGCAAATTTAGAGTTCCACGTGCATTACATTATTTTTAAGTCTGCCTACTTGGTAATATATATTATACACAGTTTTTTTTGTTAAACATATTTCGATTATCAAAATGTCAAATTCAATTTGTTAACAAAAAGTTGTGTTTTGGGTTGATATATACATTATTAAGATGTTTTCATGTAAAGGGCATTTGAGCGTTTGTCGCATTTGGAAAGTTTCCATTCGATGATAAGGGTATTGCAGTAATATTTTGTTACACAACATGCCATTTTTTAAAACATTATATACATCAAAAGAAAAATTACTGATTTAAATGTTTTCTACTTTGATTGTGAATTGTAAAAAAAATACCTTAAGAAATAGTGACCAGCAACAATGGCTTTCCAGCTTTTCCTAATGGGGGGATGGGGGGGAGCTTTTTCTTGTAATTAAAAGCGTAATATAACTTATACTTACCTCGGTTGTACAAAATGTATCTGTTAATTTTTGTTGCATAAGGGAGCGTCACTCTCCAGGTTCCTAGAGGATCGGGTTTAGTAGTATGTGTACAAGATTGGGTTGATATAAAATAACCGTCCGTGTTTCCATCAACCGCCTTTGAAGAGTTGTAAACGACGCCTTCAAAGGTTAAGTTGCTAGACTGCCAGGTCGGTTGTTTCAACGCAACGTTTCTTCCTGTTTTTAAAGAATAATTACTACTTGAATTATTTTATTACTTTAGTTTTTTATAGAAAGTGAGGACGTGGCAATTTCCGGCCCCTGACAATAAATGAAAGTAAAAAATTACTATTACGTCGGCACCAGCCGCACCCGTCCTTAGTCTGTAAACACAATTCCCCCCGCCCGAATCTATTATCTGTTCCTGGCTGTTTACTCCTCGTGACTGAATCTGTCGACTATCCCCATGTAGTCACCGTCCAGAGAACACTTGTTTTGTACGGGTGTGACAGTGTGGTTCAAAACCTCAGGCCAGTAATTACATTCTGCCATAGTTTTGTTTGTCTAATAAGTATTGGTTGCCTGTTATTTTAAATGGGTCGGATTTTTAGCTATTTCTTTGCCTTGTCACCAGTGTTTCTTCCAGACTTTTTTTCTCGGGGGGGGGGGGGGAGAGTGGGGATGACTTGATATTTTCGGGGGGGGGGGGGATGGACGGACGGACAGACAACATTATTCTTGAACATTATGTTTGCAAAAACTCCTACCTCCATTAAAATTTACTGTACAAACAGATAATGCATTTCCAAAGTCTATTAGAACGGCCTGAACGGTTTTACTGTAGTTACAGTAGATGTCTGTGGTGAAGTCGTTTACTGTGGACATGGTCTGGTTGGTACACGGGGTAAAACTGCTGGCAGAGTGTGTCTCATTTACAGAAAGATGGATGTCAGATACTGGGTCTGAAATAAATAATTTACGTTTTGTTGACAATTTAAAACTTTAATTCGTTATCCCAAAATGTCCATCTGAACTCCCGAGTTAAAAACAAACACAACAGACTATCCATGTAAAAGAAAAACAACGAATATAAAAGCATGAATAACGTAACACTTCATAAATCAATACAATTAATGAATCAATTATTTAAAATGATAAAACTTCAGAGATTGTTTTGATTTTCGCAATATTGATTTCAAATTTTCAATGTAAAAGAATAATATATCAAAGGCATTAAATTTTCTATACAAAAAGTGTTTTAGAATATCTTTACAATAAACTGATAATACTGCTTTTCATACACTTCAATATGATGTACGAAAAATACCACGGACACTTGCCCAAAAATATACTGATGATCAAATCTTACCTTTAGTTTGAAACTTCACCCTTATCGATGTCACTTCATAGCTTATCGGCCAGTTTATTATACAGCTCCGTAGGTTGACACATGTACTGTCATTCCCGTCAGCTAACGCTTGCATTGAAATGTTACCAAACAGTGCCAGATCCTCTGGGAACAAAACAATATAGTTTATGTAGATTTGTAGAAACATGAGCAAATAACTCTAGATTAGCCGTGTAGTATTGAAACTAACCTATCGTAAAATAAATTCGAAACACCATTTTAGGATGTACTAAATTGTCTAATGTTAGTTTACTTTATAAGGCTATTATTTCATGTTAAACGTAGATCCAGCAATATGTGATAGTATAATGTATAAAAAATACTTAATAACAAAGATAATATATATATATATAGACCTATATATATATATATATATATATATATATATATATATATATATATATATATATATATATATATATATACTACTAAAACTCAAGTTTGTTTACATGTTTGAATATTTATTTTGTTGTTTGTTTTTTTGTTTGTTTTTTTGTTTGTCCGATCGAGTATTGTGATATGTTCTACTCTATCTGGAGAGCTGTAAAATAGTATGTAGGTAGAGAATAATTTTTTAATGCAGACAGACTGTTAATCACAAATTTATTTAAAGACGTTAATTAATTTATTGATTTATTCATACGTAGAGTAACCCTATTTTTTTAAAAAGTTTAGAACGACCACTACACTCGGCGGGACCGTGACGTCACAGTTTTTTGTTTACTCTTTAGTACAATAAAATGGCGGCGTCTATCGAAGAAAATTGTGTTCCCATTCAAAATTCTAAATCTAATTTTCTGTCGGTCATAACTTTAACAATACGTCCGTTTGCTGTATTTATTACGTTCCAACACTTATATCAATTTTCAACTGTCTTTTTTCATTTAGTTTAACAATAAATTTCTCTAGATCTAAAGATCAGCTGTCGAAGGAAAGTTATGAATCTAGCCTAGATCTAGGTCACTAGACTCAATGTAAATTCTAGATCTAGACTTAATGTAAATTCTACATCTAGAATCTATTTCAGGCCTTAATACATCTAGAATCTGTTTCAGGCCTTAATTATTTTATATAAATCTTTGTTTGGCTAATTTAAGATAACATTTAATTTGAAAGTTACTACTACTAGATCTAGACTTAGATCTAGATCTATGCGCGTAAATCAAGTTGCATAATTTCAGACCTTCTTTATTTTATATAAAAATCTTTGTTTGGCTAATTTAAGATAAAATTTAATTTGAAAGTTACTACTACTAGACTTAGATCTATGCGCGTAAATCAAGTTGCATAAGGAGACTCAAAGTATAGTATAAAAATTCGCTTGTGACGTCACGAGTAAATAGCTAAGTTGGTAGTGTAATCGGCTCTCATACGGGTGGCACAGGTTCTAGACCAATACGTCAATGACATTTATTTTTCAATTATTTTTTTTTTATATGTGAATGATAAAGTTGCCTATCTGAACTTGGCAGGGGGGTGGAGGGGAGGCGGGGGAGGTGGAGGGGGGAGGGGGCGGGGGGGACATATGTTGTGGCGCCAAAATGGTTTGGAAAAATAAATTGAAAGGTTGAGGGGGGTTCAAATCGAAAGTTTTAATGGGGGGGGGGGGGGGTGCACATCAAAAGTTTGAGGGGGGGGGGCGGGGGGTTGCATATCAAAATCTTGCGGGGGGGGGGGGCGGGTTCAAATCGAAAAGTTTGTCCCCGGGCGCCGGGAAGGGTCGCTATGCCTCTGAGTGACAGACGTGATGTTTTTTGATGTATGACCCCCGAAACCCACAGTTATCCAACGGATGACGGGTATTCTAGTATATATATATATTTATATATATATATATATATATATATATATATATATATATATATATATATATATATATATACATTTTTATATTAATATATATATATATAAATATATATATATATATATATTTATAGGGGTTAACATCATGTGGTGCCGAACTGGGTGACAATTATTGACGACATTGAATAAGAGTCATCAAAACAGTATTCATTTTATTTTCGGCCATGGTGTTAAAAAAGAATAAACTAATAATACTGTAATCACAATTGAAAATAAATAATACTTACGATACTGACAGAGTGGACCAAACCAGCCCCGCTCACAACTTGACCCAGCTAAACACAGACCTTGGTCATCACATCTGTTGTTGGTACAGTGACATTTGTATTGGCAGCTGGAGCCAAACCATCCAGTTGTACAAGCTGATTATAATAAAAGTATTTCAATCGCTTATGGTCTTATTGTATTTTGTAAAGAGTATTATCAAGTCTAACTAAAACAACAATCGATACAATCACACTTATTTAACTTGCACAGTTTTTAATTTCATAGAATGTATGTTCTTACAACGACAAACATATACTATGTGTTATGACTGAGTCTATTATTGATGCTAGTTGGTTATCTACCCACCCCCTCCTGTCCAACACCTGACCTGGGACACAATGCATCATCGTCTCACCGCTAGTTGGTTATCTACCCCACCCCCTCCCGTTGCACACCTGAACTAGGACAGCGTTTAACACCCCACCCCCCCTCAACCTACCCTACCTAGCAATGTGCAGGCTAGGGGAAATACAGGACGCTGGTCTTTGACCTGAGCCCGACCCAACTAACCTGGTATGCAAATTTGGGGGAAAACGTAATGAGATACCCTATTGTATTCGAGGCATAGACCCCAAGCTGGGTGGTGAGGGCCAGAAAGATAGGAAAGTTGAACGTTAGGTTTTCTAGCATGTAGTCGTGTTTTGTGTTTTATAATGTGTAATGTGTAAAAGGGCTGGCCCCTAAGGCTGGTCACTATTAATGTTTAAGTTATTTCCTGTTTATTGAAGACTTAAGTAGTAACCATTATAGTTGCCTAGCTGAAATTGTGTTTCAGTTTTACTTGAACCTCTCACTGCAGTCATCACCACCATCAGTACCAACCATATAAATGACACGTTTCGTAACATTTGGTGGGCAGCAGTGTAACGACAGTTAGCCTCAACGACCGTGCTACGAAGACTTGTATTTGAAACCCCGTTTATGAAGAGACTTGATAAGAAAAATCGTTTGCCGAAGTTTTGAATTGGGAAGACCCGTGTTTTAAGGACCAGTGGACGTATAGAAACCGGATAATTATTTATCCACATGATGGGAACCCATCATCAGTACTAATCATACAAAGGATATTCATAACACTGTGGTTCTAAATATTTAACAGAGCTTGAACCGCTTAATATTGATTCTGTCTTTAGTATAGGGGATAAAATAAATATGTAAATAAAACTAATTTGTTTGCTTAATTAATTAACTATTAACATATTATCAACCTAAATGTCATGACTACTAAACAATCTAAAATGATTACATGGGTGAAGTGTGGAGTGTTTAAAAAACATTAAAATGACTTGGCTGTATATCAAATAAAGACGTAGACTTTTAATGAAAATAAAATAGACTATAAACAATACGAAATATATATATAATCTAATTGGACATGCATTTCGAATGTTATTTTTCTTCCACCACTCAGTGGCAATTATTTAATTTAAAACAGTCTCCCGTACACAATTTTTTTTCTCAAGACCCAATATTTAGCATTTTTTTTAGCTGTTTTGGAAAGCTATTACCCCACAGCACAATCAATGATAGTATAGCTAAAAGAATGACTGTACCTGATACAAAAGCCGCACATTGACAGCAGAAAACAATTATGTAGAAACACATCTTTGGCTCTATTTGATCCGAATTATTATTTCCTAAATTGAAGTTCAATAAAAAAATATAATGTTACATTTAACTTTAAATTCTACACCTATATATTGAATTGACACAAGTCTCGATGTATTCACACAGTTGAAAACCTGCACGTGTATCACAAACATACAGTACATTTCTAGCCTCTAATAATATTAGTGTTTAATTTAAAAAGACTACTTGTTTATGTTTTGCATACATCATCGGACATAGACTACCATCTGTATTAGAGCTATGTTTTTTTTAAAAGCAGCTAGACATCCTGCTAAATGACGCACGCCTGACGTAACATCTATAGACCAGGTATTTAGGCCATGATTTGTGTGAACATTTCCCAACTGAAATCCCCTTTCCAAAAAAAAGTTACTTCCTGGTTATGAACATCATTAATTCACCGTCGCTAAGACCGTCTTTTAGTTTTTATAATAATTGTATTATAATTTAAATAACGGTATTTATAGATAATTAAAATGAATAAAGATACATTATATTAAAAGCTGCTGATATCTGTTACAATAATACATTCATTGTAACTGAAATAAAATTGTGCGTAATAACACAGTTTTAATAGAAAATGTAATAGTAACAGTTTATTATCCGTATTATTTTTTTTAAAACTAGATAAGCTTAAATATTAGGAATTTAATCTTCCATCCACCTTAAGAAAATCATACACGAAATTTTAAAAACGCTGACTGAAATAGTTTATGTAGCTATAGTTTATTACATTCAGTTGTGTGGGAAAAATACACAGCTTTACAGCTGCAAAACTGCAAATGGTAAGTGAATTAACGAAATGAGTTTAATATTGTTTTCCTGTTTTGAAATATTATCTAGCTGTCAGAAACTGAGGTAGAAATTAGGGTCAGTCTACTAATGAACATATTTATGTATAAATAAATATGTCTTTACTCGTAGATTCGATAATACAGTTTAATTATTGTGTTTTATTTTCACAATATTTTTTAAAACTTAATTTTCAATTAAATTAATCAACAATTTACAGTAAATCATTTGAGGTGTAACTATTCAATTTAAAACACATTTGTACGATTACTGAAAATAAATACCCACTGTGGCGTAACTACAACAGTCCTAAATAGGCTAAAGTTCTACATATTACACACCTTAATATCACCCATCACAGCATTACTCAACTGTAACCAAGATGTGTTATATTCATAAGTAGCGTATCCGTCCCCACGCGTTGCTGCGCGGATAGAAGAAAGTCTGAAGAAATATATAAGAAGAGTTTCATCAATGCGTTACCAATCACATATTCTTAGAAGCCTGACCTTGTTTAGTAAAAGTGAGTTATTTAAATGTAAACAATGTTTGCGCTTGAATCATAAATATCGGGACACGTTTTTACCTACACCACCGCATAAAAACGTTGAGCTTACGTTAATCACTAACAGAAATAATGAGGTAGAAGACACTTCGCTGACCGCCCATGTGTCAATGACGTATAGAGGCGTTCTCTGGAGCCCCCGATTACACTACCGCAGAGGCGCCGCGTACGGCCTCTGGCTCCTGAAAACTAAAATTGGCGCCATAGCGCTCACATGATAAACCAGAGCGCCACACAGCATTCTGAAACAACGATACACATTGCGTTATACAAATCAACAGGATTTTGTTCTCTTTAACACGTAGAAAAAAAATTATTCGACGTGTTAGCATCACTAATGGTGTAGTTTTAAAAGCTCAATCTTAATTTGTGATTGGAGCGTCTAAAAATATATGCTAATTGCATCATTTGCAAAGTGACGAAACTGTTTGGACTTTTTTTACGGATAAAAGGAAACAACCCTGTTAATAATCTATTCTTGGTTAATTTTTCTGGTTATTAAAATAAAGATATTACTGGGTCCTTAATTGCCCATGTGAGCCTTTGAGGGCCGAAACTGAAATTTTTGTTTGCTGCCAAATCGCACCCTAGCAGGCCGCCGGTGGACACGCCTGATTCAATTTAGTAAGCGATCGGATGAACGGTGTCAAAACGCAATCGTCTTTTAATTTTTATATACCGTATATAGAGAAAAACGCATCCCTGTAAATAAAAAAAATGTATTTACAGAAAACTCCCCTGGAGTGTTCTAATCAGCCCTCCCAAAGTTTCATGGCACTCGGATGGACGGTGTCAGACCGCATTCGACTTTTATTTTTTATATACCGTATATCGAGAAAAATTGTACCTTCCCGTGACGCCGCCCTTGCGAAATTAAAAAAAAAAAGATTTGTTTTGCAGAACCCTTCCCTGCAGTTTTCTAATCACGTCTCCAAAGTTTCATGGCGATCAAATGATCGGTGTCAAACCGCAATCGACTTTTATTTAAATATACCGTATATAGAGAAAAACCTCTGCTAATTTGAAAAAAGGGTTTTTTCGTAGAAACCTCTCCAGGAGTATTCTTAAGGTCTTCTCAAAGTTTCATGGCGATCGTGCGATTCACTTTTATTATTTTTATATACCGTGTATAGAGAAAAATCGCACCCTTCCGTGTCGCCGCCCTTGCGAAATTAAAAATGATTTTTTAACACAATTTTTCCCTATAGTTTTCTAATCAACTCACCAAAGTTTGATAGCGATCGGAGGATCGGTGTCAAACATCAATCGATTTTTATTTTTACATACCGCATATAGAGAAAAAACATTGTGCCCTGCCGGGGAGCCACCTATGTGAGTTTGAATTTTATTTTCCGCAGAAGCCTCCCCAGGAGTATTCTCAACAACTTCCCAAAGTTTCATGGCGATCGGATGAAAGGTGTAGTAATGCATAAAAAATAAACAAACAAACAAACATACATTGCATTTTCTATATACGGATAGAGATCGTGTTATGATCACAAGAAGAAACTATTTTTGCTTCGGCAGATTAAAAAAAAAATCCCATTAAACAAATTCAAGGTGTGATTTAAAATTAAAATAAAAATTAGGATGAAAAATACATTAGACGACGAAAGGTTTAACAATGAATTAAAAATTTGACAGCTTTTAACGTTATACAAATACTATACACATAGTGTTTGTGTATGGAAATAAGAATGTAAATATCGATTTATAAACACACACACACACACAAACACCTATATATATATATATATATATATATATATATATATATATATATATATATATATATATATATATATATATATATATATATGTATATATATATATTAGCGTATTGCACTCTTTTTTTCTACTGACTTTATGTTAACCTTCAAGCTACAGAGAAACTTTAACATGGTTGGAAACGAACACATATCTGCTGAATCTACTTCCTCGTTGCAATTGTTGTTATCCATCAGATCGGTTTACGTCTTTTATAGCTATATTTTAAGCGCCGTATTTTATTATTCAAGCTCTTTTCTTTGACACGACATTATTTCATACAGCACACCAAGTTTAAACGTTACTATACACTGCCTTTCCCAGGGATAGAGTGTAGTTTTATGCAACTGAAAAAATGTGTGCATAGGAATATTTTAATGTCATATTTAGCCAACCGTTTCAAAATGTTTTCCCTGTAACACAATTAAAATAAAATAGAAATACACCGTATAACATTAACATTATAATGCAGATTTCTAGTCTACAGCACATTCTTACATATCGTGTGGTACATTTTTGAAACAATATATTATTATTTGACTTTAGTTACCAAAGTTCTAATCGTTGTAGAATTTACTGTTTTAAGTGTAGGCTATATAATTTTGTTTACAGCTTTTGTTTTATTATGTCTTGTTTCAACAAAAAGTAGACTGTAGGCCTACATTAAAATCGACCTCTTTCTAGTACTGAAATCATTTTCTCCACGGCAATTAACAATCAAAGATGTTATTTATCTATCAAATGCTACCGGTGTTTTTTTTTTTGCTAACATGTTAGGGACGGGATAAAAAAATAAAATCACAAAATATACAATGCACTAACGGATAACCTATAATGTAATCACCTATTATTGTGTTGAAACAATGATTATCTATAAGTTGGGCGAGTTGTTTTAAAGGTCTGGTAACAATGTGATGTTTTTATAACTAGGGGTGGCGGCTCTGTGATGAGTGTGTACCAGATGTCTAGGTTACGTGCTGTTTGTGCCCAGATTGTTGTAAGTATAAGAAGTGTGTGCATCAGCTGTCGCTATAATGTTATTAATATAAAATAATATTGTCTGTTTAGAAAATGCAAATTTAAAATAATTTAATTATCATGCAAATTACTGTAGATATTAGAACACCGATACAAAGATCAGTGTTTCTTCCAGACTTTTTTCTCCGGGGGGGGGGGGGGTCAACATTTTTCGGGGGTGGGGGGCGGACACTAGTAAAAGTGTATGTTTACTATATAAAATCCATCTCGTTCGGGGGGGGGGGTGCGGTAGACTTTCTTCGGGAGAGTTCCCCCCCCCCAAGAGATGCCTGGAAGAAACTCTGACAAAGCTACTAGAATACGACGGCTTGTAATATACAACATATTATTCTACACACAACTTGCTATGGCTAACATAGCTATAGAAATGTAGAAATTGCAGGCTAAGTTCATACATTAATCTATCTCTTACCCTTACTACAACTGGAACGAACTGTACAATAACAACATGACGACAAATTGTGAGCGAACAGTAACGACATAGTAGGTTAAAAGTACACCAGCATTGACTCAAACACACCCAGTTATCCCTTCACAGCTATGTGGTTGGTTTGATTTTACAAGCCTTCACTTTGTTCACGGCGTCCGTGTCTGGGTTTGTATCTAATTCCATAACTCAATGTTGACTCATTTTTTTGTGCAGTGATGTCGTGTAAACGTTCCAGATACACACTTCTTCAATGACAATTCAATAATACAACTTTAATTAGGAGAAAATTTAATTTAAGAACTACAAACATTAATAATAAAACGGGAGATGACGAGATAAAATAATATCTTGCGATCTCAAATCAGTTGTACTGTTTATCACTATAGGGCTGGTAAGTAGGTCACCAACCAGTTATATGGCTCATTAAAACCTGCATGAGCCATAGACCTGTTGATTGACCTATTTACCTGCCCTAAAGGGGGTCGAACAGATTAAGATCAAGCAATTGCTTGATCATCTTGCTGTCGTCTGTGAACTTTTGATAACGGACGGTTGTGTCATTGTCTTTAATAGATAGCGAGCTACTTATCGTATTTTAAAGTTAATTTGTTTAGTCTTAGCCTATGCTCACTAGAACATTGATTCATTAATAAAAAGTGTTATATTTAACACATATAAAAACATGGATAATAACAACCTTTTCGATATGTAAGAAATCTCATGAGCGATCAAAAGTTTACAAAGTAACAAAACTTGCTATATTTTTTAATAATTTTTTTAATAATTGTTTCATTAACAAAATAAAAACAAGCCTAAACTAATTTGTATAGTATTTATTTATAATAGACACTACTCTAATAATATACATTCTTCAACTAAAGTAAAACATGTTCTTCTCTTACAGATAGAGTAATGTGAGCTTGCTTAGTAAATCTTGTAAAGAATTGTTGAAAATGAGATATTTTCTGCTAATTGTTTATTTTAATTAAGACTCAATAGCTAAGGAATAACATTTATTTTCAATTCTAATTGCAGTTGAATTAATATATAATGTAAATTTAATTTAAATATGTACAATGCCTTGTGAGTAAAAAGTATGTAACGCTTCTAAACACAATAACAATACATTATCCATACATTCTACTCCTATATTGTGTGGCTCAATATTACAACGAATGTATGTTCGTCGATTCCATACCAATAGACTCATATTCTACAATCTCTTTATAATCAGGGTCGAAGTTTTCATATTGACCGTTTTCTTTGTTATTATCATCGTATGGGTTTGATCCAGCCTTTGTTGACGGTATATCTTGATCGTTGTTAGCAGTCTGGCTCTCTGAAATATTTATACAAAGCCATCAGGGTTTCTCTAAGATATATTCCGTCGAAGCAGGGGCACTTAAAACTCGAGGATAGATACTGCTTAAATGTATACCATATATTTTTGTTATTTTGTCCTGGGGGGGGGGGGGGGTGTCGTGGGTGTCGAGCTCAGGGGAGGATGAGTACACATCAGAGAGATGTCAGGAAAAAACATTATAGCGTGTACGTCACAGTTGATTTGCAGTTATATAATACACAGCTTTTCTACATATAAAGAATTATTATTCATGAAATATAGCCTTACCTTTTAAGTTTTCATTAGATTTAGTGTGTGCTTCAGTATTCATGTTGTTGCCTAGTTTTCTTGATTTACATCGACAAATAATGCAGACAATGGCTGTGATGAGTACAACAGCAGCACACGTAATGCCAATGCCAATGCCGATACCCTCTATTAATCTCTCATGACCTGAACAGTGGAAAACACATCGGTTTATAATCAATAATACTCCTTATATAGAACTAGCGTCTCCGTCACTGCGCGTTGCCGCGGTCTCAAAAGAAAGTCTAAGCCTGATTCGATATAGTGAAAGATTATTGTTGCTTATCGCGTCTTTAGTGTATTGCTCATCGGGTCACGCAAGCGCTGGGGCGCCGGCGACTGCGTCTGTTGCATATTTATCGCCGAATATAGTAGTACTCGCCTGGAGTATTCATAACCAATTTTCTAAAAATTCCCGTCTATGGGATGAAAGGTGAAGTAATGCAAATAGGACACACACAAAACTACATACTTTCATTTAAAGGTAGAGATATTGATTGATGACCTATCTATATATGGATATACTATTTTTAACATAACATTAGTCGTAATTTCTATCGTTATGCATAAGAGTTAAGGGGGAAAAAAATCGCGTTTAGCTGCTATCTCTGTAATTCAAATAGATATATCTTTGTGACCATATGTTGTAAAATAATGATTGATAAGTTAATGTGTTAAACAATGAGGAAATCATTAAAGACGTCACAAAAAATGTGTTATTTTAAAATTATTTGTATTTGGCTCCTAAAAATATTATAACTTACAAGGGCGGTGGCTACAGACGTTTTATACAGTGTTATATGTAGCAAAAGTAGCTCGAAATATGAATTTTGGTTTTATTTGAGCTTTTAAATTTAATGTTATACTTAGAGAATTTGTTTTAAATCGTTTATTTTAACAAACTTAAGTACTTAAAAAAGCTTCATAACATGATATTTTTAATATGTTTATATTTTAATCAAAACATTATATAATACTTTCTTACATAGTTCTTTAGATGGCTCTTGATATATTTCTGTGCAATTGTAACACCGTCCATCCTTGAGGTTGCAATTCCATTCTAGTCGGTTACTTTCGAACGCTTCATAATTGTAGATAAGAAAATGTATGAAAATGCTTTTCTGAGTAATGTATTATATACATTGAAACACTACCATAAAGAGAGTAGTGGTTGTGTAGTAGAGTAAAAAAAATCTTAGAATCGGACGAGTACACCTAAATTTTGAAACGCCAGGGTCACATATATGTTCCCCTATTCTACCTATTCCATTCCACCTGAGGTCCATAGGGGTAACTATATTAGTTTTATAGAATACTACCTTGTTCATAAAGACCACCATGATGTTAATGTTTCCAATAGTAGTACTACCCTATGAATACATTACGTTCAAATAATCAGGCAAGACTTACTAGTGTTACAAAAGTGACCAGTATAGCCTGGTAAACATTTTTTACATTGACCGTTTATGCTGTCACATTGTAAATTTTCACAATTCGTTGAACATGTGTAGATACATCCTGGGCCATAGTGAGTGTTGTCGCAATCTGGAACAAAGAAATGTTACGGCTACTAGCTACTTTACAAGCAATGATGTATTTAAATTTATGTCGAACTGTTGATTCATTTATCTGCGCAGTAAAAGAAAAAGATAACCTTGTTCACAAAATTCTCCTGTTCTTCCCGAAATGCAATCAACACATTTACCATTGACGTTTTCACATGTTTGGTCCAGACAATGTGTGCTACATTTATGTGTACAATTGTCTCCATAAAATGTAGCAGGACAAGCTGGGAAATATAATGATCAGTCTAAAAGTAACTGTATTTTACATACTTCTTGATTGGACAAAAATACATTTGATTAAATAACATTAAACAAGGCATCATTTAAGAATATATATTGTTTTCTTTCACAAACCAACAGGTTAAACCAACTCTTCAAATAGTCAAACGTATGTGTAAATAAAGGCCAAAACCAAACAGATTTATATGTTTTAAAAATTTTTCACAACTAATTTTTTTCCGGAAAAGAAAATATGTTATAATGATTGTTTTAATTATGTACAGATATGTTCATGGCTCGTTAAACAAGCACAATTTTTTTCTCAGTAAAATTGCTACATTAAAAAAAAATAAAACAAAAAGCGAGCTGGATTATTTACCATTTTGACAAAGTGGACCAAACCATCCACTATCACAACTTGATCCACCATAGCATCCACCAGACACGTCACAGTAGTTGTTGGTACAGTGGCATTTGTACTGGCAGCTTGGTCCAAACCATCCGAAGGGGCATGCTACAGTTTAAAAAATTGGTAAAATTTACTTTAAAAATATGTTTGAATTTGTCAAGATCCCATCTATTGTAAACTAAAATCAACAACATATTTTGATACACGGTAATAACATACGGATTTTTAAATTATATATTTAATTATATTTTCCTACAACACACCCACTCTTGTACCCTTATAAAAACTCTATAAATACTTTATAACATACATTCATTTTTTGATCACGCTAAATGAGAAAAAATATCGTCGAATAGAGATTCCTTCGGTTGAACTACGATTTCATGAGATTTAATATAATAGACACGCATAATTATTAGTTATTCAAAACAATTAAACCTATATTTCTTCTTTTTGTGATCAAAATAGTGAATGTTGTCTTATTGTTGAGTTTTTATTTTATATTTTTTTGTATTTTTAAGGTAAGTTTAATAATATACATTTCGCCAGTCCTATTTTTACTGCCTGCATGCAAAATAAGCTAATAATCGACATCCCCTCCAGTTAGAGAAATTTAAAGTCAATGGTATGTTAGTAAATTAGGTCTGAGAGAATATAATATGAATACTAATTTTTGCTCAATGTTTTATTAGTATAGAAACAGACCACGCATTCTTCCTTTCTCTCATAGACAATCAGGTTTGTGCATAAACGTTATTTCAAGTCAAATTCAAACTAAACTATAACTGCTCATGAAAATAATGGACTGTTGCCATCTCAATAATATATTCTAACCTTCGAAAACCTCCACCTCACACAGTGTTAGGGCTGAGGTTGAACGGATCTCCACGTAATAGACAGAAGGAGTAGGTGGTGACGTCACAATATAAACATCCGCATCGGTGTTCAGATTAGGATCTGTGTAGGTGAACACAATCTGCTGGCTGAAATTGTAGCTGGTGAGTGTAAATCCCCGTAGACGAAATTGGACGTCACCTACCGTTTTTAAATAGATAGAATAATTAGACAATGTATTGTAATTGTATTGTGCAATTGATTTCTTTTTAAAAAATGAAGTCTAATAAACGTTTTATTGGAAAGCACGTATCTGAATTACATAAATTTTTGGTGGAATTATTTGCAGCCACAGGTACGATGGCTGGATCTAGAACTTAACCACCCTTTATAACCCCTGGATAACGACCCACTGACATTATCCACCAGAATAAAAAAAATATCCAAATGTCTATTCAAATCGTATGCCGAGTTATGAAAACAGGTAGGCCTAAACTCTAGTGTATTTACCCCATGAATTGCAAGGTTTGAAAAGGGGCTGACTTTTCTATTTACAATTAAAACCATATCAATAGTATCCTTCCGGTTAATTCAACTTCCACCCCCTTTCAGAATACATTGCCGGAATGTAGACTAACACAGAGACGGAACATTGTATGCAACACTTTAAAAATCGATTATTATTTACACATGTCGCTCGTAAAACTAAGGAGTTATATTTCTTGCATCACCTTCTGCAACAGTGAGATAGAACACTCTCAGGTGAACGATAGGGTGCTAGGTGCGTCATGTGTAGACACCTGTTACAATACCGCAGGGATGACATCCCTTGTTCTGTTTAATCATCGAATGTTATAGCCCATTGTGTATGGTGCTCTTTAAATGAATATATGAGTCACCGTGCTCATAAAGGATTCCGAAGCGCCCCGGATCACATGAAATTGGGCCCTCAAAGCCAACACTTTAGCTGGTTGGCAGATGATTTAAGTAGTACCTAGCTGAAGTGGTCCGAATTCTCTTTAAATCAGATGTGGGCAGCAAAATACTTTTGTGTGAGCCCGGGTCGCACCGGGTCGCCCAAAGCATTTAGTCAAAGTAGCCCACCGTATTTATACTGTATAGTGAACTTGAAACGAAACTAGGCTTCCAAGTGCGGTCATGCGCGCATGGCGCCGGCAGATGTGACTTGGCACAGTTTGACCATCAGATTAAGTAGTGCGCTTGACCCCTTGACGCATAATCAATAGATCCCAGGTGTTAATATAGCCCCTGGAGAGTTCAGGGCGCCAGACCAAACCCTTCTTCCGTGAAGCCGCCCTTTCGAAATTGTTTTACCGCAGTAACCTCCCCAAGTGTATTCTCAAAACTTTCTATTGTCACTTGGCATTTGATGAAATATGTACTATGTACCAATGCACAAGAGACAAACATACCCATAGACAGTCAAACATACTTTGATTTTCGCACATAAAAATTTTAAACTAATTTTAATTGCTTAGATTATTTAAATGATCTACTTTTCTTGATCAGGATTACCAACTTGCAATTATATACTAAATTGTCTAATAACATTCTGTTCATAATAAAAATCATCACTATTAAGCATTCTGCCTCTATTGAAAATGTAACCAAATCATTATTACCCTAATATCACGCGAGCTAGACCGTTGCCTAAAACGAGACCAACTTGTAAAAACGCATAAATTGTCTACTATTCTAATAGCTATACTGAATTAAAAGAAATCTTTACGTACATTTTAATTCATCAGTTAATTGATGTTACCTCGGTTGTACAAAATATATCTGTTTATGTACAGTGGTATTGGAAATGTGAGACCCCATATCCCTTTGTCTTCTGTATGTGTACATGAACCACTGGCTATTCTATTATCAGTGTTCCCGTCTACTGCCTTGTCAGACGTGTATACAGTACCGTAATCACTTGACTGCCACGTCATTTGCTTCAGAGCGACATTTCGTCCTGAAAAATAATACACTCTAAGCATAATAGGCGTCTAGTCCGCTAAAATTATTGATTAGAAAACTATTAATAAGTGTTATTTTGACTTAGGCTAAACATGTATTTATACTCCAGCTAATGTTCACAAATATACAAATAAAATCAGAGCTTTAGGCTACTGTGCACCAAGCTTAAATAAACCGGGAGTGATCTCCCCTATACTTTCTCGAATATCCTAATATATTAACCCCCCCGTGCGCACCTCTCTCTCTCTCTCTCTCTGTCTGTCTGTCCACAAAATATTTTCGCCGGACATCACATCAGAATCTACAGCGATATATTGAGAACTTTATACGGACTTTTGTTGAAAATAATATGGTAGATGTTTTAAATGTATAACCACAATTTTATTTAAAGAAGAAAAATAAAAAAAAGGCGTATTCGAATGTATAAAAACAATTTTATTTATGCAACCGGAAAAGTGTTTAAACTTGGGACAAGAACGCATTTAACAATGACGTCGCTTATTGTTTACACTAAAAAAAAGAGCACAAAACTGATGACGTCATCTTTCGAGTTTATAATAAAAAGAAGGCCGATGCTAGCCGGAATAAGATACGCATGCGCAATGGAGAGCAACTACGACTTGCCATTTCGGAGATGTTTTCGATGGTACTGCGCATGCGTGTGTTTACAACCGCAGAACCCTAACACCAACCCTAATCCTATCCCTAACCCTAACCCTAATCCTATCCCTAACCCTAATCCTATCCCTAACCCTAACCCTAGCCCTAATCCTATCCCTAATCCTAACCTTAACCCTAGCCCTAATCTTAGCCCTAACCCTAATTCTAGCCCTAACCCTAGCCATAGGTCACTGCGCATGCGCAGAGCTATCTTTTGCCGACTAAGTGGAGACGTTGGGGAGAAAAATCTTCTTCCGAGGTAGTCACTTCTTAAAAATCATTCAAATATGATATAGAGCTATGTACGCAATAAAATGTATACAATACGATTTTCTCGGTCTAAACTTAAAAAAATTATTTTATCTATTTGGATTCTAGATCTAGAGATTCTAGATCTAGATTTAGACTCTATCTACTGTAGAATCTATTCCAAAAATAAATTTCTATAATAAACTTTTTCAGGACTTAAATATTTTATAGAAATCTTTGTTTGTTTAGCAATGAAACTGGCTAATTTTGGGTAAAAAAATTAATTTGAAAAAATAGGCATATTCGCGTAAGTTATTTTTTTTTAAACACTTCTTTTATTCTCCATATTCTAAAGGTACCTAATTAGCTGAGATGATAGTGTACTTGATACCACACAGGTGGTGCCGGATCGAGACACACCAAGTCAGCCCTAATTTTTTTTTATATGTAAATCTTCCTATTTTAGACTATTAAGAAAGGAACTACTTTGGAAATCTTTGTTTATCTATTCAATTTGCTAATCTCTATAATATTTGAAGCAATGTTGTCGGGTGCCCGACATCAGGCACTTCCTGGCGCCGCAGGCGCTTCAAATTTGACAGGATCTTGCCTTGGGGCGACAGAACACGGGGGCCGGTGCCGGTTGGCCTAAGGGTCTACGATGAGCGGGTCAAAACAGACCTCGACTGACCGGCACCTTATATGAGCTATAAATCGAAAAAAAAATTGTCCGCGTAGGAACCTCTTCATAACTCCTGAGGTCGTAGACCGACCCTCAGGCGAATTAATTAAGCATTCAAATTCTCAATGTTTTTGAAAGCCTAAGCGAAGCTGGGCAGCATGCCTAGTTCTTATATAAAACAACAGGGGATGGCAACTTGGAATAAAGACATGATTTTTAATCCATTTTGAATACTTAAACTTTTTTAAATAGAATAAAGTCTCGTAGAAAAAAGAATTGCACACCAAGTGAACGTCAAATAATATGTGCAAAATAGTGCGGAATATTATTTGTACTTTATAAATTCACATGCGTTTTTTTAGAAATTAGAAATAGCAGCAATTACTACTTACGGTCAACAGAAATTAATCAAGGCAGTGAATTGGATCTTTTACTTACTTGTGAAATTTCATTTATCTATCTGAAATAGTACTCAGGTTATAGGCTTTTGAAAAATTCAAAGTAGAAAAAGTTCCCCTTCCGGTTATCTGAAATCGCTCAAAAGTTGATACTGATCTACGATTTTAATATAATACTTATATACGAAATTTCTCCAACCTAGCTGTAACGGTACTCAAGTTATCGTGTTTACTGACACACACACAAACAGACACACACAGACACACACACACACATACACATAATGTACTCAAGGAAATATTTAACAATAGCTTATTATATTATTTTGAATTATTTTATATAGAATTTAGGGCTACATGATTTTAAACTTTGAATATTAATGCCCCTACCTCCATTAATATTAACTGTGCACAGCGATATTGTTTTTCCAAAGTCTATTTGAACCATCTGAACAGTTTTGTTGCAACTACAGTAGATGTATCTAGTCGAGTCGTTGAATTGTGTTATGGTAATGCCAGTACACGGGGTAAAACTGCTATTGTAGACTGTCTCTTTAACAGCAAGACGTAACTCTGATAAGGAATCTCAAATTATAGAAAAAAACTTTTAGCAGGATATGTTAACTAACAATGCATAGTATATTGAGCAAGTTTAATATATGTATATATATATATATATATATATATATATATATATATATATATATATATATATATATATACATATATATATATATATATATATATATATATATATATATATATATATATATATATATATATATATATGTCCTCTCCCACAATTTAGAAGAAAAAGAAATAGCTCAAAAGATTAAGATGAACTTCCGATTGAGTTAGTATTTAGTAGTTATAGAGTAGGATTTTTATGAAACTGTGAGTCAAATCTGAGCTTAAACCACTTCTGTATAATGGATCTGCGTAATGTGGTATTGCGATCAACAAAAAGCTAAGTGATAACTTAAGATCTAGTAGCAAATGGGAAAGCTGTGCACGGTAGGACCCGATATTTCACTACACGCGGTAGCAAGTATAAATAGTGTGTAATATGAACCGTAGTCGTCACCCTCGGTTGCGCCTAGAAGTTGTTTAGAAGTTGCCGGCATACTCGGGGATTAAACTTGCGGATTACATTTACCGGTTACACTTGGATGAATGTGTATCTTTTACATCTAACGTGTTTTAATCTATTAGTGCTAAAAATAGACTGTTTTTATTATAGTTGCTTTGAACTTTAAAAAAAGAAACTTTTGAAAGGACGATGTTACAGCAACGACATGGTGGGTTGTAATGTGTCTAGGATATACTTGCGTTACAAGTGTGACCGAAAAGTGCTTGAAATTCCTACAGCTCATATTTTAAGAAACCAGTTGACGTTCCATTCGAATAGGATTTAAAAAGACACAGACACAAGTAACAACTCTTTAATAGAAAAATATACATCCTATTTCTCCGCTGTTTTAAAAATGAAAATCCTTAAAAGCAAATTGATTATATAACCACCAATCACGGAGCTTCATAAGTAACATTTGGAAAAAATAATGAGTGGGGTATATTTCCGACTATATTCTCCCTTCATTTTCAGGTGGTATAGTAATCCTTAATTACTTACTCTACCAGGTTCAATGGGGTAACTAATGTCTAACTGGTTGCTTGATCTCTCACTTCTAAATTTGGTGTAGTAACACAGTACAAATCATAAAAAATACATTGTAATGAAATGTTCATTGTGTACAGTAAAGTTATACTTACCATCTGCTTTTAGTTTTACCCTAATGGATGTCAACTCATATCTTCTCGCCAAGTTTATCGTAGAATATTGCAGATTTGCACAAGTAGTATCATCTCTATCCGTCAAAATCGTTGTACTTGTTGAACCCAATTGTGCAAGGTCCTCTGAGAACACATTATTCTAAAATCTTGCATTATACATGTATAGTCACCTACACTAAAGTATAGTAAAGGAATTACATAACAACGAAGTAGTCGGCTTTACTGCAAATTTTAATCATTCCTAATAATTAAAACGAAGCACAGATAATAAAGTAAACGATTATAGTTTTCATGGTATACATAATAAGGCTACCTAGAGTGTATGCTATATATTTCACGTTAATATTTTAACGTATTTGATATTCAATTCGATACGACATATGTATTGAACTTTCAGTAGCTAATAATCTAAGAATTTCTCTATGTTAGTATTAAGTCACAAAATAAAAATAATCTTCTTTATATTGGTGTATTAGTAACGATTCCCTGCTAATTATTTTAACGCCATTAGCAGTCTATTTTCTTCGAATGAAAAGTAATGCTCCTCGAAAAATTAGCTTTTTTATATTTTTCTACCCCATTTGCGCCAACTAAATGTAGGCGCCCGTGGCGGCAGCCCCACCAGGCTTTTCCTATGAAGTAAAAAATGAAAATGCAATTAAAATACAATCAGTACTACATATATAATTTGATTTATACTACTTACGATACTGGCATAGCGGACCAAACCATCCACTAGCACAAGTAGATTCATCTAAACATAGACCATTGATATCACAATTGTTATCAATACAGTGACATTTGTATTGACAGTTGGAGCCAAACCATCCAGACAAACATGCTGGATAAAAATGACAATTTCATATTTTATTGAGTTTTCCGTTGTCTCTCAATGCAATCACAATAAAAGAGCAATTTTAGTTTCAATGATCTACATTTTTAAGCAGCGTAGTTATTTTAAAGAGATAAATTAGCATTTGGCAGTAACCTTTTTAAGAGTTCAAAAATACTTTTTAAAAATTGTAAAGCTAATATGAGTTTAAAATTATCTGTTATCATTTCTTTTCTTAGCATTTTGAGATGTGGGATATTGAGTTTATTACAGTTGAGTTGAATTTAATATAATCGAAAGTTTGAAGCGTTTGACAAAAGTATTTTACCTGCTAAAATACAGACACAACGTAACCAGAGAACCAATATTGGGAGAAAAATATGTCTGGCCATGTTCTCCAAACCGATGTTACCCTTCAAGAATGTTATTTGAATGTTTAGTAGAAAAACGTTTTCATTTAAATACGTGTTTATTTTATTTTTAAACTATCTGCATTGTTCACAATAAGTCGAGCATTGCTAATTTTCTGCATAATTAAAAAAATGAAACAAAATGCAATTTGTGTTTAAAAAATTGAAGACTAACCATCCTGTACAGTGGGGGCTAGATATGTCCGGCCACTATCCCGCCACTATGCTGAGGCAGTAGTCTAAATCAAAGACTGAAAAAGTCATGTCTCTTTGCATGCATAAAGTCACTTCAATATTGATTGACTGTGGGCAATAGGCTTGTCAGTATTGTTATCAAAGACTAGAATGCCACTAAGATCGTAAATTATAATCGTACTCTTTAATTTGTTCAAAATAGATCTGACTAACATAGTTGCAACATAATTACAAACATAAAAAAACATAAAACATATCATCTATGAGATAATATTTACAACTTACTATATAGTATGTGTGCTCCAATTTTATTAATGCATTCTTGATCTATGCTATCGCCGGCCACCTTGGGTAAGTAAATATTTAAAAAAGGTAACCGTAGCCTCTGAACTGTAACAAACCGATTGCAACATGAGGCGGTTTGACCTGGTTTGACATTATGTTATACCTTTTCAGAGTAAGGTGGTACACAGTAATACTGAACTTATGTGCAGGGGCGGAACTACAGTGCCGCCAGACCCCGCAATGCGGGGGGGGGGGGGGGGGGGGCCCACGCCGATTAGGGGCCCTCGGCCGACCATAATCAATTTTTTTACTTAAAAAACATATTTTTCTTTCATTTTTGACTTGATGGTTGTTTTGTTAAAAGAAAACTGTAGCTGCGGTTGGATTATCTTTATTCTATAGACACCATCCCACGCTCTTGTATATTTTTTTTTCCATTTATTTTTAAACCATTGTGAAAGACAGGCAAACGTTTAAACCACCTTCATGACTTATTTCCCTTTATTAAATAGTCAAATAGGGGTTCTCAAAAGCACCTTTTCCCAGATTTGTACTAAACGATTAAAAAAGCAATTACTTCTCTTAAATATTTAAAAAAATATATGTACTAAAGAATGACATAGCAGAAAAAGGAAATTTATTTAAAATTAATAATATAAATACAAAAATACATAAAAATAAACATAACACGAGAAACCATTACTTTACAAAAGCTTTGATATTTCATATTCTTTTGACCGACTTTATGTTAAATAATAGTACGCCCAACTTTTAATAAAACAGAATTTCAAAATAAACTTATATAGGGGGCATACACTCACACCCATGAGACGTTGTAATTTATATTAATTGAAAAAAAAAGACTTTTTTTTCAAGACCCGATCAGGCCAGAAATGAGTATCCTATGTTCATATTTTATTCTGGTTTGTATATATATATATATATATATATATATATATATATATATATATATATATATATATATATATATAATCATGGTAAGGGGGGCCCAAAAATTTTTTTGCGGGGTGGCCCTTTTTTTCTAGTTCCGCCACTGCTTATGTGTAATGTTTTGCTTTTAAAATGGGTGCAGGGAATTTTTAACAACATTGGCATAGACAAGTGTTTCTTTAAAAATAGACTTGACAAAAGTTTTACTTAAGATGAAGCAAGTGATTTATCTATTGTTTTCTTAAATAAAGGCGGCTGGGCATAGTGCTGACCACACTATCTCTTCATATGCCGAGATCACAGAAACAAGTGAACTCTACTTCACTTGCCTCATAGACCGTCAGGTTTGAAAGGGAAACTTTTTCTTAAATAATACACCTTTCAACTTAAAAAACTGTCTTTGTTTTAGATCAAGTGGCATTTAGAAATATTATATAATCAGTGGTGGTTTTGTACAATTAAAACACGATCAATCTCTTATAAGGACGCTGGGATTGGGGAAATGCAAATGTTTATGTATGTAAGGATGATCAGAGACACTTGATTTATTTTATCTGCCACTTAGTATTCTTCTACGTAGCTCTTAATTGTACGGTTTGCATGGTTTTCCTCCGATACTATTAAGTATTGTGTTAACTTGTTATGCGCCTTATAGGCCGTTAACACCCATTTCAGTCTGTTTATTTTTTTAATTTCTTGCTGTTTCCAGTAATCGAGCCTCATATGCCTGGCTTGAACTGGGGACCTTTTTTAAAGCAATTAAGAGGTTTTACCTATCCGATCGTCGCCGACTCCTTTTCGACAATTGAAACTTCAATATTATAAAAACGGAAAATGAGAAAAAAAAAAAAACTTATTTTTTTTAGTCTAATGAAACATGTCTTTTTTTTACATGAAAATTATAATGACAGTGCAATAACGAGAAAACAAAAATATGATTTTTAAATTTTTTATTTCGAATAAAATTAAGTGATGTATAGTAGAAACATAACTTCAATTTTAAAAGTGTTTGATGCACAAAAAATGTCTTTACTTATTCTAACCTTTAAATATCACTAAAATAATAAACCGGGAGTGATCTCCCCTAAACTTTCTCGAATATTCTTATATAAAACAACAGGGATGGGAACTCGGGATATAGTAATGATTTTAATCCATTTTAAATACTTAAACTTTTTAAAATAAAATAGAATCTCATAGAAAAGAGAATTGCGCACCAAGCGAACGCCGAATACAGATGTGCAAAATAGTGCGGAATAGTATTAGTACTTTATAAATTCACATGCGTTTTTTTGAGAAATCGGAAATAGTGAAAATTACTACTTCCGATCAACGGAAATTACTCAAAATTTGACGGAAGTCAGAGAATGAGATAATTTACTTACATGTGGAATTTTATGTATCTATCTGGAATAGTACTCAAGTTATAAGCTTTTGAAAAATTCAAAGTAGAAATGTTCCACTTCCGATTACCGGAAATCGCTCAAAAGTTGATACGTATCTACGATTTTGATATAATACTTTTATATGAAATTTCATCAACCTAACTGTAAAGGTACTCAAGTTATTGTGTTTACACATATACACACATACACACACACACACAGTCATACGGACAAGTTTGTAAAACTATGTTTTTCCGACTCAGGGAGGTGTAAAACGTCCAGATTTGCAAAAATCTACATTTTTTTTGCACGATTAGAATACTTTGTCTATACTTCCTATATACGAGAAAGTAAAAATATTTGCCTATTGAAAATATTCATTCATACAACATCCTGGTTCTGTGTCGTGGTTACCCAATAATAAAATACTTAAAAAAAACTTTTTAAAAAACCACGTTTTTCTTGTGGACTAAAAAGTAGAAAATAACTATTTACATACATTTGATGACAAAAAACGTGGGTACGTTCACCATCAAATTTCCCGACCCATCTGCCCGACCCACGTTTTTTGTCATCAAATGTATGTAAATAGTTATTTTCTACTTTTTAGTCCACAAGAAAAACGTGGTTTTTTTAAAAGTTTTTTTTAAGTATTTTATTTTCTCCTTTTTAGTCCGTTGCTACACATGAAAAACGTGGTTTTTAAAAAAGTGTTTATAAATACACGGACTAAAAATCTTGAGCGTCCAGGATTCGAACCTGGGTTGTCGCGGCCACAACGCGAAGTACTAACAACTATACGATCACGGCCAGCGCGCTCACATCGATTGGGGCCGAAGTAACTGTGTCATTAGGACTCCAGTCTTGTCGGTATCTTTAGAAATCATGTCCTCAATTTTATGGTCCTTGGGGCGTAATTAAATTAAGCTAATTACGGTCACTAATTGCTAGTTTTTATGATTGCATCTGAAATTGTTAGGCGAAAGTAGCATGCATGCCAAATTTCAGGTCTCTAGAGCAATCAGAAGTGGGCTAATTTTCGATGTCAATTTTAACAACAAACATCCAAACAACCAAACAAACAAACGCGAAGCTGAGTTAAGAAAAACGTTTTAAAATAGGTTAGCAGGCTCAAGAGCTGAACTAAACTTTGAATAGAATACTGGTAGTTATTCATCTTACAAGCATTCCTATACGATCAAGTACAGCATGTAATCAAGCAGTCTGTGCAGAATCTAACGAAAATTTAAATGTGTTTTTAGGAGTCGCAAGGAGCATTTCTTCACTAATAAAGTCGTATGCCTGAAGTTGCAATGAACTCTGAACATTTAATTCTTTCTGGTTGAAACTTTCTCTTATATATATACACATACAAATATATATATATATATATATATATATATATATATTATATATATATATATATATATATATATATATATATATATGTGTGTGTGTGTGTGTGTGTGTGCGTGTGTGTGTGTGTATGTGTGTGTGTGTGTAAAGGTGTGTACATTTTTCTTACGCATTACATGACTATTAAGCTAATCGTCATAAAAATCTGGGAAGATGTCCAGAAGACTGATTCAAAAGTATATGCTGTAAAAAAAAATTAAATATGGGAGGGGCTGTGCCCCTGCGGTAATGTGTGGTTTGGTGCCTAAAGTTTTTAGCAGCTATCTTAGCACTAGGGTCTGATGATTTATCTTTCTGAACAGGGATTCAGCGGTAGTACTTGATTCTCCATATGATTTAAAAAGTGCCCCATATTAGGAATACGGTTGGGTAATATAATGGCGGATTTTACTGAAAAAGGTGGCCCTCTGAAGCGCCAGAAATAGTATATGGTTGGGCACTCCGAGTTCTGTATTTATTCGGCGTGCTACACAGAGGGTCAAGTGTTACGTTCAATTAAAAGGATTAAATAACATAGGTCTCTTCTGACGAAATGTTCAGTAGCTGCAGAGTGCCCTTGGCTCCATCTACATTCGTTTTCCAAAGTGACATACACAAGGCTACTACAATCAATGACTCAACAGAACCAGCGGTGAAACCCGGCACCCCGCCTAGCGTGACTGATAATTTACAAGTTCCTTCTGCGACGTTACTGACACCATTGCAGAGGATAATAAATATACATACTGATTTTCAAAATTAGAAAAACTTGTGTATTTGTATGGTTTTGTGGGCACATCCACGTGTCTAGAAAAAGAGGTCAACCGTCTAAAAAATAACTTTTTTCCGTGCCGAGTTTTACTCGGTTAGAAGTGCTCGAAATTTCCATCTTTAATGATAAAAACACTACAGACATACAGATGAAGCAATTTTTAAATAAAAGCTAGTAAAACATAAATAAAAACAACTGCTCTTTGTAAGTTATAACCTTCAAACAAAAGGAACCTATGCTATATTCTTCATAGTTTACAAGCAAGCAGACTCATATTGTACACTCTCTTTATACTCAGTATCTAAAGCATCATATGGGCTGCTTTCTTTCTGAATAATGTCATAAGAATTTGATCCGACAGTTGACGACTGTACATCAATATCTGTATACACCGTCTGGCTCTCTGAAAGATTTATACAAATAAAGTATGGGTCACACTAATGTAAAATATGTCGAAAACTACATTTAAGATATATATTTAAATATTACCAGATGCTTTTCCATTGTCAAGTGTTTGTCCATTCACAATGTTCTGATTGCCCGTTACACGTGCTAATGAGGGAATATGTTTACGAATTATGCAAGCTATAGCTACGATGAGTACAACAACTCCACACATGATTCCAATGCCAATGCCGATACCCTCTGCTAGTCTATCTTGACCTGATTAATGTAATAAAAAGCTGATTACACGAACCATTTAAGCTTACAATCTTATTGCAACTCAAATTATAAATGTGATAATATGCAGTTTGAAATAGTTTCTAATTTAGTTTTACGTTATGAAGCTAAAAATTATACTATTAAATCTAAATAACTGGTAATATGACACACTATGAAAAATCGTTCAGTAAGATCATGAAGTTAACTGGCATCACCCTTGATGCAATAGTATAAGGGCATATTAAATGTTTATCAAACGAACTGCTTACTAAATCTATAAAAATTAGCTAATGAATAAAAAAATACATCATTGGAACGATCATAATCACATCGGTGTAGAACAGTTGTAAATACATTCAGTGCCATAATGAGTTTGTCGCACGCTGTTGAGCTGTATCAGTGATATTGTCTTTAAAGTGATTTTCAAACTATCGGTTAATTTAGCGTTCTAGTAGCCTACAGGAAAATTAGAATCAATTTTAAAACTTCTTTTGAGACTATTCATTATTACTTACTGCTATTACAGAAATCTCCTTGATACCCAGCCTTACATGTATTACAGTAACCATTGCTTTTATTGCATTCAGATTTATCACAGTTGGATGAGCAGTTGTACATGCAGTTGACGCCGAAATGTTGTGAATCGCATGCTATATTTTTTACAAATACATACATTAGTCAATCATACAATAACATACTAATACAACTTTAAATTGTATATTCTTTACTTTACTATATTCCAATGTAATAAATTCGTAGTAAGACAACTCACATATATCACAAAATTTTCCCTTGAATCCCGCTGGACACGAAAAACATTCCCCTGTTGATTTGTTACATTCAGATTTCTCACAGTTGGAGGAACAGTTGTAGGCACAGTTTGGACCAAAATGATGTTTGTCGCATACTGGATTTTAAAACAAAATTATATATTAACCATGATAAATAAGGGCATTTGAATACAACTATATGTTTTTAGCATTTGAATACAACTATATGTTTTTATGCTTATTAAAAATTTCTTTGAAAAAAAAAACCGCAATATTACACAACTTACAGATGTTACAAAATGTTCCCTGAAATCCTGCTACACACGAATAACATTCGCCAGTTGTTATGTTACATTTAGAGTCCTCACAATTTGAAGAACAATTCAGTAGACAGTTTGATCCATAATGGTGGTAATCGCAGACTGAAAGTAGTACATTAATTTTTGTAGCCACAATAATGTTATAAGTGTAAATCAAAATCTATATTTATTGAATAAAATGTACTACCTTGGTCACAGAAATCTCCCTTTTTCCCAGGTATACAGTCAACACAAATTCCACCAACATTCTCACAAAGCTGATCTTTACAATTTGTACTACATCGGCTTGTGCAGTTATATCCGTAAAATGTAGCGTTGCAAGCTAAACAAGTTTATAAGTAATATAGATATTAATAATTTGAATTAATATTTTGATTTTATGTTTTAATTAAATTACTTATTACAAAATAAACCACACTCTTTACACTGTATAATACGCCTTCACAATATTTCCTTCAATAGCAGTTACTGTATGGATAGTTTATATTTGCACACAAAATTATTCGAACACATTTTAACAGGGCGGTGTAATTGCCGCGAAAAATTAAAATTGTACGTATATAATTTTAAGAGCATCCGTATTGTGGAAATTGAGATTATTTTAACTTGACATAGAAACCATGAGTGAAAACACCCGCCCATGGAAGAAATGGGACGAGGAAAACATTAGTTTAAATACATCAACACATTCGTCTTGAAAGAAATGTCTAATGTACTTAAAATAACAATTGTTTTAATTGTTGCATATAAAGTACCAGAGTGCTACAACTTTTTTTTGTGATGGTTAAGCAGCTCATGCGATGTAAATTTAGTTTATTTGAAACAATGCACTGCAAATAGGGTACACTGAGGTTGATGGACATGTATATACGTTTGATCATTTACTGCGAGATAAAAGTTAAGAAAGGGACACTGCTGAGTTGAACAGATTGAAGAATGTCTACCGCCCCCCCCCCCCGCCCCCTAACGAAAGGGAATAGATATAGAAAATATATACTTTTTATAGTGAGCGCCCCCCCCCCCCCCCCCCACCCGACAATTTCAAGTGCCGCCCCCGAGAAAAAGTCTGGAAGAAACACTGGCGTTGAATGATGTGGGTTGTGTAAAGGTCAGAAAGTAGGCTGGACAAACGTGAACATTATACTTGGTTTTGAGGGACGCTATGGGATATGGTATCATTGTAATAATGTAGGTACTATATTCAATTATTGAAACCTTGAATATACATTACCTTTAAACAATAGAATTTGTTCTGTGATTAAAACCATTTTAGCTATTTGCATTACTTTCAATGAAACTTAATACATACGGTATTGACAAAGTGGACCAAACCATCCACTAACACAACTAGATCCACCATAGCATCCACCAGACACGTTGCAGTAGTTGTTGGTACAGCGGCATTTGTACTGGCAGCTTGGTCCAAACCATCCAATGGGGCATCCTGTTTTTTTAAAAATCTTTTGTTAACCAATCGGTTTCAATATAACATATCATGCCTGTATGCCCTTTTATACAAGCCCTCATCGTCACACATCTCAAAATTCCGACTTCCCCACAAGTCTTCACTAGGAGTGTTACGTTACATAGAACTATCCCTGTGTGAGTACTATTTTAGTCATTCACTGTATATTCTCAAAGTATTAATTGATGAACTGAGTTATATAATATTTATTAATAATTGTATCGGTAAAATTGTTTTGATATAGCCTACTCCAGACAGTACAGTACTATGGTAAAGTTGCGGTTTTAGGCGTGAAAAGAAGTAATAATTTTCTGGTACAGATTTTATGTTGCGTGACAGTCGATTGTCGTAAGGGGGTTGGGATGGGGTAGGGAAGAACATACACCTTAACACATGTGTCGTTTACAGTCCGATATAAAAACTGGTGATAGCGTTCAAGGCTATCACTGCATGATGTAACAAGATTATAAACTGGTCGTTAGTTGAATAGCGAGAAAGTGATGAAGAGGATGGACTTAATACATTCTTAAAACCGACAGACATGTTCATGACGGATTGTTTTAGCTAAGTATAAAACGTACTAAACAGTGTTTAATAGTGTTCGAATGACAATCAAAAATAGATTTCTTGGCAACGTTTCAGATGTTAACCTAAATGTGTTGTATACTTTTAAAACAACAAATAGAAGAATATAAAGCGGTATAGGCAAATGAAGTATACACACGAATACAGGTGATTGTTTATATATAAACACGATAGCTGCCTAGCGATGCCTAGCGTGAATTATTTTGATTTACTGTATTGTAATAGGATTAGTCAAGTGTAGCAATGAATTTGCATTATTTTTACGCGCATGCCCTTATAAGGAGTTTAGCGTCAAATTTTATTTTGACGAAAACAACCTTTAAACCACTTATTTGTAGAACTGAAACATAATCACTACACCTGCGTCTACACGATAGCTTGGCCGATAGATCGCTGTATAGTTTATTGTGCCTCTCAGGCAATAATAGATGTAATAAACGCTCGAAGATAACCGATGTCCACGTAGTAGTGTAAAAATTTGCCGGGGGGTAGATTCACATCGCATTAAAATGATAAAAGGATAAAGAAGACCAAAATCTTCGGGTAAGATAGCTAAAAAGTTTTAGTAGCGAATTAAGAAATAAAAATGTGAATGAGCAAAATGTCACTTTTATCTAAAACATGTTTATGTATCTTGTATCCCGAATTCAGTGTTTCACAACCTTATTGGGGGTACCGAATCGTACCAGTTCCCTCCCTCGATCTCTAAGTATATCTCTATCACCCCCACCACTACCAGTCTGGTAAGCTGAGGTTCACGCCGGGTCGAATTAATAACGGCTATTAGCGGCAGATCATTTAGTTTTTAAGCAATTTACAAACTAAGGGGATGTTGCTTTCAGGGGGGGGGGGGGGGGAGGGGGGGGTAATTGTCATTCACGAGCTACCGATTGTGTTTTAAAGCAAATAATTTCAGTCACAGCACTGGTTGTGTCGAATTATGAATAACCGAACAGTAGAAATAATACAACTAAATAGCGGAGTATGCTTACGGCGCGGGTTAGCTCGTATTGTATATTATGGTAAAACCACTTGATTTCTTTGCTGTATATCAAAAGTATGAAGGAATTAAATTAATAAGAAAGAAATCACACTACGATGTACCAGCACACGTCAACAACTGTGCCAAGATATAAAAATAAAAATTGTGTTCGCCGCAGCACGTATAAACACGATCAACGCGCGCCTGTATATGTGAAGTTCACAAGATAAGTGACGTGTTTGTGTACTTACGTCAAATATTTCACGAAATAGAATTGTCGAGATACCAAAACTTGTCAACTCACTCTGACGCACTTTATTGCTATGTTACACTGTTGTATTTGAAATGTCATCTGTGGTGCCAAGTGTTCGTCCGCACAATCAGAATCTGAATATATACTTTTACAACTGTCCGCCTCCCCGGAAATTTTAGTCAATCGCTCAAATGTTTTAATGTGCTCCCCCGCCCCTCTCCAGGAATTTTTGTTGTTGAAATAAACACTGTTCCAATCCAGCTTAAAAACCACTGTATTAGTTAATATATAAAATTAATACCTTCAAAAATCTCAACTTCACAAAGTGTTAAAATATAGAATTTGGCTTGTATTTGCACAGCGGTTACAGAAGGTGTTGATGTTGAGGTCACTGCATAAACAGCGACAACAGTGTTAGGTTCTGTGTAGGTGAACAACGTCTGGTTGTTGTAGCTGTAGCTGGTGAGTGTAAAACCACGGAGAAGATCTTGGCAGCAATCAGCTGATAAAGATTTAAATAGTAGAAATATTAACTGCGTGGAAAATTAAACACAAACTCAAATGTCTAGATGCTACATTTATAAGCAGACTAGTAATAAACCATATAACATACTTACCATACCACTTAAAATTTTATAGCTATATTTAAATATTTATATAACTAATTAGGAAAAATTCGTTCTCGTTACTACTTTTCATTTTCACTCAATTTTTCGAAGGTTATTTTACGATCTGTTTCTAAGAAAGGAAGAATTGTTTTGGAGGTTGTTCTTTTTAAAACTTTACAAGAAAATTGTGATCCATTTCTTTCAAGAATATATATAAATAAATTAAACTTTGAAAATCATTTTGATGAATATTATATAATTTGAAAAAAAAAATGTTAGACAATTACGAATTAACGAAACTTAATACAAATTGGTTTATGTAAGCTGTGTGCATACCCCAGGGCTAATCACGGACACCCACAACGTTAAATAGAAAACAATCTATATATATAATTCTCTTCTTGGAGACGTTAGAAAACGCCAATCTGTAAGCGCGCTTAGCAGTCCCCTCTCTTCCTCTCTAGGCATATCGCAACCTCCCCCACCCCCACATGGTCTGGTGAGCTCTTGTTCACGCTAAATGTTTACAATCGTACAGCCGGGTTTAGTGACGCCTATAATTTAGTTTGAAACTATTTTAAACTTGGAGGAGGTAACTAAGAGGAGGCTGCTTTCACGGGGGGAGGGGGTGTTGGGTAGGGGTTGGGGGAAAGGAGTGTGGGAGTGGGTTATTGTCCTTAGCGTCCTACTGATAGTGTTTTAAAGGAAATATTTTCAGTAGCAGCACTGATACTGTCGAATTCACAAATTATGAATTATTGAAAAGTAGAAAATAAAACAGCTAAGTAGCGGCAAATGGAGACCATACAAAAACACCACACAGCTTAGCCACTTCCTCATCCCCACCTGTCAGGTGAGCTGTGGTTCACCCCAAATGTTTACAATAGTAGAGACGGCTCCAATAATTGACGGCTATTAGAGGCAGACAATTTAGTTTTTGAATGATTTGAAACTAAGGGGAGATAACAAGTTCTGCTTGATATTTTCATTGTCGCCTGTAAACCTTCGTCACGGAAGGCTGCTTTCATAGGGGGGGGGCATGCGAAACAGTGTGTACCCGCAGCAGTGTGCACCTCAGTCGCTCCTGTGTCCTGAGTTGCTTTGGTATCTCCTACAGTCGTCTGAGCCACGTTTGTCCCCGAAGGTTTGTTTTGATTTTGCCCCTTTGTTCCTAACAATAGCCACCGCTTCAAATATATTTCGTGGAGTCAACAGGTCTTTCCATGTAGTCGAAATTCCTTCATCAGGTAACTGTTTATTCCTATCAGTCGCGTATTTCTGGAAAAATGTCTTCGACAAAACTGTTGCTCTCGAACTTCGGAAGATGGCTGCTATTTCCTTACGGAGATCCAGGCTGGCACATACAATTGGCCCATGTTGAAGAAAAGCGAACAGCAAACAGAACCAGAGTCACACAACTCCAATTTTATGCCTACAGGCTTGCCATGAGATCTGCATTCAGCATCTTGCATTCCAGCGGCAAACTGTTCCAGCAATATGTAGTCGACGCATATGTCAGAACAGAAGGCGCGCGTTTACATTACCTACGCTCCCATCAAGAAGATTTGCGCGTAGAACAATACAGGGGACTGATTGATGCTATCGCTGCGAAAGCACAAGGCAATAACATTCACCATGGACAGTTGATCATTCTTCCCTCTACATTTCAAGGCAGTCCACGGTACATGCAACAGAACTACCATGACGCGATGGCGATTGTCCGCAAATGTGGAAAGCCTGACTTATTCCTAACATTCACCTGCAATCCTGCTTGGCCGGAAATTTCTAACACTATTTCCCATCATGAGCGACCAGAACACAGGCCTGATGTAGCTGCCCGCGTCTGTCATATCAAACTGCGTGAGTTCCTAACTGACATTCTGGAGAGGAATATTTTCGGCAATGCAGTCGCATACATTTTCGTCATTGAGTTCCAAAAACGAGGCTTTCAGAAAAATCGCATGTTATAACACGATTACCAGTTCATTTGCCAGAACAACAAGTCGTCTTCTTTCATGAGGGTCAGGAAGAACGAGCACTACAAAGACAGGCAAACAAAAACACCATGTACTTAGCTTGGTTTGAACTCAATAAAACGGATCCTGAAGCTGAGTTACATTACACTGATGTTCCCCAACATTACACATTCCAACAATCCTCTGGAAAATGGCAAAAGAGAATTAGAGGAGGTGCAAAGGTGATCGGTAGAATGCCTGTTGTTGTCATTCACGACACCGAACGTTATTACCTCAGGCTTCTCCTTACCCGTTCCGTAAGCATCACGAGTTTCAAGCATCTACGAACTGTCAACGGCGTGGAATGTAACGCTTTCAAAAAGGCGTGCCAACTATTGGGTCTTCTTAAAGACGAGATGATATGGCATGATACACTTATAGAGGCATCTGAGATACGAATGCCAGGGTTTTTGCGACAACTTTTCGTTTTCATCTGTGTCTTCGGCGAACCACAAAACGTTCAACACCTTTGGGACACGCATAAACTCTCCCTTTCTGAGGACTTTCTCAGAACATATTCCACACGCACTGGTTGCATGCATGCTCTAGCAGAAATTAATGACATGCTTCAACCACATGGCCTCAACCTGCACAAATTACGCCTAACCCTCACTGACATTCTTCTAATGTGTCATTCATCTTCCGTCTTCGATGCTCAGGCTGAACACTCCCACTCTATGGAACACTACGACAAACTCAACACTGAACAAATGTACGCTGTTGACACTGTTTTAGACGCTGCATACACAGACTCCCGACCGCGACAAACCTGCTTCTTCTTAGATGATCCGGCAGGAACAGGGAAAACCTTTGTCTATAAAGCTCTGATCCATACCATCAGAGCCAGGGGAGACTTTCCTATAACCGTTGCATCTACAGGAATAGCTGCAACATTGTTACCGGGTGGACGTACTGCACACTCGGTATTTAAAGTCCCGTTGAAGCTTACTCCTACTTCCACATACGCATACGCATTTCAGGCAGTCGACAGATTGTTACGTGATCTTACAGGTGAGACGCACTCATTTGGAGGGAAAACAATTCTATTGGGTGGAGATTTCCGACAAATACTCCCCGTCATTCTGCGTGCCTCCCGAGCACTCACAGTCGCCAGTTGCATAAACAAGCAACTTTTGTGGCGTCACATGCATGTACTTACACTGTCGCCAGTTGCATTAACAAGCAACCTTTATGGCGTCACATGCTTGTACTTACACTGACGACAAATATGAGAGCTCTTCCTGACAAACAGCATTTTGCAAAATGGCTTCTCGATGTTGGAGACGGGACAATTGGAACACCTGTAACATTACCGTCACATTCATTCCCTCTTCATTCTGATCCCGTTCAATTACTATATGGCGACATCGACTTCTCAACTGTCACTTCGAAACAACTCAGTACGCGAGCTATATTAAGTGTCACGAACGAAGACTCCCTGCACCTGAATGAACAAGTATTGAAACTTATCCCAACCGACGAAGTAACTTTCACCAGCGTTGACTCCATCGTCACAGACGATCACGCAGACGAACCTTCCTTCCCCGTAGAATTTCTTAACAGTCTTACCCCTACTGGCATGCCTCCGCATAAGCTCAAAAGTAAAGTTGGCTCAGTTGTCATGCTTCTAAGAAACCTCGTGCCAGCAAGAGATCTCTGTAATGGCACTAGACTGACTGTTACCAGCAGTCACCGCAACGTACTGGAGTGTAAAACTATCGCAGCTGCTACCTCACAAACTGTCCAACGTACTGGGGTGTAAAACTATCGCAGCTGCAACCTCACAATCTGTCCTTATTCCACGGATATCCTTGACTCCATCAGATTCAAATTTGCCTTTCACCTTTACGCGCGGACAATTTCCTGTCAGATTAGCCTTTGCCATGACAATTAATAAAGCACATGGCCAAACATTCAAAAAGATATGCCTGTATCTTCCAAAACCTGTTTTCACTCATGGACAATTGTATGTTGCTCTCTCCAGAGCTACTTCCTATCATTCTCTCACAGTAGTTTGCCCAAACCCACCGTTTTCGGACAACTGTGTCTATCAGGACGTATTGGATCATTAAATAGCGGCGTATATTACGCCGCGGGTCGACTAGTGTTTAATAAAAGTAAAACTGTTGGTCGCAATATAAATGTTTTCCATACTTGTTTCCAATCACCATTTACACGTTTTACTATTAAATCTCTAAAAAAGAACTAAGTTATCTCAGTTTAATTATGTTTCTTAGCTATTATGTTTATAGTCTTCTAATTTGAAGTATTCATTTCAAAACGACCAGATAACTTAAAGTCATATATAACCTTAAGTCATTTTAAAACAAAAATTCTTAAGAAAGAAAAATGTACCCAGAAACTATTCAATTTATTCAATAAATTCAAATAAGGAAAAATATTGCTAACGATAACTTTAATGTAACATATGCTACGTAATGAAATAATGCTTTATCCGTTTTTAGCCATTGTAGTCTTTCTATAATTACACCAAGTAATATAATACCAGTAGAATAGAGAGAATCTGGCACACTTAAATTCACACATTTTAAAATTTAATGTCCATACCACCATCTCGTGAAGCTAAGTGATTCTTATTATTGCACACGTTACTCTAAATGTTGGTTCTTTACGTGATGTTTTCCAGTTAATATTTTAATGGATATGCTCCTACCTATCAAAAGAATTGCTCTATCCGCACATTTTAAGAAGAAACGTTATATCTTTTACCTCTGTTGTACAAAATGTATCGGTTAATATAAACTGCATTAGAGAATGTCACTCTCCAGGTTTCCAGAGTTTTTTTTTCGGCAGTATGTGTACAAGAATTGTGTCCTATTATTCCATCAGTGTTTCCATCAACCGCTTTGGAAGATGTCCATACGTCATTAAAGTTACTGGACTGCCAAGTCTCTTGATTCAACGCGATATTTCTTCCTAAGTATACGTTTTTTTAAAAAAGATAATAATATCATAATTCATTTCTATGCATTGTTACTAGTTTTATTTTAACATGATAACAAGCAATATATCAATTTTATTTACCTAACTTTAAATAAATGTGTAACTTTACTCGATGACTAAGTCGACATTAGCAGTACAGTCAAAAGCAAATATGGACACTTGTATTAAAATTATAATAAGATTTGGTATATGACCACCCCCACCCCAATTTGAAAAATCACCTCCTTCCGTCAAATCAATTATCTTCCATAGCATCTACTCTATCTGAAATCCTGTTCCTATCCCTATCCCAAAAATTATTAACAAACCTTATGACTAACCACATCCCAAACCTTATCAGCTACCTTACCACTAACTTACATTTAAGTACTCGCATTCCCATGCATCTCTCAATAACAGGGGTGTAATTCCTGGAGTAATATCTTACTACCATGTTTAGGGGGGGGGTGTACATGGTAAAACGACGCGGGCGGGGGTGGAGCCGGTGAATTGACAGTAGAAAAATAGATGGGGACAGAATCAGTATGTTCTGCTCGCATCAAAAATATATAAATCTGCCTGAACGTGATATTTTAGATTTTTCCTTATGTACACTCATTATTTTAATTATTATTTTTATTTTCAAAGGTTCTTACCTCCGTTAAAATTGACAGTACAAACAGATCTTAATATTCCAAAGTCTATTTGAACAGCCTGAACAAGTGTATTGTAACTACAGGAGATGTCTATGGTAAAGTCGTTTACTCTTGACATGGTCTGGTTGGTACACGGGGTAAAGCTGCTGGCAGAGTTTGGCTCTTTGACAGTAAAACTGATGTTAGATACTGAGTCTGAAATACAATATGTACATTTTTTAATGTAACGCATCATAAACAAAAAATACGATTTTTTATATTATCTCATTTACACCAATATTCACGTCAGATAATGAATGTAATAGAAAGCGCCAATTTCATTAAAATTTTTATTAAAAAGCGTTTTAGAATATCATTACATTAAACGGATAATACTGCGTTTCAATACTGTCTAAGAAAAATACCCTATGAACACTTGCTCGAAAAGACATTTGCTCGGATGCAGGTTGTCAAAAAAAGACGTTTGACTGAATCCGAACAATGACCGAACGTACGTTTCCCCAGAAAGGACAAATGTCTAAATTTTAATGGACATTTACCTTAGCGAGACAAATAGACGAATGAACATTTGTCCGTTTTCCTTATGATGATATGCTCAAAAGAAAATCACTAAAAATCATGATTTTTTCTTCATAATAGTTGATTTGCACTTTGATACTTTGTCAAATAATTGCAAAATAAACTGGCTTCAGCGTTTTTAAAAGTGCCTAAAAAATCAAAGAGGCATTTTTTTTTGTTTCAATGACAACCGAATTTTTTTTTTTCAAACGTCTATTTGATGTCTAATACTTACTTTCGTGAACCAAACCTGGAAAAAAAAATTAAAAATGATTTATATGTAAAACTGTAAACAATAGAGAAAAAAACCGATTGCCCAAAGAGGTCCGTTTTGCCCGAAACACTATTTGTGATCAAAGCTTACCATTAGTTTGAAACTTCACTTTTATCGATGTCACGGTATAGCTTATTGTCCATGCTATTGTATAATTCTGTACAGTAACACATGTAGTGTCATTCCCGTCTGTTAAATCTGTCATTGAATTAATACCCAACGGTGCCAGATCCTCTGGAAACAAAACAACATGGTGTATGTAAGTTTTCAGAAAAATGTGCAATATAACACTTGCTTACCATTTGAGTATTGCTACAATCTAACAAGAAAGAAAATTCGAAGACTACCGCAACATAAACCTCGACTAACAATGTTTCAGTGAAATTTAATATTTACTACGATATCGAAAACTCTTCAAAGTATTGTATTTTTTATTTCTGTTTATTTCATTTATTGTGGTTATACGATAGTTTTTCCGCCGGTTTCGTCTATCTTAAATACACGAAGGTTTCAAATGTGAACACTGATTATAGCATGATCTTAGTTGTTGTGACGCGGCTTTGTCCATAATATCACCCACATAACACAGGGTGTGTTGTATGAAAACCGTTAGAGTATTTTGATCACTCTCTGAAAATATTAAGTAGAACACACATTGGGCAGAGCCTATTGCCAGGAGCGTGGGGAAGTGTTCCTAAAAGGCAAGGGTTACACTACCGCTGAGGTAGTACTGCGAGTAGTATACCGTATTCCTTATGTAGGACCCTCTATACAACTAATTTTGGGGCTATAGTGATCTTAGACGAGTTTGGGGTGACGACATTTCTTTTAATTTAACATTTTTATTTCAAACTAACACAAAATAAAATTAAAATAACTCAGTGCTGGTGAATTTGCTTTAAATACGTAATACGTTAAAAAAAACTTAATACTAATAAGGTTGATTTCCGTATATATGCTGTCATATTTATGGAAACTTTCCCATCTAAGTCCACTCGCAATGCTCAAGTTTAAATAATTATACGAAACGTACTAAGTGCAACAGAGAGATTTAAAGTTGGTTTTTCACAAGTTTAATAATTACGTATTATATTTCAGTTTGTTTTCCTAATAGTTTTTTGAATTAATGGTTACGTCCCTTGAGTGTTCACTGTGTCTCCTGTGATGCGTAGTTGATGTCGTCTACATTTTAGTCACTTTACAAAAGGTAGAGCCAGTGACTCGTTGTCTGAGCTCGTGAATGTAATAATAAAGTACTAGCGTTAACTCCGAGAAATGTGTGTAAGTAATGTAACCGTTTCAGCCTGGGACATACATGTTCCTATGGTCCTAACTGATTACCTAACAAAACATTCATGATTTATATAAATATATATATATATATATATATATATATATATATATATATATATATAGAGAGAGAGAGAGAGAGAGAGAGAGAGAGAGCAAAGGCGCGTCAAATTTCGCACGATGGTGCCTTGAGGTGATAGAACACGAGGGCCGGTGACGGTTGGCCGAAAAGTCTACGCAGAGGACTGACCTCGACTGACCGGCGCCTTATATGGGCTATATTAAGAAAAAAAATTGCCTCAGACGACCCCCCTTGATATTTTGTGAGGTGGTAGGAGAACGCCTTGGGGTGTCACAAAAAACTCGCCATGTCCGGGAAAAATCAGGAAATGGGTCAAAACTGACCAGTCGTATTTCCCTATATAATCTTTGTATTTTATGTTAAAAAGAGAGGGTAATTTCAAAACGGATTTTAGGGCACTTACCCCCTTTACATCTGACTAATTTTTGGCATGCTTATAGGTAAATGGCTTGGCCGTATGATAGACCTGTCGGTTTTACTCAAAGCCCTCGACGAGGGCTAAAAAGTGACCGCGAGTGAAATTCTCTTTATATGAGCTCTATTACGAAAAAAAATTTCCGACGACGAACCCCCCCCTTGAAATTTTGTGAGGTGGTAGGACAACGCCTTGGGGTGTCACAAAAAACTCGGCATATCTGGGAAGACTTTGTAAAGGGGTCAAAACTGACCAGTTGTATTTCCCTATATAATCTTTGTATTTTATGGGAAAAACAGAGGGTCATTTCAACGCAGACTTTAGGGTACTTAAACTCAGTATATCTGGCTAATGTTTTGCATTCACTTCTATAGATGACTAGGCCGTATGGAAAAACTGTTGGTCAGACTCAAACCCCTCGACCAGGGCTAAAAGATTACCGCGAGTGAAATTCTCCTTATATGAGATATATATAAATAAATTGACGAACAATCCCTTTAATATTATTTGAGGTCGTAGACCGACCCTGGAGGATAACATAAAACTTTATTCCCGTCGGACAAAGCCATTGTAGTGGTTAAATATGTTCATATATCGTATTTTCTCATATAAGCATGGCAACTGTTTGTTTAAAAAAAGGAAACAAAGACATACATCATAGGTCCGTTTTTAAGGGAGGTAACTTTTTAAAATATATATTTTTCAAATAATTGTATACTATTTTAAAAAGAAACAGAAAATGACAAAGTATAGCATTTGTTTTAGTGAAATATAAAGTTGTTAATTAAGCTACGTATCATAATTAAATTAAAAAAGATAATTTTAAAAGTCAATTTAATATAAATTATGAGATATACTGTTAATGGAACCTCTGTAGTTTTAATTCCATTTTAGTCATAAATTGCGTACTTTCAAATGTTTTCTTTGAAAACGGATGTTAGACTGCATACAACAACATGTTCTCTAAAATTAGGATTACTGTTTATTTTATTTTTTTTGTTTTTTTTTGTTTTGTTTTTGTTTGTTTAAATTTAAGCACTCCAGACCTCATTCATCACTAAAAAAGTAGTATTCAAATTATCATGTTTTTGAAAAACTAAGCGAAGCTAGGCAGTATACCTAGTATCAGGGGCGTAGCGAGGGGGGGGGGGGCGGGGGGTGCGGACCGCACCGGGTGACACCATTTAGGGGGGTGACACCAAGGCAAAAAATAGCAAAATATATAGAGAAAAACTTGACGGGGGGGGTGCAAATTGAAAGTTTGAGGGGGGGGTGCAAATCGAAAACTTGAGGGGAGGATGTAAATCGAAAGTTTGAGGGGGGGGGGGGGGGGGTGCAAATAGAAAACTTGAGGGGGGGTGCAAATCGAAAGTTTGAGGAGGGGGGGGGGGGTGCAAATCGAAAACTTGAAAGTTTGTCCCCGGGAAGGGTCGCAACGCCTCTGGGGGGGGTGACACCATTAAGTGCCGCACCGGGTGACACCCGACCTCGCTACGCCACTGCCTAGTATATATATAAAGCAAAGTGGTCAAGTGCCAGATAGGGCACTTCCCGGCGCCGCAGGCGCGTCAAATTTGGCACGATGGTGCCTTGGGGCGATAGAACACGAGGGCCGGTAAAGGTTTGCCGAAAAGTCTACGGACAAGGGGTCAAAACTGACCTCGACTGACCGGCGCCTTATATGGGCTATATTAAGAAAAAAAATTTCCTCCGACGACACCCCTTGAAATTTTGTGAGGTGGTAGGAGAACGCCTTGGGGTGTAATAAAAAACTAAGCATATCTGGGAAAACTTCGTAAAGAGGCCAAAACTGACAAGTTGTATTTCCCTATATAATCTTTGTATTTTATGGTAAAAACAGAGGGTAATTTAAAAACGGATTTTAGAGCACTAACCTTTTTTACATCTGGCTAATTTTTGGCATGCTTATAGGTAAATGGCTTGGCCGTAGGGCAGACCTATCGGTTTGACTCAAAGCCCTCGACGAGGGCTAAAAAGTGACCGCCAGTGAAATTCTCTTTATATGAGCTCTGTTACAAAAAAAAAAAATTTCCTTCGACGACCCCCCTTGATATTTTGTGAGGTGGTAGTAGAACGCCCTGGGGTGTCACAAAAATCTCGCCATATCTGGGAAAACTTCGTAAAGGGGTCAAAACTGACCAGTTGTATTTCCCTATATAATCTTTGTATTTTATAGGAAAAACAGAGGGTCATTTCAACGTAGACTTTAGGGTACTTAAACTCTTATATCTGGCTAATGTTTTGCATACTCTTAGGACAATGGCTTGACCTTTAGAGTCAAACTGTCGGTTTGACTCAAAGCCCTCGACGACGGCTAAAAAGTGACCGCGAATGAAATTCTCTTAATATGAGCTCTATTACGACCCGTCTTGAAATTTTGTGAGGTGGTAGGAGAACGCCTTGGGGTGTCAAAAAAAACTCGGCATATCTGGGAAAACTTCGTAAAGGGGTCAAAACTGACCAGTTGTATTTCCCTATATAATCTTAGTATTTTATGGGAAAAACAGAGGGTAGTTTGAAAACGGCTTTTAGGGCACTTACCCTCTTTACATCTGGCTAATTTTTGGTACGCTTATAGGTAAACGGCTTGACCGTAGGGAAAACCTGTCGGTTTCACTCAAAGCCCTTGACGAGGGCTAAAACGATACCGCGAGTGAAATTCTCTCTATATGAGCTCAATTATGAATTTTTCTTTCCTCCGACGACCCCCTTGAAATTTTGTGAGGTGGTAGGACAACGCCTTGGGGTGTCACAAAAAACACGCCATGTCGTGGGAAAATCGGGAAACGGGTCAAAACTGACCAGTCGTATTTCCCTATATAATCTTTGTATTTTATGGCAAAAACCGTGAAATTTTAACACAATTTTTAGGTTACTTAACTTCTGTAAATCGTGCAGTTTTTGCATACACTACTATAGATGACTAGGTAGTATGGAAAAACTGTTGGTCAGAATCAAAGCCCTCGACGAGGGCTAAAAGATGATCGTGAGTGAAATTCTCCTTATATGAGCTATATATATATATATATATATATATATATATATATATATATATATATATATATATATATATATATATATATATATATATATATAAATAAATTGACGAACGATCCCCTTATTATTATGTGAAGTCGCAGACCGACCCTGGAGGGTAACAAAAATCTTTATTCCCGTGGGAAACAGCCATTATAGTCGTTAAATATGTTCATATACCGTAATTTCTTATATAAGCATAGCAAGTGTTTGTTAAAAAAAGTAAACAAAGACATACGTCATACGTTCAGTTTTCAAGGGAAGTAAAGTTTTTAAAATTATTATTTTTCAAATAATTGTATACTATTTTAAACAGAAACAGAAAATGACGAAGTATAGCATTTGTTTTAGTACAAAATTAAGATGTTAATTCAGGTACGTATCCTAATTAAATACATTAATTAATTTCGAAAGGCAATGTAATATAAACTATGAGATATACTGTTCATGGAACCTGTGTAGTTCTAATTCCATTTTAGTTATACATTGCGTACTTTCCAAAAGTTCTCTGTATAAAAAACATTTAAATGACAAACAAACAATTTTTTTCTAAAGTTAGCATTACTGTTTCAATTAAAGCACTCAACACCCAATCCATCGCTAAATAATTAAGTATTCAAATTCTCAAATGTTTTAAAAAACCTAAGCGAAGCTAGACAGTATGCCTAGTATATATATATATATATATATATAGTGTATTCTTTGAGAGGTTCTCCGCAAATGGTGTTACACTTGGTGCCACAAATTAACGTCACTTGTTATATGCATCATATTCAAATGTATTTATAGCTATCCTTGATGTAACTGTGCAGTGCATTAATAATTGCATCAGCATTAAAAATAATCGGTACTTACGGTACTGACAGAGTGGACCAAACCAGCCCCGCTCACAACTTGACCCAGCTAAACACAGACCCTGGTCATCACATCTGTTGTTGACACAGTGACATTTGTATCGACAGCTGGAGCCAAACCATCCAGTTGTACAAGCTGACAATACAAAATGTATTTTAAACGTGTATGGTTTTGATGTAATTATTAGACAGTATTTTATAAGTAAGTAAAGTTCTCTTTCAAACCTGATGGTCTATGGGGAGAGAGTAGTATATAGTCTAACTAATACCATAATTCATACCATCACACTCGTTTACTGCAATTTAGTCTTGTAGATTTATTTTCATACATTGTTTAGAAATGTTCGATTGTTTTTAGAATAGTTTGAAGTTAAGTATTACGCGTCAACTTTTTATGCGCCATTTAGGCCGTCGACTCCTATTAGCCTAATTTCATTTTTGGATGTGCTTTCAAAACCTTTGTCGAACATATAACTAACTAGAAGGCAGCAGTTGTTTAATTTTGTAGTTGTCTCTACTAGAAGATTGGCTGTACCCATTATATTTTCTTTCAATCTGGGTTTTAATCAAATAAAGGATTGCCTCAAGGCCTCAAAAAGTAACACTATTACTGGCTGTTCTGGAAACCTTGTAATATAATGATAATATTTGAAATAAAATGACTGTACCTGTTACAGTAGCCGCACACTGACAGCAGAAAACAAATAAATAGAAACAGATCTTTGGCTCCATATGCTCTGAATTAATGGCTCTTATAAAGTTCTATATATTGATTTCACATAAGTGTCACTGTATTCTCATTAGTTGAAAACCTTAAGTATATATTACATGCATACGGTAGATTTCTTGTATCTAATCTTAATGTTTGATTTAAAAAGAATATTTACGTTTTAAATCCAACAACGGCATAGACTACCATCTGTAGTCTAGAGCTTTAACAACGACACTACAAACATATAATTTGATTTCTTTCAGGAAGTAGCGAGACATCCTGCCAAAGGACGCACGCCTGACTTGCCATCTAAAGACCAGGTATTTAGGCCATCAGATTGAATGAGTATTGCCCAACTTAAATCCTCTTTACAAATAAACTAAATTACTTCCTGGTTTGTTTTTTTTGCGGCCATTAATTAACTCTCGCTAAGACCGTCTTTTAGGTGTTACAACAGATGTATTATTTATTTAAATACAAGTATTTATTGGGTATTAAAAATAAATCGCGCGAAAACAAATACAGATACATTATATTAAAACGTGCTGATATCTGTTACAATAAATACATTCAAAGTAACCGTAATAAACTTATGTGTAAAACGCAGTTGTAACAGAAAATGTACTTGTAAACGTTTATTCTCCATATTAATTTTATAGACTATCGGACGTTTAAAGAATAGGACTTAAATCTTCCATCCACTTTAAGAAAATCAGGCATGAACTTTTGAAAAACTTTGACAAGAGTAAAATGACAGAAACAGTTATGTAGCTATAGTTGATTACATTCAGTTGTTTGGGCACCATACACGGCTATACAGCTGCAATTACTGCAAATGGTAAGTGAATTAACAAAATGAGTTTAATATTGTTTTCTCTTTTTGAAATATTAATTAGCTGTCGGAAACTGAGGTGGAAAGTAGGGGCAGTGTACTAACGAACATATTTATTAATAAATGTGTCTTTACACGTATATTCAATCCAGAGGCGTATCCAGGTTTTCGTTGTAGGGGGAGCGAAAAGAGCAAAAAAAGGCGCCGAATTTTTAACACATACATATATATATATATATATATATATATATATATATATATATATATATATATATATATATATATATATATATATATATATATATATATATATATATATATATATATATATATATATATATATATATATATATATATATATATATATATATATAATTATTAGCTAAGATGTAAAAAAAAATTGAAAGTAGCACTCTGAAGAAATACGAAAAAAAATACACAATGTAGGCCGACAAAACAAAAATTGTATCAGTCTAAACAAAAACAAGTTAATCAAATAGTCTAGTAACATTTAAGCGCAATTTCCTTATGTTATCTAAAAATAGCTCTGTCGTAGCGTAAATCAAGAGCAGGGTTAGTAAAACCATTGGTTAGATATTAAAACGTTTTTTATTAAAAAAAAATTCAGTATTTTACATGTTTTATTTACAATAGAGTTACATGACTAGCTACCGAACGTGATGGCGCAGCCATTGAACGTGATGGCGCAGCTATTGAACGTGATGACGCGTGTGGTGTGGTTGGATAAACCTGCCTACTAATTCGGTCCAAATTTTTATTAATTCAAAAAAATTTTGGGACCGAACGAAAGGATATGTTTGAAAACTTTCTTCGGCAACATTGTTCTAAATTATAACAGAAATCGATTGGTACATGTTTCAAGTCGCTAAGTTGTCTGGTTGCCGAGATATGGGCCAAAAACTGCTTTTTTTCGAGGTTTTTTGGCTTTTCCGGGAAATCCATGAAAGAAACCCGGAATTTTTATGGCCTATCCTCATCCTCGTAACTTGCTTAACATAATTGCTTTTGGAACTAGTCATCGATATTGCTTCGTTGAGGAGGAGATACGACTTAAAGCTGCGGACACACATCCATTCATCCATTCATACATCCAGAAATGACGGGTTAATAAACGCAATTCTCCAGAATGGAAATTGCGCTAAAAAAATATACACATACTACAACCAAAAACAAAGATCGTAACACAATCTGTTTTGTAATTCTTGTAAAAAAAATTCTTACATAATAATTCCTGGGAAATTATTTAAGACAAGTGAAATAGGGGAAATAATCACTCTCTTAATATAAATATGTATATATCTACACATTTAATTATAAATGTCAAAACAAACAAATAATTACTTTAGAATATAATGAAATTGTTTAACACTATTTGTGTTTACAAAATGTTTTTGTCTATAATCAGAATTTAATATATCGTCATCATAAATGCTAAAGTATTACAGCATAATGAAAGTTTTTTTAAATCAGAGCTGGTATAAAACCACGCTTTTGGCTACAATAGAAAAACATTCGGAATAACAGCCTAAATTTAACTAACTACCGGTCTTTTAGTTCAGATCACATATTTTTAATTAACTACTGCTTCTTTGTGTTCTTTAAAGATAATTTTTTAACAAAGTGATAGGTATGGGTTAGATCACACACCTTTTTACTGGTAATTGCAAAAACAATATTCACAGAGTTTTACGTTTAAAAAGCTAATTTTCTGGCGGCATGGTACGTTGGTACATCATTACGCGTTTTTCTACATGTACTTAACAGATCAGTTCGGGGTGGGTTAGGGGGGGGGGGGGAGTGGGTTCAACTTCATTCACCACTGTCCGGTCACTTTAGGTCAATTATCCAACCCAGTGTATACCTAGGTGTGACATTAATGTCGCTCTACACAATTGTGGAGGTGAGGTGTGTGTGTGTTGGGGGGGGGGGGGGGGGAGATAACCAACTCAGAGTGAACATAGCGTCAGTTTTTAGATGACTGTTCTAAACATACATATATATTACACAAATATATATTACACAAATATATATTACAGAAATAGATTTAAATAAGTAGCAGTGGTATTATGACAATATTTTTTTACAGAGGGGTCCATGGGGGAGGGGGGTTGTAACTGTTTCATATAATTTGTAATCGTAATCACTATCACCCAAACTGTAAGAATACTACTACTTCATCGTGATGACGTTATTGACTTTGTCAACATTTCCCCACCACTACGCAGTTTGCTCATAAGTAAATTTAAATAGAGGTGCCACATCAGTTGTATTTGTTTCTGTATTGTAATTTTTAAAAAAAATTAATCACACGATTTAAACTGTATATATAAAGTAATTATGTGTGAAGTTTTATGTAGAACATTTTCTAATTCAATTATTCGTAAGCAAATACATTATACAGTTGCCTTAAACTTAACACCCCTCTTGCCAAGTGGTACTACCCGTAGAGTTTTTTTAAACATTGCAATGCATCATAATGGTTATTTTTAGAATGGCAAATTGCTGCAGCTGTTAATACGTGTTGTAAACGTAGACACTACTAGACTAGTACAATAATGCTTAATTGCTGCATGAAAAGAAATTTTGTGATTTACACAGATGTGCCGACCAAAAATATTTTTTTTAACAAATATCATTGTTTAAAACTCTGAGCTTAAAAAGTTTCCAAAAAGGCGCCACTTTGCTGAAAAAGGCCAGAGGGGGAGCGGCCGCTCCCCCTGCTCCCCCCCCCCCTGCGTACGCTACTGATTTAATCGTACTGTTTAAATTCTCTTTTTTTTTTACACCCTTTTTTAAAACTAAATGCACAATTAATCAATCAACAATTTGCAGTAAACCGTCCTACAATAACTATTCAATTTAAAACATGATTGTATGGATTATTGAAATTAAACATCATCTTTAAGTCCTACTTAAGTCCTAAATAGGCTAAAGTTCTACATACTAGACACCTTCAATATCTCCCATTACAACAGCATACAACTGTTACCAAGATGCGTTGTATACATAATAGAGCTCGTGTTAAAATAACATAAAGAAACTATTTCAGCATCGGCAGATTTTAAAATCCCGTTGAACAAGTTCAAGATGTGATTTAAACTAAGAAAGTTAGGATGAAAAATACTTTAGACGAGGAAGGGTTATACCTACAATGAAATACAAAATATACAGATTTTTTATTTTATACAAACACTATAAATATACACAAACTCGTGTTTACATATATGCATGTAATTATATGTAAGTGGATTATAGCATGTGTGTATATGAGAGAGCGGATGAATGGTTGATGCATATATTTTTTTTTTGTGTGCGATTATGCGTTTGGAATTAAGAGTGGACGAATACTACGATGCTCCCTGTCAAGGTTTATTTAAGACCCATTTGGGTCGTTCTTTTCTCCTACCACCAATCGAGAATGTAGATCGCAAGGATCGATTTCGTGGTGGGCGATCCTCGCACCATATAGGCCTATTTATGAGTAATTTGGCTGAGTGTTTGTTGATTTTTGTTTGTTGATTTTTGTTTGTTGGTTTGTTTTGTTGTTTAAGGAGTTTGCTATTTTTGTGTCCTGGTTGGTTGCTTGTTGTATTTAGATGTTTTATATAACTAGAGAAAGATTGTAGCGCATTTATTTGTTATTTTTAGTATTCATTGTTTCGATTATTTATTTTCTAATAAAGTTTGTTAAGTTGAGAATCATTATTTTTCACGTTTTTGATTAATTTTAGGTTTTAACTAGTAGCGTCACAAACATAAACGAAAAATCTTTTATCACAATAATTATGTGTAAAAATATATTCGTAAAAACGAAATGACAATCAATTTTTTTTAAATTTTAAATCTATTAAAATTATCTTAGATACTAAAACAAGTTAATAAAAAGTCTAGCGACAATTTAAGCGCAATTTCCTTATGTTATCCATAACAATTTTAAATCGAGATAAATTTTTGAAAACTTTCTTCGGCAATATTGTTCTAAATTATGGCAGGAATAACCTATAGCAACGGTAGTCCTAGACGATGCTCAGTTTAAATAAGTAGACGTTACCTCTCACTAGCGACTGCCTCAGCCGGTGTGCTTGGTTAGGAACTTCACCGCTTCGCTTCTTCTAGTGGTGAGACGCGAATGGATGAGTGTGGTAGAAATATTTGTATATTCTTAGTAATCTTAGCCAATACAAAATAGAAGAAATTAATTTTTTGTGACCGAACAAAAGGATATTTTTGAAAACTTTCTTCGGCAATATTGTTCTAAATTATAGCAGGAATCGATTGGTAAATGTTTAAAGTCGCTAAGTGGTCTGGTTGCCGAGATATGGGCCCAAAAAACTGCACTTGTTCGAGTTTTTTTGGCTTTTCCGGGAAATCCAGGAAGGAATTCCCGGAATTTTTTTGGCCCACAATCATCCTTGGAACTTGCTTAACATATTTGCTTTGGAACTTGTCCTCGATATTGCTTCGTTGAGGAGATACGAATTAAAGCTGCGGACACACATCCACACATCCACCCATCCATCCAGAAATGACGCATTATTAAACGCAATTGCCAGTATGGAAATTGCGCTAAAAAATTGTTGTCAGATATTTTGTCTGATATATTTTGTCTGAGATCATTTGTCCTGGGATAATATTTTTGTATTGCACACTTGTTTTGAACTGTCTTAATGTTAACCTTCAAGCTACTTAGTAACGTAAACATGGTTGGAAAAAATTACATTATATCTGCTGAATCTACTTCCTCGTTCTAACTGTAGTCGTCCATGAGACCGGTTTTCCTCTACTATAACTTTATGTTACTTTTACTACAACACACCGAGCTTTAACGCATTTTATCAGGATAGCGTGTACTTTTATTGAATGGGAAAAATGTGTGCGTAGGAAGATTTTAATGTCATAATTAGCCAACCGTTACAAAATGTTTTATTTAGACTCCCCTGTAACACAACTAAAATAAAAAAATAGAAATAAGGCGTATAGCACTATCACGTAAACTTCTGGTCTTCATCACATTCTTATATAACGCAGACACACATTGTGGTATAGTTTTGAAACAATATATTCGACTTTAGGGACCAAAGTCCTGATGTTTGTAGGATTTTATGTTTTAGTTATATCTATATCGTAAAAAGGTTTTATTTTATTACTACTTTTTTAAAAAAAATGTGTACAATACTTCACAATCTTCTTTTTTCTTAGTTCGCTAATAGATTTTTTCTACGACAAAAGTATAAATCGATACTTTTTCCTCTTTCTCGTATACAGGATATAGAGGAAGTATTCTAATCTTGCAAAAAATAACAAAATCACATAATGTTTTGACAGTTTTCACAGTTTCACACCTCAGTAATTCATCACATACGAAGTTTGACCTTATAACTAATATTTAAGGGGATAATTTGTAAATCCTTGTAAAACCTTGTAAAAGTCCATTTTTGAAAAAAAATAAGTTGCTCTTATAGCCGTAACGCAGTAGCTTTAGTAGTATACTAATTTTATGCAGAAAAAATATACATTAAAAACAGTCACCTTTCATGTCATGTACATGTTCCGCAAATCAGGTAAAATTGTATCCCCTGTGACCTGCTTAGGTCTCTTTATTTCCTTTTATTATTTAGTCTCCTGAGTTTTACTATTGACCTTGGGAGAATTATCAGTTCATTGGTACACAGCGGTCAACTGAACTCAGTCACGGCATGTGACTTGGATATTAATCCTTGTCAGAACCTCGGCCAATGGTTGTTTAGTATTGAGGATCCTTAACCGATCTTCGACCAATGGCCTTGCTACATTATAGTAGCCTCTCTTGGGTTTGATCTCTGATAAAAGGTCGAGACACGACTTCTAAAGAGAACTTTGACCTAGACTCCGGGAGGCAACAGTGCGGTGTGTGTGTGTGGTTTTTACTTGAATTATTCAGTTCGTGGTGATATATATATTAGTTCCTCACCATATGAGTTGTTTATCACTCCAGTGTTTAAGATACATTGTTTAGGTGTGATATTTCACAAAGTTGTGTGATTTTTCCAGTGTTATTCTGCGTCTGACAGAAGGCGTCCGTTACACCCCACCACTACGATCAAACTAACACCATTTGTACAATAAGATGGCCCACTGAGCTCTCTCCCCCCCCCCCCCCAAATGTCCACCACCAATCCTATTCAATCCACTCGCGACACACGAAGAACCTTAATATTATACAAAAACTATATATATTATACCTACTACCTCAAACAGCACATATTGTTGCAATGATTCCTAAGTATTTTTTCGATGTTTTTAAATTAACAGAATGGTACAGTAGTATGCTAATAAAGAAATAAAAGTTATCATCCGTTTTTACGCAATATTGCATTCTAATATTAACTAATTTCTTGTTTATGATTTTTTATATCAAAAACCTTAACGCTGTTCATTGCAAATATTATAAGCTTACCCTAAAATCTAATTTAGCAATCACACTTAACTATTACAAACCAATCGGCAAATACCTATGGGTCTATAGGATAGCCTTAGTAGTTACCACAAGGCTCCATACCGACGTATTGGAAAATATTTAACATAATTAGAGTCGAAATAAATGATGGCCCTTACCACCAAATGAAAAGAAAAACAGTAAAGTAATTTAAACGTAGCCTACATAGCTTCGTTAATAATACAGTTAACTTACTTCCCTTACCTTGAAAAAATAATAAATTACTCGTATTTCATCTACTCGTAATAGTACTTTTCACTTTTTCCACCAGTCTAAGATAGAAAAAAATATATTTTAGTAATATGATCAAATAAACAATTTTATTAGAAATGTAAAAACGAAACTTCGGCTAAAAATATACATATGCGTAAAAATGACTGTTATTAACTATCTCATCCTAATGTCAATAGGTGACCGTTTGAAAGATCAGTGAGAGAAGTACAAATAAACAAAGCCCGGCTCACAAACAAAGGCGAGATGTCAACAAATTATAAGCTCCAACTTCCTGATAGTCTAATAAGCAAAAACATGAGTAGCTGCCAGCTTAACTTTGATGTCACCAAATGTGGTTGTACCTTCTTCTGGCCTATACCCATACACTTCATCTAGAAAAAAAGACTATTGTCAGCTCGTATAAAACATTCATACTATAGGTCTCTTTTAAAATGTAATGTTGGTTTTTATTTTTCCAAACGAACTTATTTTACGGCTCTATCTTTCCCTGGTACACATATCTTGTGCAAGTGGAGTCAAATACATTTTAAATCAATGGTGTAGTCTTTGTACTGTAGTATGTATACGACAGATGATATGGATAATGACTCAAATAAAATTAGGCTAACGAAATCAATATGCTCAAATATATCACTGTCTATACTTTAGTCTTAGGACTACATTTACATAGAAATATAATAATAGCCAACTTTATTTTTTATCGTGAAAGTTAAGGGCGATAAATGGTTGAATTACTACGTCCATCCTCGACACCAAATGAACTTGTCTGTTCATTGCCACCAGTATCTGGTCTCTGGCTTATTAGCATCTTTCACTTAAACAATAAGAAAGTTAAATATTGACATTGATTGTGGTTTATATTTAATTAATGTAATTTGTTTTTTAATCACACATGTCATTATGTGTAAATGATAGCCTTTTAGTTAACAAATCTCACAATGAAAGCAGATGTTTAATAATCTTCATTACCTGCAACAACTAAATTACCACTCTCACTACTATTGATGGCAGTATTATTCTGATTGGCACCGCCTATAATATAGTACGCTTTGGTTTTCGATTGCGAAATACGCACATTATACACTTGACTGTAGATCAATAAATACATACCCTTCAGCCACGATTTCACGATTGGTATCCAATATTTATCTCAAGTGTGGTAGGCCTACTTTATGTGGGTGCCCTGATGTGGTATACAAGGTTTGTTCTCAACAAAGCAAATTATGTTAACAGCATACACCATGTATGCCACCTACTCATTTACATAATTGTACTGTAAAGTAATACCTACAGAGTAGGCTATATTAATGTAAACCACTATATTAATTAATGTAATATTACAGAACAAAACATATATTATCAATATATTGAAAACTAATACATGTGAACTAGAATTCACAAGAGCACTGTTGATAGCACTCAGTCTTTTCTGTAGCACTACCCTCATTCCTCATACCAAGCATTTTACAAGTATTCATTATTCCTGTGATGAATCTAAAAATAGAGTAGATGTATCAAATTGCAATAAGAAATCGTCAGTTTAGGAGTTTACTAGGTGAGATAGATAAATATAAATGTAAAAAAAGGTGAAACATAAAACACACAGTATTAGATAACAGTGCAGAAATAGCTACTAAGTTCAGGTTAGCCAGCATTTTCTGGCCCTTATGCAACAATTAAATGAAATCAACACTTACTTGAAATACTCTCACAATACAGATACTGCCAGATGTGAAAAATTGTGTACTCAAAGGTTCAATGTTTTAAAAAATATTGTAACAATAATATATGCAATGTTGATGAAAAGTATGCATAGTACAAAACTAACTTTACTATCATTTACAAAGTTATAAATATACTCACAAACATGATGTCCTCCGTTAACATGTAGGGTCTACTCCATGTTGATCAAAAAGCAACAAAAAGCAACATTTCGTCGTGGAAATTACACGAATAATATGCCGTATTTTAGATTTTAACACGGTAGGCCCATTGAAATTAGTCATACAGTCAGTGATCTTAAAATAATGAAGTCGTTGATTTTAACTTAAGACACTGACCCAAGAATCTGCTACACTCTGTATCTCCTTGTTTAAACCCAGGCACACATCCAAGTAGACACTGGCCATCTGTCTTGTTACACCAGGCTTGTGTCTCATTACGTACACACAGGTGACTACAGTTTGACGTGCAGCCTGCTCCATAGTGCCCATTGTCGCAAGCTTTAATTGAACAATATGTAAATTACTATACTAAATGTAATGTTATTCTATCCCATTGCAGATAAATGAAAATCATAACAGTTGTATGCAATTAAATTTAGAAACCAATTGCTCAGCTATTTTAATCTACTGCATTCTGAATAAAATCCGCAAGTATTATAATAATTAGTGATTTCATTTGTATATTTGTATATTTGTAAGACTCATGGTGATATCATTGTGATCATTTTGATTAAAAGAAAGATACACAAAGGCAAAATCGTGAGTGAAAACTGAAAGTGTGCACTTGGGGTCATTTTTTAAATTGTCAAAGACCTTGTTAAAGAGTGACCACATGTACTTTGTGGATCAATAAAATAGTTTTCCATATTCCAATAGAAAGTGTATGAGAATGATACTTTTGTATTTGCGCGTTTTCCGTTGCGCATTGTTGTAGGAGACGTGAACATTGTTTGTAAAATATTAAATGTGTTTGCAATCAGACTGACCTCACTTAATTATGTGAGTTGGGTTTTGACGAGGCGCTAGAACAAGATTTATGTATGAAAAGAACTAGATGATTAGATAAATATATGCTTTGTTTAGTGATATTCTTGTGTAACGTATAGCCAAAGTGCCATACAATAGATCCCTATTTTATTTTATTTTTGGCTACACATTCTATTGTAAATTAATGTATTAATTTATTTTTTCGGAGTTATCTTCTATTGCTATGCCTGCCTATCACTTACTCATACAACTTGCAGGTTAGTTGTTAAAAATTGTTTATGAAGGAAAGATTACACATTCATCAACTAATTCAAATCAAACACGCGTTTTTTAAATATTAAATTTGAAAATTTGAATTTTTCAAAGGTGTAGACTACTATTTGATGATATTCTTTTTTTCATTTAGATCTTACCGTATTCGCAAAAATCTCCTTGAAATCCAGCTATGCAACTATAACATAAACCATTTGTTATGTTACATTCTGAACGCTCACAACTTGATAAACAGTTGAAGATACATCTTGGGCCATAGTGTCGATTGTTGCATGCTTTAAATTGGATTAATTTATTTGCAAATACTTTTTAAGTAGAGAAAAAACTCACAAATTACATCGATGCACAATTACGCTATAAAGGGGTCCAATCGGTTAAGTTAAACTCATTTGATAAATAATTTAAAAGAGTATATACTATAGTTCATATAAAAGTAATCAGCGTATCGTATAATGTAATCAGGGATATTTTTTTCATATACAGACAGATTGATAACAATGTGGTAACCGATACAAATGTACTACTTACACATATTGCAGTAATCTCCATGAAAGCCAGCTTTACATCTGTTACAATATCCATTTATTTTGTTACATTCAGACTTCTCACAATCAGCTGAACAGTTAGACACACAGTTAGGTCCGAAGTGCTTCGAATCGCAAGCTTGGATTTTGAAACAATAAACACAATTTGAGAATAGAGGTGTAAGAGCGTGTGTTTATTTCAGGTTGGAAAACTTAAATACTAAGCATATATTTAAATATGTAAAGTTTTAAAAGGAATATAGATTACTTACATATGTTACAAAGTGGGCCATAGAAACCCGCTACACATCTATAGCATTCTCCATTTTTCTTGCATTGAGAGTTTTCACAATTTAATGGACAATTAAAAAGACAGTCCGATCCATAATGGCGTTCATCACAGACTACACGATATAAAGTATGTCATTACCTCCAAGTTTGTGTTGGTAAATTGCTACAAGTATATGTGTCTTATAAAAACACAGTTAACGAGTTGATATCAGGGCAATAGTTAATTAAAAAATTTGGTTGTTTATTTGTTTTTGTAAAATTTAGCCTTGACAGTTGGGGAATAACATGTTAGAAAGAAAAAAAAACAGCTTGGTTATTCTTAATTTTTTAAGCGACTCAGGTCTAAAGTTGATTGCATCGAAATGCAATATTAGATGTTATTGTTAAGTGGAAGCGGTGATTTGGATTTTTGAGATAGTTGTGAGAGGTTGAATGTCGCCTGGTGCAGAAGACATAGAGCCTACAGTTTAACTACATGAAACCAAATTGTCTATTTTATTCCACAAGACTTTACAATGCTGATGTAATTTATACTAAATGGTCAATATATTTTTTAAAGTATAAACATATACGCTGGCTTAATAAACATACGCATGGATCATCTTATGTAAATAAATATGTGCATCTTTATAAAAGATCAAACTGTTAATAGTGTTAAGTCTGAATTTGAAAATAAAAAATATATATATTTAGTATTTGATACAAGAATACATAAATTAAAATATTATTTTACTAACACGAATGTTCATCTTTAAAAACTGGTAAAAAAAATCAGCCTATCAATATTATATTTTCAATATTAAAAAGAAAAAATATTTCGATTGCCGTTATACGCACGGGCAAAGTTTTATCTTAGGCATGCTAAATGTTAAAATATTTTGCTTAAGTTTAAAATATTGTCTTGTAATGTACACGCTTATGTATTTTATTAGTGTATTTAAATAATAGAGCATTCAAACCTTCAAAAATCTCAACTTCACAAATTGTTAAAAGGTCAAATCTTGATTTTATTTCCACATAAGTTATATTTGGTGTTGAAGTTGACGTCACTGTATAAACAGCTGCAGAGCTGTAAAAGTTGGGATCCGTGTAGGTGAACAAAGTCTGGTTGCTGGAACTGTAGCTGGTGAGTGTAAATCCACGGATACGATCCGGGCAGCAATCAACTGTAAATTATAAAAAGCAGAAGATAAATATTGTAACAGGTTGTTCAGTTTTTCATTGAATATTACATAATTACTTTATTTACATAATTTCTTTTTGTATATTTGCAGACTCATATTACCTACCGTACCACTTGACCTGGCATAAGGATTGTTTATAAAACTAAACATCTAGACATGAAACCCTCTCTTGACTTATACACATAGGTAGTATAGTGGAAGTATTGTAATCGTGTTAAGAATCAAATTCGAGATCTATGTATCATTTACACCTCCTTGAGTAAAAAACACTCTCGTTTTACAATATTGTCCGTATGCCTGATTGACATTTAACAAATTTCGACACATTTTTCAAATCTAGACTTTTTTCTTCTTCCCGAGGCAGAAAAAATATTATGCAATCTTGTCTGTATTTATGTGTATGCAAACACAATAACGAGAGAACTGTTTCAATTAAATTGACGAAATATATAACACATGAATTTTATCAATTTGTGAAGTTTTTTTTACCATCTTTTCAGCAATTTCCTGTACTTCAATCACCCTCCGTGATAGTTAAGTAGATCAGACATCGGGAATCGCCTGAATATTTTAGAGACTTCGCGAGGTGCCATCGGAAAGCATCGATGGGGCTAAAATAAAAGTGCGACGGGTGTGTCCTTGGTTCGGCTTAGTCAGATATTATAGTATCCTACAAAGTCACTTTAGTTGCGTGCTCTAAAAACGAATGTTTTCACTGGCTGACGACTATAATTTAAGTCAACGATTATTGTAGTCAGATGTGTCTCAAGTATAAGGTATTCTTATAAACGAAACGTTATTCCTCATACAGTCTGACCGTTGAATCAAGTAAGTCATACATTTTTATAAGGGAATAAATCTTAATAAAACAAAACCCTTTTCTTACGTATCATGTTTTTTTTTCAGTGCCTACAATTTTGGTTAACTGTAACTGAACCTAACCCAGAATTTGAACAAAAATCTGAACCTCAATTTTAATTTTAAATCTAAATATGAATCGTGAACGTGAATGTCAACGCGAACACGAACATTGATACTGACACGAGTATTCACACACCTAAACAGAAATGAACGTCAGCATGCACATGCGCAAGAACACGACCACGAACTCCACAACAAACGCAAATACGAAAATAACCATGATCGCGACCACGAAAACGAAAACGAAAATGAACGCAAACACAAACACGAACACGAACACGAACATAAACATGAACATGAGAACATGAAGATGAAGATGAAGATGAAGATGAACATGAACATGAACATGAACATGAACATGAACATGAACATGAACATGAACATGAACATCAAGTACAAATATGCAAGTGCATAATAGTATACAAGATAATATAATAATACATTTTCGATATCCGTCGTAGTTAAATATTGTTAATATTCTATGTATTCTAATGACAATGAATGTGAAGGGTAGAAGCATGGTTATAATAACATGCTTACGTTTAGTTTTTAAGATCAAACAGGGATTTAAGTTTGATGTTCAAATGAAGTATTATTTTACTTTATACTTGAGTTTTGCTGTCTTCTTAATTTTATATATAAGTTTAGAATCATAAGACTGTTAAGGATTACGATTTAATTAAGAATTACTATGCTTTTCATTCAAGAAGCCTCTGCATTTGTTTTAAATATATTAGTATTTATTATTAATTATTCTACATTTTGAGATTGCATAGCTATTGAATTACTTTTTATTTCCTGCTTGTTAATATTATCATAGCTTTTTTTTTTAAGTTAATATAATTTTAGAAGATAATATAATTTTAGAAGATAATGAAACCGGGACTGATGTCCGCTAAACTTTCTCGAATATTCTTATATAAAACAACAGGGGATGGAAACTCGGTATATAGACATGATTTTTATATAAAATAGTACTCAAGTTATAGGCTTTTGAAAAATTCAAAGTAGAAAAAGTACCACTTCCGTTTCTACGATTTTGATAAAATACTTATATTTGAGATTTCATCAACCTTGCTGTGACGGTACTCAAGTTATCGTGTTTACACACACACACACACACAAATACACACACAGATATACGGACAAGATTGCAAAACTATTTTTTTTCGACACAGGGAGGTGTAAAACGTTGTTTACAAGTGATTATTGCACACAATAAACTATATGTAATGAACTAATAATTGTTTACCTTTTTAAGCTTTTAGTTTAAGCCTTCTTAATATAACAAAAATCAAATTATTTCTTACATTGCAACAACTAAATGTGTTTATAGGACAATCTTACTTCCGTGTAGGACAAGTTCGTGGTAGGTACATGCATTTCACAAACAACTGATCTCTCTCTCTCTCTCTCTCTCTCTCTACATATATATATATATATATATATATATATATATATTTATATATATATATATATATATATATATATATATATATATATATATATATATATATATATATATATATATATATATATATATTAACGTGGTTTACCTCTGTTATACACAATGTATCTGTTAATATTCATTGGCTCAGAGAATTTCAATATCCAGGTTCCGGGAACATCAGTTGTATGAGCACAAGATTCGAACAGATAAATATTTCCATTAGTGTTTCCGTCAACAGCTTTGGATGAAACGTATCTGTCGTTATAGTTGCTGGACTGCCATGTTTGTTGCTTCAAGGCGACATTTCGTCCTGAAAGTTTATTTTACAAAATATTAATTAATAATCTTCATTAAGACAAAACAATTTTGTCCAAATATGGCATTATTTTTAGCTCCATAATTAACCAAAAGATGCTTAAAAATAGTTTTTAATTAATTTTTATTAATTATATTTCGTAATTCACAAATGAAGCGCTTGAAAAAAAAATCCCCATTTACCTCCATTGATGTTAACAGTACAAACAGATCTTATTTCTCCAAAGTCTATCTGAACAGCTTGAACAGTTTTACCATAGCTGCAGTAGATGTCTATGGTAAAGTCACTTAACTTCGACATTGTCTGGCTGGTACACGGGGTAAAGCTGCTGGCAGAGTTTGACTCTTTTACAGAAAAATGGATGTCAGATACTGAGTCTGAAAAAAAGTGTGCATTGTAATACATCTCTTACAGAAAATAAGACTTTACAATAATAAATACTAATAATAAAATACTGTTTTCATAAGTATTGGCAAAATCATTGGAAAAGTTACCTAAGTTTAATCTATGTTACGACATACAACATTTTCCATATTTTACGTTAGTTCATCATATACTAATTACACGTTATATTGTTTTGCGTTATATGATATGTAGATTTAGTGCTGTCGACTACATACTTGTGATATATAGAACTACATTTTACAGCATGACTAATTTTACAAATCAATTCTGTTGCCTCTCTTTTCATGAATTGTATGTGTGGTGTATTGTGTTTTTTCTTTTGTGCGATCAGCTGTTTTGGTTTTGTATTGTTTTTTGTTGTAATTTTTCTTGTATGCAGGCCTAATTCGAAGACATTGGATAACTATGAAAAAGCGTCCCATGTTAGTCTACATGTTTCTTTTTCAAATGGATCTCAAAATTCAGACATAGCTATTTGTTCGCATAGTTAAATGTGTGCTTTTAAATTCGAATATTTCTCTAAATTGTAGGCTGCTTAGGTCTACAAATAATTCTTTTGATATATTTGTATCTAGTATAATATTTTTATTATAAGTACGCATTTAAAAATTCTACACACATTTAATTTTATCTTCTGATTTCTGCTATCGTGCAAAAAAAATATAAACACAAAAACATTATACAGACTTGAATATAAAGGTGACATTTAGAAGTACATAATATATTTAATTGTCATGTTAATGTTTAGTAGAAAAATAAGCTTACCATTAGTCTGAAACGTAACCCTTATAGATGCCACTTCATATGCAACAGACCAGCTTATCGTATACATCTGGAGATTGACACAACTACTGTCGTCTCCGTCTGTTAGATAAGTCGTTGTAGTCGAACCTATCTGTGCCAGATCCTCTAAAACCAAGTTTTGTCTTTAATTTTTTGATAACAATGTGCATAGAAAGTTGCAACATGGTTGATTCCCTAATTTAAAATAACAACTAGTAATTGTTTTAGTGAAACATTATTATAAAATTAATAGAAATAGGAATTTAAAATATTAATACTCTGTGATAATAAATAATTGATGCTACTAAACAATAACCACTTGTAACGTTAGGTATAATTGTTCTAGAAGTCACCGTTTATTGAGGAACAAATGTATCTGATAGAAAAAAAAAACAAGAGAAAATTACGAATAAACCAAAACCGAACACGAAACTTGTGAGTCGGTCGGTCTCTCAGTAAGTCAATGGGTCGGTCGGTCGGACATGTGTTGATTGGAATGTTATTTGCTTTTCTGGTTTATTTGGTGGGTCGGTGGTTTGTTTTTACTGGGTTGGCCAGTTGGTTACTTGTTCTTTTGGAGTTTTTTGTTTGTTTTTATGCATTGGTTTGCTTGCAGGCTAGTTGTCTGGTTGGTTGGTTGGTTGGATGTAAGTAGTGCTGTTTGCATTCTTACCAAGCATATGATGCACTTTATTTCCGTCAATTTAAATATAGAATTACGTTTGATTAATAAATTTTACTCACGATACTGACATAGACTTCCGAAAAAACCACTTGTACAAACAGACCCAGCTGCACACAGACCATTGTCATCACAGTAGTCGTTCTTACAGTGACATTGGTATTGACAGTCGGTACCAAACCATCCTGATGTACATTCTGGAAAATAAATGAAGTAAGCATATATGTTTTGCAATCTTAACGTTATAAATACGGGTGATTTTATAGCAAAATTATTTGCTATCAGAAAAAATATAATTTCGTTTACTGCTCTTATATTTTAGTACAAATTTAATTAAAACCATTAATTGGCAAAGTTATTGCTTTTTTAAAGATTTAAGCATGTTCCCTTTAAGTTGTATTGTATTCTAAAATGTCTACGACGTCCTTTTTTAAAACATATCTTTATCAGTCAACATCTTTTTTATATACCTATGCTTTTCTGGGTTAACATAACCAAAACAAATATTTCTTACGAAAAGATGTTAAATTATTGAATACTTTTATACAAAATACAAGATTGTGGTGAAATGCTTGCGACCCAAAATGTGTGAGCTCATATTCATCACAATTGCTTGTGCTACAATAGTCTGACCTATAATGTTAAATTTTGTTACGGCATTCTATTTAATACAATTTTCTAATGTGTAACCATTTTAATTTTTGTTGTTTTGATACTTTTTAATAAATTGACTTAAAAAATTCAGTTATTGAGATTCTGAAATTGAGTTGGGAGGGTATGGTGCCTAACAAACACCTATGTATTACAAGCCAGGAAAGAAAAAATAAGTATGCGAGAGTTTAAGCTGGATTCGGCGAAAATTATACACAATCGTGACACGCCTCTGCGTGTGAGTGGAACCACATGAAGAAAAAAAAAGACTCCAAAGAAAACCCGATAATGGAGTGATCTTAATAGAAATACAGATCGTAGGGATGACTTATACGCAACGTCCAAATATATAGCTTAGGCCGTATTCTACATATGGAAAAAAGAGAAGTAGTCAAGTATTAAAATTCACAGTATATATATAATGCTCACTATTTTGACAAAGTGGACCATACAATCCACTAACACAAGTTGCTCCACCATAGCATTCACCAGACACGTCACAATAGTTGTTGGTACAGTGGCATTTGTACTGGCAGCTTGGTCCAAACCATCCAACGGGACATCCTGAAATAAAATATCACCAATAATAGGCATTATTAAACCATAATCTGTGGAAATCTATAATGATCTCAATATCCGTGTTGAACGTGATCGAAAAGTAGCATAGTCTGACTGCGGCCTCATATAAGCTAAATATTTTGGATTAGATCGCCCATTTTAAGATGCGACACAAACTTCATTTTTAGTAATAAAATAGCTCTGATGCCCTAACCACCTTGAAAAATACCCTATTATCAGAAATTCCATATTAAAGATTTAAAAATTTACCCATGTGTCTGCTTAATTTAATTTTACGCATTAAAAGGACATAACTGAGTCAGGAGTTTAAACGTTTATTTTACCCGAATCTTTAACTACACACACATTTTAAAAAGAAAATGTTTGGTGAAAGAAAATATCCTTTAAAATGTATGCTATCAACAGTTTTTCAAATAGCATTAAAAATAAAAATGATTAAATTAATAATTAATGTTTGATTTATGGTTGATATAAACCAAAGAAATATGTCACAGATCAACGGTGTCGTTTATTGTTCAATTGGTGCATATTTTCATAGTCACGCGGGTTTTAACTTGTCAATAAGACATTGCAAAGTTATTTTTTTAAAACTGTTGTTTAATACTTATTTAGTGCAAAACATTAATGAGACAATTCAAAGAAAGTGAAATGCAAACAGCTTCGACCAATGCTGATAGACGGTTAAAAAGATTTCAAAACACATCTTCGTAAAGCTTACAAGAATATGTTTGATGCTATTTCAAAGAAATAATATTGTAAATAGTATTGTGTGATATTGAGTGAGGCTTTATTTTCATTAATTTTAATTAATACGTGCTTTTTCGTATTAAATTTGGTCTTCGTGTGAGTGGGTCAAACATGTACATATATTTGTTGTGGTCTAAGGGGAACCTTCTAAATGACACTAACCCCTTAAGGGTAACTGCCATCGATCATTTAAACAATGTCCTTAGATGAATTACCCTAGATCACAGGGCATTCCTCCTCTGAAAACTGCTGTTATACATTACATACACCCTGACAATAACCACCCATTAGTTTAACGGTAACGGTGTCGGTAAATAAAAGGCATTGGCCAAGAGATATTGGATGAAAATTATATATAAACATATTATCTTTGTTTGGAATAGGTTTAGGGATTGAGATAGGACAATGGGCAAAGAAAACTAAACGTATTGTTATAATATTTACCTTAAAGTGAAATAATCACGCAGGGTGGTAATTAACAGGAGGTAAATAACCTGGAAATGAGACGGGGAATGAGTGTGTACGTCCTTCACTTATAATATTTGTTTAGCGAACCGTAATTGTGGAATAGCCGGTTGCGCGTAAGTTAATATTTAAAGTAACGTGAAAGTGTACTCTCGTGGCAATTTGGGCGCAGCATTAAGACATGTTTTTTCATTTTTCATATAGTATTTTGAACAAAGATAACGCTAACATTAAAAGTAATATACGGCTAAAAATAGCAGTAGCAAAGCATATATATATATCTATATCTATATATATATATATATATATATATATATATATATATATATATATTTATATATCAAATTCATTTTTTAAAGACAAAAAAATGTTTTATTTCTAGAATCTTTTAATTAGCTTACTATTTTGTTACTTTTTAAACAAAATAAGTTAATTTTTAATTAATACAAAAGTTAGTATTAATAATTAAAAATATGTATTGTTAATATAATTCACAACAATCCTTTAAACCTTCAAAAATCTCCACTTCACAAAGTGTTAAAACATCCGATTTGGATTGTATTTGCACGTAGGTTACATTAGGTGTTGATGTTGACGTAACAATATAAACAGTTGAATCAGTGTAGGGGTTGGCATCTGTGTAGGTGAACAAAGTCTCGTTGCTGGAACTGTAGCTGGTAATTGTAAATTCCCGGAGACGTTCTTGGCAGCAATGAGCTGTAAAAAAAAAAAATAAGAATAGAAATTTCAAATGTGTGAAATGTTAAATTTTCTAAAAAAAATGCTACATATATCTACGTCTCTAATAAAACTTTAAAGATTGGAACAGAGTTTACATATTGAACATTTATCCAATTTTAAAGCTATCGTTTTTTTGTGTTTGTATTTGTGTTTGCAAATGCAAGTGCAAATGCAAATTCAAACACAAACACAAACACAAATAACGCAAACACAAACACAAATATTTGCATTTACATTTTATTTTCATTTCACTATCATTCAATTTTCCTTTTCCTTTTCCCTTTCCTTTTCATTTGCATTTGCATTTGCATTTGCATTGGCATTGGCATTGGCTTTAGCTTTAGCTTTAGCTTTAGCTTTAGCTTTAGCTTTAGCTCTAGCTTTAGCTCTAGCTTTAGCTCTAGCTTTAGCTCTAGCTTTAGCTCTAGCTTTAGCTCTAGCTTTAGCTCTAGCTTTAGCTCCAGCTTTAGCTCCAGCTCTAGCTTTAGCTTTAGCTTTAGCTTTAGCTTTAGCTTTAGCTTTAGCTTTAGCTTTAGCTTTAGCTTTAGCTTTAGCTTTAGCTTTAGCTTTAGCTTTAGCTTTAGCTTTAGCTTTAGCTTTAGCTTTTGCATTTTTGTTTTATTTTGAATTTGCAATTGTGTTTGTGTTCGCATTTTGCTCTCGCACTGATATTAATTTTGACGATCACGACTACGATCACGATCATGATAATCCCATTTAAATTGTGTCTGATTATTAAAAAAATAAATACTAAAAGTTTCAAATCCGATTTCGGCTATATTGTCCAATTATGCAGTGGCGAGATGTATACTTGCATTCTGCCTCAAATAATTTAGTCAGTAGAATATTCTAAACTACTGCCTGACACCAATTCCTGATCTACATATTAAATTTAAGTAATTTACCTCTATTGTACAAAATATATCTGTTTATATTCATTGGTTGAGGAAATTTCAATATCCAGGATCCTGCAGACTGAGAACAGGATTCGAATTCTACAAGATTTCCATTAGTGTTTCCGTCAACAGCTTTGGATGAAATTAACATTTTGTTGTTGCCTGACTGCCAGGTCTGTTGTTTTAAGGCGACATTTCGTCCTGAAAGTTATTTTAATTTTGACAATGTACTTGTAATCTTTCTACTTTGATTTTGTGTGCAATGGTTTTCTTTGACAACAGGTTGGTTGTCTTTTTTTATTATCTAGTAATAGACACAATTATTACTCAAGCACATCTTCATTCAAACTAGCGGAACTTTTTATGTTTACTTCATTTATCCGGTGTCACAGTTGTATCGAATATTATAATATAAAAATGTTCTAATTAGCATTAATTTTAAATTATACGTTATACACACATATCATTTACTTTATTTTCTTTATCTTTAAAGGTGCTTACCTCCATATATGTTAACAGTACAAATATTTTTTGTTTCTCCAAAGTCTATTTGAACAGCTTGAACAGTTTTACCGTAGCTACAGTAGATGTCTATGGTAAAGTCGTTTGCTGTGGACATTGTCTGGTTGGTACACGGGGTAAAGCTACTGGCAGAGTTTGACTCTTTTACAGAAAGATGGATTTTAGATACTGAGTCTGAAATAAAGTGTGCATTGCATTACATCTCTTACAGAAAATATTGTTTTACAATACTTAAATGCTAATAAGAAAATAGAGAAGTTACCTCTGTTTAATTTATTTTTACGACACACAACATTATTCATAATTTGCCTTTGTTCATAATATACGAATTACACTTTTCATCATTTTACGTGAAATGATATTATATAAATTAAGTGCTGTTGACTACTTACTAAGACTTGTATTACACTGAATTACATTTTAGTAAAAAGTAAGTAAAGCTTCCCCTTTTAAACCTGACCGTCTATCGAGCAAGTGAAGTAGAGTCAACTTGTTTCTGTGACCTCGGTATATGAAGAGATATTGTGGTCAGCACTTTGCCCAGACGCCTTTACTTTCCCTAACGTGAGTTAGGTACCCATCAGAGTTGGGTGGACTCAGGGTCGGTCTACTGACTTGAACCCGGATTCGAACTCGCGACTTACGGGTTAGCATTCCAGCTCTCTACCGCTAGACCACTCCGTCCCCAAGAATTACATTTTACATTATGCCATTTTTTACAAAGTTTATTAAACCTATTATGTTGCGTCTCTTTGCATAAATTGTGTTAGGTGGTATTGTTTTGTGTTTTTTTTTGTGTGATCAGCTGTTTTGTGTTTTGTATTTTTTTTTTGTTGTTGCATATATTTAAAACATTACTTTAAATTATTTGTATAGGGTTCTCTTTTACAAAACTAGCAAACTATTAGAGTTAGTAATAGACGGATCAACGATTATATGATCAAAATATATATTAATTTTCAAACCATGAGACCTCCACAAAGGTTATTTTTCACTGATGGCTGCAGGAGTATTTTCATGTGCACCTAACATATGCATATTTTTTGTCTGAATTTCTCTAACGTAAATACACATACATAAAGAAAAAAAAATACTGATTTAAAACGTTTTTTTCCCATGGAGCAGCCTTAACCCTCAAACCTATGAATATACACTGTGACTTTTTGGCTGCTCAATTAAGTTAAATTAGTGTAGCACCCGAATCTAGCATAAAACCGATGTGCCTTCTAAATAAAAAGCAGCATCGATGAGAGCATTTTAACACTCTGCTTAATGCCTTAGCCTACTGAACACAAATACAAAGCGACACATTCTTAAATTGAAGACAGCTTTCCTTTAATCATTTCGGCATTTTTTTCACATTTAATGTCGTTCTCTTTTATTTTTTGTGAAACTTTGAAAACTAATGACACATCCGTGTTTCTATAAATTTCTTAGAATTAACATACGTAAGTAATGCATTGTAATAATAATCTCAATTAATTTATTAATTAAATGGATAAAGTTCCCATAAAAAATCTGCATTTTTAACGTTTGCCACTCTGATTAATATAAAGAATGATATTCACCATTATATTGAAACTTAACCCTTAATGATGCCACTTCGTAAGATAGAGCCCAGCTGATTGTGAGGCTACGCAAACTAGCACACGTTCTGTCATCTCCGTCTGTTAGGTGTGCTGTCGTCGTGGAGCCTAATGGTGCCAGATCACCTGGAATAAAGAACAACATGCGTCTTAAATGTTAGACGAACAATTAAAAAACATTACGTGAGGTGCACATTCCTATGGGACTCGGCTAAGGGTTACATTCAAACATGAGACAGTGCACAGACCGAACGGAGACTAAAATGGACTGTTAGTAACATCACTAACACGTAGTTACGTTAAGGACTTTGTATTTCATTTTATGATAGTATTTTGTTCATTGTTATATTATGTGGCGGAGACTTTGTTAGGGTGGAAACTTTATAGATACGTTAGTGTAAGAAATAGTTTCTAGAATTAAGCCTATTGGTTACTAACTGATCTCTATACCTGTTTACTACCACAACTAGATCGAAAATATTTTAGTGATGGGTAATTTTACCAAACAAACAAACACTCACCCACCCATATATATATATATATATATATACATATATATATATATATATATATATATATATATCAAAGAGCTGCATGGAAGAAACTCCTCACGCATGCCCCTTTAAAGATGAGAGAGTTAAATACGGTTGTGTGTGGGGGTTTTTGGAGATAAGGGTAATGGCCTTTTAATTATGTTTTCCCTTGAATCAACGACGTCAGATTATTGTGTGTACTTTTCCGGCTTTAGAATATGTTTCCTATATGTTGCATGTGACGTCACGTTTCTTTTTCCGTTTAATTGTAAAGATTTTACTTTCCTTGTGTTTTCCGGGTGAAAGAGTGACAGAGAGACAGAATAGTGAAACTATTATTAGTAATGGTCAGGGTTACATTTAATGTTAGGTTTAAATTTAGAATCGATTTGAACGTGGTAAATGATGATCCCCTACTCCGATGTTCAGACACGTAAATTTAATTAAGAGGTTAATAATAAGTGGGTAAGTAATGTAAAAAGTTATAACCAGGTTGGGGGGACGGACGGAAGGGGTTATTGACAATTGACGGGGTTTAAGTTTAATGTCTTGTTTGATAAAAAGGTATGTTAAGCAATATACTTGATTTGGGCTTGGTTTTAACATAGGGATAACATTAAACCCATGGCACCCGATAGGTAGCACCACACATATTTTTCTTTTAATAGCTATTGGTCATTTCTTTTTATTACATCTTTTTCCCCTTGTACTATGTGCATTATCCAATTATAACTAAATTTTAATTCGACGTAATTTAGCAAAGTAATATAATCATAAACCTCTTTAAAAGAGTTAGTTAAACATTGTCTGATGTTGAATTTTATATATTTAATATTTCTTTGTTTAATGTTTAAATGTTTATTTTAAATTTATGGATCATTTTGAATTAATGAACTTTGATCATGTTATATTAAAGTACATGAAATGAATCACTTACTATTTTGACAAAGTGGGTCAAACCATCCTCTATCACAACTTGCTCCACCATAACATCCACCAGACACGTCACAGTAGTTGTTGGTACAGTGGCATTTGTACTGGCAGCTTGGTCCAAACCATCCGATGGGACAACCTGAAGTTTAAAAACCTTTTTCATATCTTAACATTCAAATCTTAAAGACTCGTCATCGTCAAATAGTTAAAAACATTGTTTAAGATTCGAAATATGCAGGAAATTCAACATATATTTGTTTAAATAAATCTTTCAAACCTTCAAAAATCTCCACTTCACATAGTGTTAATGGCGCATTTCTTGAGGTTATTTGTACGTAGGTTACAGAAGGTGTTGATGACGACGTCACAGTATAAACAGCAGCAACAGTGTTAGGATCAGTGTAGGTGAACAAAGTCTGGTTGCTGGAACTGAAGCTGGTGAGAGTAAAACTAGACAGACGCTCTGGGCAGCAATCAACTTGAAATATTTTAATTAGAGAGTAAAAAAGGAAATATTTATTTTGTTTTTTATAAACACGCTACATACATCAATATTTAAGATTTCTACTTCTAAAGCAGAATGTTCTTAAAATGTAATAACATAAGTAGCGAACCGCATTATATAATATGTTATATATATTATTAATTACCTTTGTATCTTTATTTATAAATACAAAATCAAATCTAAAAAAACAATGTGTCTGTGTTTTCTTACTAACATTTTATTTAGATAAGATATTTGCAGGAAAATAGGCCTATCGGATATATGTTTTTTTTTTCTTTAACCAAAGCAGGTTATTAAAACTAACGAGCGATGACATTAAAGCCCTCTGAATAGTCATTTTAAACGGACCAAGCCTGACCACGGCCTTTTATAAACATTGCATCTTAACACTGTTTAAGTTTGATTGATCATTGCTGATGCGACACTAACTTCATTTTGTGTAGTTCCGATACGATAAGCGCCTGGAGAAATATAAGATTCTCGGGAAATGTCATATCGCGGGGCGTAAAATGTACACAATTGAATGGTCTTCTTAAAGGGGATTAGTTCCCTGGAGAATTTAAACTTTTAATTTTCTCAGTTTCTTTTAATCGATTAAAAAGTATAAATAATATAAAGCCTATCTAACGGTTTTTAAATATAATATGTGAAAATTGATTAGTAATGATTAGCAAAGACTAATCATTTGTGTTTGATTTATGGCGATGTAAATGTCTGTGCGCTCATTAGTTCGATGGGTGGGCCTTTTATACAGTAGCGTAGCGGGGGGGGGGGGACATCTGTCCCCGGGCGCCGACCTAGGGGGCGCCAAAATGGGTTGGAAAAATAAATTGAAAGGTTGAGGGGGGTGCAAATCGAAAGTTTGAGGGGGGGGGGTGCATGGTGCAAATGGAAATCTCGAGGGGGGTGAAAATCGAAAGTTTGAGGGGGGGGGGGGGTGCAAATCGAAAAGTTTGTCCCCGGGCGCCTCTGCTTTTATATATGGCATTGCAATTATTTATATATATATATATATATATATATATATATATATATATATATATGTATACATATCATATATATATATATATATATATATATGATATGTATACATATATATATATATATATATATATATATATATATATATATATATATATATATATATATATATATATATAATTACATATTAAATAGAAAGTTAAATGCATACCAATTACCTCTGTTGTATAAAATGTATCTGTTTATATTCATTGGTTGAGGGAATTTCAACATCCAGGTTCCTGAACTCTTTTCTGAAGAGTGTGAACAAGATTCGAATTCTACAATGTTTCCATTAGTGTTTCCGTCAACAGCTTTGGATGAAACGTATCTGTCGTTATAGTTGCTGGACTGCCAGGTCTGTTGCTTTAAGGCGACATTTCGTCCTGAAAGTTTATTTTTCCAAAAAACGTTAATTAAACATATTTTCTCTGATATAAATTAAGCTATTTTTGCATGTTTAATACTTGATATATGTTGATGTATATCATACTTTATGTTGTTTATGATGGTATTACTGTTACGGCAGAAAATTGTGATGTTAGAAACAATAAGCAGCATACAATATAGTTTAAAATTTATAATCATTATCTTCATAGTTTTATTGCTTAGGGGCCTACCTCCATTGATATTAACAGTACAAACAGATATTATCTCTCCAAAGTCTATATCAACCGCTTGAACAGTTGCGTTGTAATTACAGTAGATGTCTACGGTAAAGTCGTCTACTGTGGACATTGTCTGGCTGGTACACGGTGTAAAGCTGCTGGTAGAGTTGGTCTCTTTTACAGCAAGACGGATGTTAGATACTGAGTCTGAAATCAAGTTTAAATGGCATAGCATATTCCCCCATTATCGTGGTTAAATTATATTAAATTATTAAAAAAAAAAAATTTTCATGTTCATAAAATGATAACAAGTTATGGGCTAATACAGTTTATTTAATGTGTATTCAGATAAGTTTTTAAATCCACATGATAAAATAGCAGCTGCTTAAGGTACTGCATAGGAATTAACTATAAATTAGAGCTCATGCTACTAATTTATGTAAAAATAGTGTTGCAAGTCTGAACTCGATTTAGTTTTATGGTAACGGTTTACCAATTTGGTGGAGTGGCTATGGTAACAACAGTGAATTACAGTTATTTTTGGCAAAGTAAAACAAAGATAAGGGAATGATAACTCAATGACGTTATATTAATATCTGATAACTACCAACAAAGCTTATGATACTATGCACATTTTAAAAACGTTTTAACCATATAAAAACCTTTTAAGACATTACAATATCTCGAAATACCCTACAATACCATTTGATACATTACAATACATTACACTATATTGCAATACCTTAGAGCTAAAACCTCAGGCTTATAACATTTAACCTAAAGCTTTAAGCTTTAAACCTTAAACTTGACGAATTTTACTTACTTTGTTTATGTAGTACATACATAATTATATATATATATATATATATATATACATATATATATATATATATATATATATATATATATATATATATATATATATATATATATATATACATATATATATATAACGTACTTCATAGAGAATTGTTATTATGATGTCAGTAACTTTATCTAAGAGTTAGCTTACCATTGTTTTGATACTTTAGTCGTACTGATGTCAGCCCGTGTCTTATTGACCAGCTGATTGTAAAGTTCAGTATAAGAACACATGTACTGTCATCTCCGTCAGTTACGTTTGACGTTATTGTTGAACCTAACGGTGCAAGATCGTCTGGAAAACGATGAATGTAATGGATTTTTTATGTAATTGTTTAAATTTTAATAAACATCAATTAACTTGAAGAATTTAGTTTATCGAATCATAACCACATTGTGTATGTGTTCTAAAAGTCCACACATATTAGGAGAAATACTATCTGATAGAAAGTGAAACATGTTAACATGACCACACTCTACCTCCGCACAATACCACCCCCCCTTTGTGTAACAAATATAGCTGTTATCGTTTCCTGTTTAGAATATGTAGGCCTGTATATAAAGCAACGCTGTCTAAAGTAATAGAAATTGGATTACTAACATTTAAATGAGAAGACAATTATTAAAACAGACAAGATACACACATTTTATCCTTGACCCGTATGCCTGATCCGCGTAAACGTTAAAAAACGACTCAAATTGTAACACGAGATAAACATCTATTCTATGGACCTAATGGGCCAAATATCTTAAATTTTTTGAAACATGAATCGATTAAATATTAAATCTATGTTTTGAATTAGTGTTATTTAAAATGTCGCATAGGCCTATTCATGTTGTTGTATCAACTAAAATTAAAATCTACCTTATACATGAAGTTGGAGTGATAAAGACGTTCTACGTTTATTCTGAATTATAGAAAAGACTCTGTGGGGCCATAACTGGTTGATAATTATGATTAAGCTGGATGAGCTAAACAGGATTTCTCTTAATTTTAGTAACATCCAAAGTTTCTCTTATCATTACAATTAAAAATATTTTCCTATCGAATGTTTCTATTTACAAGCTGAATTATTTTTTTTATAACCTTACTGGTTCAGAATTTACAAAAACAAAATATGACAATTTTTCTTGTTAAAAAGTATACATTTCTTTGTAAATTGCATTTGGTAAGCTTAAAGTATAATCTAATATTAAACCTTTCATTCGTAGCTATAGAATTAATGTTTGTACATAAGTATTTACAAAGGTCAACCTTTTAAATACAATTTTAGAAATGTAATCTGAACTAACCACTTATAGTCACACGTTTTAAAGTTTTAAAGTTTCTATTTCCTCGTGAATGCAACAAATGGAGTTTGCCTACTGTTTCAGCAAAGAAACAAGTTTTTCGCATATAATTATTTTTAATTTTTTTTAGTGATCTCCATAATCTGGAAGTGGTAATTTACTTACGTTTTGGTTTACAAATTAAAAAAAAACAACAATAAATTGAGTAGTTTCATAGATAAAAGATTTTTAGTGACCTCAGAAGTTCTTCAGACTAATTTTGAATTATCAAAGAATAAAACTCCTTGTATTAACACAACAATTTTTTTCAACTAACCTCTAAAAATGTGTATAATTATTATTTTAAACAGTAAAAATCACGAGTGATTGTTATAATAGGCATTTCTTACCTAAATTTTAGTCGGTTGTTGCTCAACTTTGAACTAAATATGATCTTCGTTTGAATAAATGCTACTTACAATACTGACATAGAGGACCAAACCATCCTCCTGTACAAGTAGAGTTTGTTAAACACAGACCATTGTCATCGCAATTATTGTCAGTACAATGACATTTATATTGACAATTGTCGCCAAACCATCCAGTTGTACATTCTGGAAAAAAATGATAAATAGATTATGTAATTCTCGATAAAAGTCTCAATCATTCGCCACATTTCCATTTTAGTTACGCATATTTGTTAATAAGAATCGCCATTTGCTATGGCTATTTCTAAGCAATACTATGATTAACAAATTTTTTTAAAGAAAGGGATTATTAATTTTTTTTTAAATTCTTAATTTCAGTGCTTATGTTTATAGGCTTAACGTTGTTTATTGTTATTTTCTGAAATAACATGATTTTTAAATTAAAATTTATGTTAGGGGCAGAATTAAACATTTAATACATTTTATAAATAGATGACTAGTAATGATGTTACTTCAAAATCAATGTTATCTTCAGTCTTGGCTTCAAGAAATGTATAGGCTATTTGTCTTATGGTTCATTTCAATCAGTTTTACTTTTTTACAATATAACTAATCCTTATTACTTGCTGAATCGGAAAAATGGGTATAACATAGTGCAATTTCTTCTTCTTCTTCGTTTTTAATTTTTTAGTGTTGAAAGGGATCGAGATTTATCTGCCAGTGGGTTTGAACTCGAGACTTTTTCGAATTTATCAACCATGAGCTTTTTGCCGACTCGACCACGCCTCCAACACAATTAAGGATACGTGTCAACTGGTTATGCGCCATTGAGGCCATTGACTCCGATTTCAGTCTGCTTTTCTTTTTGGATTTGCTTCCATAGCCTTTGTCCAACCAATAACAAGCTACAAGACCTCTAGTGCATTAACTGACAAAGACGTTTAGTAAGTGTAATAAATTTACCATACCTGATAGAACAGAAGCAATCGGCCAGCAAAAAACAAATAGTCCTACTAAGAAAACATTCTTTATCTCCATGTGATCCAAACTGATTATTCATATATTAGAGGTTCACATGTATGTATTAATACATTACCATTTCTAAGTTATAGCCTTTGCATTTACAAACGTGTTTCTTTTTTATGGAATATTATGTAGCTTGTTAGATTAATCATATATATGTTTCAGTTACTTAAATGTTTATATTATAACATCTGCTTATGTATATATATATATATATATATATATTTCAACTGGCGATGGATACACATACATTGCCTAAACAAATGTATCTACAAAACGATTGAAAAAAAAAGATCTGCTATAAATGTAGTGCTATGAATTTCTTTTTACATGAACTAACGACACACCGTGTTAAAAACATTATACAAATAGTAGCTGTACGCATGACCAGGTATTTAGGTCAGAGATAAAAAAGCTTTTCATTCTATAAATTTCTTCGACTAGAAAAAAATATTGATTTCTAGATAGGGTTTTTTCCACACGTTTTATAACTCTCATGTGTAATTTATACATTTTATTTATTGTAAATATTGCTTCTCTTTTTAAAAGACTTTTTCCTCTCTTTTTCTCTCGCCCCCCCTCTCTATCTCTCTCTCTCTCTCTCTCTCTCTCTCTTTATATATATATATATATATATATATATATATATATATATATATATATATATATATATATATATATATATATATATATATATATATATATATGTGTGTGTGTGTGTGGAGGATAGGGGTTGTGAGGGTTGTGGGTTACGGGAATCCCAAACGCAAATGCACATGACAAAAATAAACACACAAACACACCTCAGCATAAGCATGCACACACGCACACACACACACACACACACCAACATATGTAGACGTTCTCCGGCAGGTGGTCATTATTTATTAGCAACATCAAAAAACATACACACTATCCTTGATCCATCTATTGAAAATTGCTGCTTTAATCTCCATGTTCTTTTTATTGCAGCCCATTGAGCTAGATTTGGCAGTCTCAAGCATAGCGCTTTGAATTAGACGCTTTGATAATTTCCTTTTACAACCTTCCTAGCTTTATCTAGCAAGACGGGTTCTTTCAGACTGTACCTATTCAACTTCCGAAGAGCTTTATTCAAGCGGAAAAAAATTCTTGTGTATACATTTTGATAGTGTGTTATCTTGTCAACAGTCAATAGGACATGTGTACAGTGCTTTTTTAGCATTAGTTTTTTAAGAGGTATCACAATTATTGAAACAAGTAGCAACATAGGTTTGGGTTTATTCTTTTAAGTTTCTTTACAAAACGTCTGCAAATAGTAGTGAGAAGCAACTGTTTAATGTGTATACGTTTTTATCCCTTCTTGTCATTGTTATCTTTCGCTGTTATCGGAAATCACTGAAAAATTGATAAATAACTACAAATTTGATATAATACTTATAAATTAAATTTTATCTACCTAGCTGTAACGGTACTCAGTTATCCTGTTTACAGACATACACACACACTCAGACATACGGACAGAATTACAAAGCCAAATTTATCTGACTCGAATACGCATAAAACGCGGAAATTTTGATTCAGCTGGATTTATAATTTCCCCCCAATAAAAATAAGTGCCCTATACTTCGTATACGAGGTGTAAAACTGTGAAAACTGTCAAAATTTCATGCGATTTTTGTGCACGATTACAATATTTCCTCTATACTCTCTATATGTGAAAGTAAAAAAGAAAACAACTCAATCATAAGCTTCTCTACGAAATATTTTGTTATGTTGAAGCAAAAAAAAAGTTGCAAAGGCGAGACAACTCCTGTTTTTCTAATAATCCTATTGCTAAAATTAGTTATTTTGCCTGTCAAAGTTCTTTGGAGTAAGACTTGCATTTCATAATTATGTTTTAGAGCCATTACAAGCATTCGTTGAAACAACTTTTAACTTGAAGTTTCATGAACACACTCATCACATTTGATACGTGCGAATTAGTGTGTGTGTTAACCTGCGTAGAGTAAAATTAAGCCATACATACTTGTGCATTAAATAAGCACAATTAAAATTAGAAACAAATGTAAGCGATAACAAAAAAAAATCAATCTGATAACGAATGCAGTGCTTTTAATTTCCTCTTGTTGAATTAAAAAATGCATTAATATTTTAGTAAAACATGAAACGTCATCGTTTAAAAAATTATATTTCCATTTATAATCATATAATACATTGTTTTTCCACCATATTATTAAGGCTAGTTTTTATTATATATTATTTAACACGGAAATCAATAGAAATTAACACATTACTATATAAAAATACGGTAGTGTTGTATGTAGCTAGTAGCTTGATTCTGTTGTTCATGTTTTTTTTTCTTTGACATATATTAACCAATGTTTGTGCTACATCGATTTGGTGATCAGTTCAGTGACACATACCACATCAGGCGTCAAACTCAAGCACTTAACGTCAATTAGCTGCTCCGTCGCTGGCTCATTCACGAGTGTAATCGATATATTTAGGTTTACCACATCTTATCAAAGAGAAGTCTGTTTAATCACAATGACATTTCTATTACTAACAGCTGTTTTAGTGGTGAGTTTAGCAGCTCATTTGGTGCAAACATTGACCACGGGTAAGCGGAATCTTAGTTTCTATATTGCTTTATTGAATTGATTTATTTTTAAAATCCACCTTGTTAACTGAGCGATATATGTATGTGTTTATATTTTCTCTACCTAAGGGTGTGGCTGCTCTCTGGAGACCAGGCTATTGGCTATTTTATGTGGTGAGTACAGCAATGCTGGAGATATCGGGCGGTTACGTCAAGGTCAAGCACACGATGAAGTGACCTTTGTGTTTCAGGAAGTTGATGTTCCAGCTCTACAGCATGTAAGTTGAAAGTACGGTTCGGATCTGTATAAATCAATAATAGTCTCTAAAAAAATATTAATGTTATATTAGCTTATATTCATTGCATGTTTTTCAAAAGTAGGTTTGTTAGCCTAATATTGTTGATTAACTTTAAGTCCACCTGTACGCAACAATATTTTTCCTATTGTCACCTTAGAACAGGGTGATTTACTTTGAAGAAAAACTGAACTCGGTCGTACTGAGACAAGAGGTTTTGGTATTGGACAGGACTGTTTACGGTGCTGTCAAGTTATCGGTTCACAACTTCAACCTTCCTGCTGAGTACGTATTTTTGCTGATACATATAACTGTTGCACTTATTGGCCACTTCGCACATCATTCAAGGTATTTACTTTTGACGAGACCTATCACTGTAGTACTGATCTCAGATTGCTTCCAGAGAAACATGCCTTATGCCATTTTTAAAAATGTTCACAACAAAACCGTTTCAATTTGTTTTCCTCGGTTTTTTGTTTACATTAAAACACTATTAAATTACAATTGTTGTGTAATACGAAATATCTGACATAATGCCTGTCTGGATAAAGAACACAATACTAATCTCATTAAAACACTTTCAGATCTGGAAACTTTAGCGTGTCTCTTCTACACGACCTGCCCCTATCCGCCTTCACATCCCGACCTGACTGTGTGACCGTATACAGACCAGTAGAGTACAACTTATTCGTTGGCATTTATCCAGACTGCTCTGGACGGCTACAACTGGTGGGTGTCACTTTGCTTATTCAAACAGCACGTTCACATTGATTTCATCTTCATCGCAAGCATAAGCAAAGTATTCTAATGCTCGTACTATGATGTTTGGTATCCTACATACATGGTCTATTTATTTGTGTATAACTGTGTCCTTACCTGTTTCTTTATTTTTGGTAAATTAACGTATGTATGCACATATGTGGCGGAAGGCGTTTTATAAAAACATTTCCCCCCACGGAACATGTATACTTATTTGTTGCAAGTGTTTTTTCTCCCAGATATTTATAGTATAAATGTCGAAAATGTAAACGCGGTGTTATGGAAAAACTATTTTGTTGTCGATTTTATAGCACTTTACCCTCATTTGTCTTATTTATATGTCATCTTCCCTATAAAAAATGTATATTTTAACTTCAGCAAACCATACCGCACCCTTTTGTGCTTAGTTGTAACGCCATCTCTGTTGTGGGGAGAGTTAAATTCTCTCTCGAGTCTGCAAGCAACATCCCATACTCTGTTTGGAAAATAAACAGGTGCAGTAATGGTCATTAAAGTTACCAAGTACAATAGAAAGTTATGTGTATACAAGTATTATGTCTGTATGTTGTAGCCTACTCATGTGTGATATCGTGTTGTCGTGTTGCGTTACAAACGAGTAGTTAATTCAATTGCAGATTTCTATAGTACCATTCAATCAATTCATTGTCTTCTGATTTTTAATAATATTTTGATGTGTTATTTTTTTAAACGTGCCATACACTATATAAATAAATTGTTTACCCTTTCAATAATGTATATATTTGCATTCCTGATTATTAAGGATTCAAAATACACAATCATCAATACTTTATTTGCATTTATTATCAAATCATAACAAAAGTATATTTTCATTTACTATACATGCATATCAAATTATATTCTTTTCACTACGCAAGCAAGATAATATGTTTTGTATTACGCTAGGTGACAAAGATTATTATCTGCTACCGAGTGAAGCCAATGTTTACATTTCTGAACGATTTTATTCCAGCTTGCCACTGAAGTCTTACGGTAATTGTGGTGAATCAATCTTAGAAGAACTGTGTACCTGTTGATCGAGAATTAGTTTACAGAAATTGCAAAAAACCTTGTTTTACAGTATATGATATACACAATAAAATAATTTCCTCAAAAATATTTCTCCTTATTTTTTAAAATGTGAAAATACTCGGCACCTTATTCATGACAGTTACATGTGTACAATTTCTTACGAAGCGAAATATACAAACACATGCATACACATACATGCATACACACACACTCATATAGGTTATATTGTTATATTAATGTATATGCATATATAAATATAATATACATACATATATAAACATAATGTACATAATAAAGAGTATTTAATCAGCAACATCCTAATGTGCATAGATGTTATATAATGTGGACTTATATTGAAGTGTATGTGTATTTACCGGCTTAGTTAACACCCCTCCCCCTTTGATTTAAAAGACATTGCTATTCTAAAATGTCAATTGAAAAGAGTGTTAATCTGTTAGGTACTATACCTAAGATTGCGGCTGTTCACTGGAGACCAGACAATTGGCAATTTTATCAGGAGAGTACAGCAACGCAGGAGGTATTAGACGGTTGCTGCTACCTACAGCACACGATGAAGTGACCTTTGTGTATCAGGAAGTTGATGTTCCTGCTCTACAGCGTAAGTATCAGCCGTGATTTCAGTTAAAACAAAAGTTACTTGATTTTTTTTGTAATCACATCACACTATATTAAAATAATTTCATTTACAGTTCCCTAGAATACAGTTACACTACATATAAATAAATGCAGTAGACCCTATAATTCTCCAAGCAAAAACACATGCGTTTGCGCGATGTTTGCTGGAAGTAGTTATCTGTATGTGTGTGCTCACTGTATTCACCCACTCGCGAACCATCAAACACACCTATCGATATGCCAGAGGGGCAAAGATGTACAAAATGCAAATGTTCCTCATAAAACCAAGTCTTAGCTCATTAGTACGCTACATAAACGTCAACATTTCTTATCCGCTTTATTACATACCTCAATAAAAAATAAAAATAAAAAAACTTTTAAAAAAACTAATTAGCTACTAATGCCTTGGATGAGTTATCGATTTTGTGCCGTCATATTTGTCTTCTAAATTATCCCTTTTTAATGCATTTTTTCCATATAAAATTATTAACGAATCTTATTATTTTTTAAATATCTGACCTATTAAAATTTGAGTAGCTGATTTAAAAAAATTTAAATTATGTCGCCGTTTTAGATAACAAATCCTAAATACAACTAATTTCAAAAGATGAAAGTTTAGGTACGTTGATGCCAATGTATGGAGCAATCATTAAAATACAATAACATGTTCTATTACAAAAAGTAAATTCTAAGATAATAAATAAAAGATGCATCAAACAAATTAAACGTTTGTTCTACATTTTAAATAGTATTGTATAAGTACACTAGGTAAAACCCTGTTGATTAAAAAGGCACACACCTTGCGTAAACCAACAAGCAACATCACCGGACAGGCATTCCATTGGAATCCCCAAATAAACTTGGAAAATGTCAGTTGTCAGTGAAGCCGAAGTAGCCGTTATGAAATCGTCCATAACAGTGAAAAAGTTGTGTTGCGTCCCTACGCTACTGAAGGATCCACTGATCCACCCATAATAACATGCTGATGTTTATCCACATTTAATTGCATCTTTTACAAACGCCTTTTGTGAAAAAATTTAAACCTAGCCTACTTTTGTCATCGTCTAAAATGTGTTTTTTTTTTTAATCTTGATAAAATGTAATCTGGAAAACAAGTACGTGTTCCATTATATAACATTCAAATACTTTTCTATAAAATAGATTGCAAGCTAGAAATTGATTGATTATTTTACCACCTATTGTTGCATATTTAATTAAATATTTTTACTCGATTTAATTTAAGCCATATCAGGCTCCATTAAAAATGTTTCGTTTTCTTTCAGGGTTTTTTTCTTGGAGGAGCAAGTGAATATTCCCTCCCCCACCCACACCATCGCAAATATGTGTAGACATACTTGGCACCCGAGTAGATTTATTTTACTGTGTTAATGACTGCTGCTATCATCTGCCTTTTTCTAAAACTTTTAGGCGCTCAGTAAGTGGTTGGTTACATTTAGATATTCGTTTCAGAAAATACGCACCGTTTTAATTTCTTGACGATATAAGCACTATTGTTTGAATGTGTAAAAATGTTGTTTTTGGCATTGCTAGTTCAGTTCAAATGTAGGCCTATTTGTGAGTTTATCTCTTTTAATTACAAATTGATAAAAAGGGTATTCCTTTATCTGCAGAATCATATACACGTGTCTTACGTTTTTCACTACACAAGCATGACAATTTATATGCCTTTTAAAATTGTATTCCCTTTACTCTTTATTATTTCAGTTATAATACTCAACTCATATACTTTTCTGCTGCCAAATATCAACATGTACTTTCAATAGAGTGAAGCTTATTTGACTAATGTCCGCAACATTCTAAAAAGGGAAGACAAACAGAAACACATTGGACAGGTTTTTTAATGGCCTGCATGTGAAAATGAGGGGAGCGTTGCGAAACAGATTAATGCTAGTCTTAGTGAAGAGAAAGCAGTGGCTCAAATTAAGCGAAGAAAAAAAAACAACGGTGCAACAGTTTTTAACTTCAATTAAGTTCAAATTCATACGTTTCATGTGTAGATTTAAAAGTTAAAACTAATGCATCAATTAAATCGACGGAAAGATAAAGCATTAACAGCGTTTTGGGTAAGATGCTAGATGAAGCATTTCAGACTATCTCTTCTACCTTGCACTTCTGTAATCATATCGCTCGCCAGCCTTATGGAGATTAAGAATTGTGTATCTTTAGCGGTCTTCTATTATGAAACCAGTCTCAAGCGAGTGTGCCTTCACTCAAATAGGCCCTATCTAACCGGCCATGGGAGTATGTATGTAATACCTGTATCGCATTTTTAACGAGTTTAATTATCTTTGGATCGATTTGTCTTGGTCGTCTTTGATGTGAAGTTAGCCATCTGTGAGCGTCAACACCCAGCACTAAACGTCAAGCTTGCGACATCAATAAACGTTCTCTAGTTATAACAATCAATACATGCGTCTAGAGGTTTATCAGTCGACGATAGTGTTGATCACAGTACAACCATGTTTATTCTAATACAAACTGTGATTATTGCCGTGAGCATATCCCTGAGTCGGGGACAAACATCGACCGCAGGTTGGGTAAAATAAAATATATTTTATTGCTTTTTCTGAACACATTTCTTAAACGTAACATCTGGTTAAAGTAAAATAATATGTCATTGTTTTGTGTAAATTTCATAAAAGTAACAGCAAACTACAAGCTTTAAATCAAAATGTCAAAAAATCAATTAGGCCTATAAATTCCTAAATACATTTTTTACCAACCAAGGTGATGATGATCAAATAGCTATAAATTGGAATATAAATAAATGCCCATTATGATGCAAAAAAATGTATTCAAATTTTACTCATTAAAACCAATTATTTATGTTTACAATATGGACTACAGTTCTAGAAAATACAGCATAAGAAGATAGCTATCTCAAGTTATCACTTATATCCGGAACTAGGTGAATTACATATTTATGACATTTTCAATTTCTTAGCAATATTTGTAAAAATATTTGACCCAACAATGCGCCAAGATTCTGGAATTTCAAAAAAATATCTATAAAATATTCATATTGTATCAGAAATAAGGATCCCAATGTTCCCTGTAGTACAGGAACAAATATAAATGTATTTTGTACACCCTAAGCATTGCATATGTTCCCTGTAGTACAGGAACAAATATAAATGTATTTTGTACATCCACAGAATGCGGATGTTCCCTGTAGTACAGGAGCAAATATAACTTTAATGTGTACATCCACAGAGTGCGGATGTTCCCTGGAGACGAGGTTTCTGGCGATCATATCTGGTGAGTACAGTAATGCCGGGGACATCGGACGTGAGAGCACCACTGCTGCACAAGATGAGCTCAAGGTCACTCTACAGGAAGTCTTCGTCCCAGCGTTCCTGCCGGTCAGTAGACACAACTCTTTTAATACTGTCTGAATTATGGCCGTTGCACTCATTTACACTATAATAACTAACACTAAAATGCATACTTTAACGCTACCTTTAGTTTGTATTATACGTTTTAAGCAGCGCACAACAGTTAATACCTACTCATGCTCTTATTAAGATTGAATGTGAATAATACTAAACCATATGTATGCTATACCAATTTAGAACAGGGTGCTCTACTTTGAAGAAAAAGTCAACTCAGAGATATTAAGACAAGAGATTCTGGTGATTAGTGTAACAGATGAAAGCTTCGTCAAGATGGTGTCTTACAACTTCACCCTGTCTAGTGGGTTAGTATATCGCTGCAACAGTAACTATCTTACTGTTTTAAAGATAGATCGCTGTAAAGATATATATATATATATATATATATATATATATATATATATATATATATATATATATATATATATATATATATATATGTATTTGTGTATGTATTTACGGTTCTACATTGTCTGTCTAGGTCTGAAAACTTCAATGTGTCCCTCCTGAATGATCTGCCTCTATCTGCCTTCTACTCGCGCCCTGAGTGTGTGTCCATATACCGACCTATGGAGTACAACATCTTCATTGGGACCTATCCTGACTGTACAGGGCACTTTAATGGGGTAAAGAATCACATCATTGACTCGTTTCAAACGCAGTAAAACAGTAATGCTGTATTATAGATGGGAATGTTTGTTTTATTTCGCGGTAATTACTAACTCAATATCAATCAATGTTGGTCTAAACAAATATTCACTTTACTATATCAAACTGTTCGATATGAAATCAGAGCAATGAAAACATGTATTTGACATTAACTTGTAAAATAAAATAAAATTATCTTATACATTTTTACAGTCGATCAACAATATTTTACTTTGTAAAAAGTATAGTAAATAAGCTTTCATAGATATGATAAAATGTTGTGGTAGATCAATATCTTTTTTTAGGAAGTTGCATCGTATACAATTATGCAGAGCTGTAACTCTATCGCCTTGGTTTCAAGCTTTAATATTTTCCCTGAAGCTTCCAGCGCTGTCCCTTACTCTATTTGGAAAATAAACAGGTAGTACAACTGCATTAGAAAGATAAAAAAGACGTATGAATAAAGCAGCTTTTAATGTATTGGAGCAACATTAGATAAAAAAAAATATTGTTACGATTTGTTTTTCACTAAACAATTGGCATTAGTTCTATATGAGTGTCACGGCCATTACACCATAGATATACTAGATGTAGGTATTAACATATGATTTCTTTAAACAATTATTGTAAATATTTAAAAAGTATCCAATTAAAAATGAACGAAAACGTTTGAAAGATTGGATTTGAAATAGAGCTTGAAGAACTTTTTTTTTTAAATATTTGAAACAACATGATCATTTGTTTTCGCTAATCTTTTAATATTTGAATAAAGTATAAAGCTTTCTTCATTTGCATGAATGACCCATTACAGTAATCAGCCAAAAAGTTGATATTTTAACTCTCAAAAAAATATAAACCAATGCCCCAATTTGTGTACGCATAATTATCTTTAAATATTGTTTTATATTAGATTATTTTTTTTAAACAAATTAGACTCACCTGCTAAATCTACCGCTGTGCGTGACTTGCTTGCAACATTTTTGTGAAATAAAACACTAACTGGTATCTCCTTTCAGCTATCCACTGCTGAACTACGGAACCTGTGGAGAAACCATATTCGATGATATCTGTACCTGCTGATCTGCCTTCTGTGGCCGCGTTTACCCGATGCGTTCAGCATTAGCATAAGATACAATCATTTAGACAAGAATTCCCCGTTGTGTGCATGTGTGCTTAACTCTAGAGCATTCGTTTCTTTTAAAAATGTGTTCTGGATTATATAAATACTGTAAAATTAATGTTTATTATGAGTTATTAAATAAGAAACTAAAAATAAAATAACTGTATAACTTTTATCGATTCGGGAAAAATAAATAAATAAAAATGTATTTCTTTAGCTACGATAAAAATGCCTTAGTTGTTTTTATAATGCATTACAATTTTCATTATACGTTCTCTTTTTAGGTTTCGTCTCGGCCAAGTTACATTTTTAATTCTCCAAACTTAACTAGCCTGAACGATCTAATGGGTGATGTTTCCCACAGTAGTTTCCCCTTATATACATGTTTTTGTTAGTGAGCTGTGTTTATTGTCGAATTTAAATCGAAATTATTACCATTTTATTGGCAATTTTAGAGGCAACTAAACACAATGGTCGAAATGCATCACTCGAATAGAGTAAAAAACTGAGTAACAGCTGTCTCTACAAAATCCTAAACAATAAATAAACCTTGACGTTACACAAATTGAATAGTTATTGCTTTTTCTCGATATATAAAAATGCTGATCTAAAAATTGATAAGTCGTTGAATGGACTGCTGTATGATACCTGTAGCTAATATGTGACACAAATATGTCTAGAGCTTGTCAATACAAACACATTAGCTCAATATTATGTTTCAGACATCAGATAACCTCAGAAAAATAAACGTCACCCATCTGTGTAAACTAACTACTTAACGTCAATAATCGACCACTTTGATCAGTTCACCATCTATTTTAACAACAAGGGTAACAGTGGGAAATCGATTTCATTTATCTTTTATACATAAAAGAAAAAAAATTCTCGAGGCAAATTATTGTGTTTCGGCATATCCATCTTCTTTTTCCTAAAGCTCTATTTCAAAATTTAAAAGTAAAAAATACTTTTGTAGTATGGTGTTCCGTCACCATTACGTGACACACTAAGTGCCAAATGTACATTGCTTGTACTTACACTAGTATGTGTTACTACTGACATGGTGGCTTCCTATGTTATAACGTGAGAATACACACATATTAAAAAAAACATTTCTAATAGCAAGCTTTTAAATGCACTGAAACTAAGAAAACCTGCTTTTTTATTACATACGAGTCGACCCGCGGCGTATCATACGCCGCTATTTAGTTGTTTTATTTTCTACTTTTCAGTAATTCACAATTTGTGAATTCGGCAGTACCAATGCTGCCACTTAATATATTTGCTTTAAAACACTATCAGTAGCTCGTTAAGGACGATACCACCCCCCTCATTTCCCCAACCCCTACCCCACCCCCGTGAAAACAGCCTCCTCTTAGTTACCTCCCCTAAGTTTAAAATCGTTTCAAACTAAATTATCGGCCCCTATTAACCGTCACTAAACCCGGCTCTACGACTGTAAACATTTAGCGTGAGCCACAGCTCACCAGATCATGTAGGGGTGGGATGGTAGGGAGCGCGCTTACAGCTTGTTTTTTAGCGTCTCCCAGAAGAGAATTATATATATATATATATTTTAGTGAACAAACATAGCTTTTATGAGAGAAAGCAAGTTTATTTTCTTAATCTTCGTTGCATTTAAAAGCTTGCTATTAGAAAGTTTTTAATATTTGTTTTAGTTTTTACTTTTTGGTAATGAATAATCTATATCTACCAATGCTGCAACTGAAAATATATGCATTAAAACACTATCAGTAGCTCATGAAAGATTATTATCACACCCCTCTCCCAAAAGCAGCCACCCATAACCGCAGTTTACAGACGACATCACTCAGATCAAGTAGATCATGTTATCTCCCCTTAGTTTGATATCTTTTTAAAAACTATATTATCTTCCCTTCATAGCCTTCACTAGATCGACCGGCTCGACCATTGTAATCATTCTCGTGAACCACAGCTCACCAGACTGTTAGGGTGGCCGCGTGTAGCTGCTTATCGCCCCTTCTGTTATTGAATATAGTAATCTATCGAGTGATTTAATTTTGTGTTTTTCCCGTAGTTTCGAAACCGTTTAATTCTTTTTATTGACTAATTGAACATTAAATCAAATAAAAAATAGATATAATTGTATTGTCATTGAAGTGGAACGGATCTGGAAAGTTTGAACGAGATCGCTGCATTAGAAGTGGTTCAAAGTTGAGTTACAAGATTTGTCACAAACCCACAAACAAACTACAAACAAACAAACAAACAGACAGACGTTGCTTGTAAAAAATGTATCATGTACCAATCAAAAATAGGTTGCCTAACCGTCCACATACTACAATCTAAACCTTCAAATAGATAATATAGCTGTGGATGCTACCCTTAAACTATTTAGTTAAAAACTTTTGGAATATACCGACAGCAATGTGATACCATCCGGAAGGGATATAAACCAAATAGCCTCTAGTTTAAGTACCCAAATATTGTGGTTGTGAGGGTGGGCTTGACACCTTGGGTTACCGCACTCTCCCGTCAACTAGCGGGAATTCATAACACTATATAAAACCTCTTAACTCAAGGGCGATAACCAGAAGAATAATACGTTATTTTATTTTATGTTTAAAACATAGTAAATGGGAGCTAATCCTCAAAATAGAGCATAATTTTACAATAATATTTTACAAGAGTAACATCCCACTTTAAAATATTTTTTCGTGTTAAATAACCAGAAAAAGAAAAAAATGCATTTAATAATTTGATAAATTATACAATGCTTATATTATATGATCAGTTTTTAAAAAAAATGTTACATATATAGTTAATAACATTCTTACTGTATTGGAGGTTTATGTAAAATACAGAAATGTGTGTTTACTGCACATTTTAAGTATGCTATATCCCCCACTACCATTGGATTATAGTATGGTGTCAAAAGTATAGATGTAATTCACTATAAAGTCAACAATACAAAACATTACGAAATTATGTGTGGTGTTTGGTGTATGTCGGTTTACAGCGTTAGCCAGTAATTGATAATGTATAAGCGGTTACTGATATTTCTTCCATTGCTTGATTCAGTTTATTTCTTCATATATCAGTCGTCCTGAAGTACAATCTAATTGCTTTTGTTTCTATCAGTTATACTTTTATAAGTGCATTACTTATGTTCAAATATTAAACTCTATTTCATTATGTCCATCACATGTTATTCGATACAACATATGTAGGCTAATATGTGTCCTACATAGACGCTAGTGTTGTTTAACTATGAGTTGCCACCTCATAGAGTCACATCGCTTTATACGTCCTAATGTAACAATGTAGCCGTGGTTGATGCTAATGATAGACTTAGAGTAACCCGAGGCAATTACATACCATTTACACTGAACTGTCCTTTTTTTAAAGTGAATTAATTTACATAAAACTAAACCTTTTTCTATTTGTAAGAGGTCGATTAAAAAAATTGTTCGATCAAAGGAATTATTTTATTTTATCTGCATTTAACTTTCAGCTTACTAACGCATGCACTTTTAAAAATATTTAACATTTTTTTTTCAACTCCGGCCAGCTGGCTGTTGATTTTTACGTTAACTTAATACGTTGTGTTACTAATAACTTTAATGATGTCCAATACGGACTATGTGGAGCACTACCAGTGATTTAAGAGTGGCTGCACGTAAACAAGTCTCCGGAATTATCTGCTTATTTTCACATTAGGTTATTTTTTTTTTATGTATTACTGTAGCGTGTGAAATTACCCCCCCCCCCCCCAACCCCCGTTTATTGTTTTCGTAATAAAAAGTAAATTATCTCTGTATTCCTTTACCTTCGTATATATGTATCTCCTGTGCAAGTATACACCCGAAAAACTAATGTGATAGTGCAAATACGATTTTTTAAAAGTAAAAAGAAAGGAGGGTAATAAATTGTCTCTGGTCACCTCATCTCCAGCGGTCTTTAAATGTACATCTGTTTTCATCAAGATGTAAACAACAGCATGTCATGTATTGATTACAACACAAGTCACAACATTCCTGCAGTAGCGATAGTTAATGTCATGTACATCTCACCCTAGCTTGTCACAGTTCGAGTGAGCCACACAAAGCTTGATATTACTAATCCAGCCCTCATTGAGAGATATAGATGTACAAACGATGTTACCTCAACAGAGAGCTGCAGTCTCAGTCGTGTTCTTTTTCTTGTGGTTGTCTCCAACCTCAGCCAATGGTTCGTTTACCTCATTCAATATATAATACTACATTTGCGGTTATTTTTTTACATGTTTCATTACGTAGAATGTACATTCATATTTATTCAGATGACTGCTTTCTGTTATACTGTAACATGAACATGTATATATATATATATATATATATATATATATATATATATATATATATATATATATATATATATTTACCCCTCCCCCCCCCCAAGTCGAGTCGCCTGAAAGAAATTCCAAAATGCGACTTTTGTCATGATTGAGATTAAGTGCAAGGTTTAGGGGTACGGCTACGACTATATTTAGTATCAATGTGCAGTAACTACTTGTAGATCCAGCTTAACTCCGATTAAAATGATGATTATGGATAAAAATCCGTTTCCAGTGTCATTTTTCGGTTCCTGTTCAATTTGTAGTTAAGGTGGTAGCTTTGGTTTTGGTTTCGGTTTAGTGAAAAAAGACTACACTACCAAACTAGCGCCAGTTGTATAATTCCTCAACGGGCCATTTATCTCGTATATACTGTGTATAATATTTCGACTAAGGTGATTTAAGTACACTGTGCCTATACTTCAGAATGTGGTTGCTCACTAGTGACGACCTTTATGGCACTGATTTCCGGTGAGTACAGTAATGCTGGAGATTTAGGACGGGAACGCCCCCCTCCAGCACAAGACGAAGTGAACCTCATTTTATATGAGGTGGACATTCCGGCATTCAAACCTGTAAGTCTAAATCTAAACCTGTAAGTCTAAAACTAAACCTGTAAGTCTAAAACTAAACCTATAAGTTTGATATTATTTTAAAAGTCTAAAATCAAACATGTCAATCTAAATGTAAAACCAAACTAGTATCCCTAATCTAAAAATTGTATGTCTAAAATCAAACACGAAAGACCAGAAACATACTCATTAGTCTAAATCAATCTTACTCAAAAAAATGAATTTTTAGTTAATTCATGTTTGCTTGATTATTAACTTTTAGCAAACATGACAGTGTTATGACTAATGTAGATAAATATGCCTAACTTACTCTAAGGACCGAGTGTTGTACTTTGAAGAGAGACTTAACTCAAATGTTCTGAGACAAGAGGTTATTGTCGTCGGTGTTTCAGACGAGGGTTTCATCCAGACTCTCTCTCACAACTTCACACTACCTGCAGGGTAGGTGTATGGGGTAGAGATCGTTAGTATTGGTCTAATTACAGGGTAGGTGTTTATGCTAGATAAAGTAGGTATATGTAGGTGTATGGGGTGGAGGCAGTAGGTATATGTCTAATTGCAGGGTAAGTGTATGGGTTAGATACAGTAGGTATTGGTCTAATTACAGGGTGGGTGTATGGGGTAGAGACAGTATGTATTGGTCTAATAACAAGGTAGGTGTATGGGGTAGATACAGTAGTTATTGGTCTAATTACAGGGTGGGTGTATGGGGTAGAGACAGCATGTATTGGTCTAATAACAAGGTAGGTGTATGGGGTAGATACAGTAGTTATTGGTCTAATTACAGGGTGGGTGTATGGGGTAGATACAGTAGTTATTGGTCTAATTACAGGGTGGGTGTATGGGGTAGAGACAGCATGTATTGGTCTAATAACAAGGTAGGTGTATGGGGTAGATACAGTAGTTATTGGTCTAATTACAGGGTGGGTGTATGGGGTAGAGACAGCATGTATTGGTCTAGTTAGTATTGGTCTAATTACAGGGTAGGTGTTTATGCTAGAGAAAGTAGGTATATGTAGGTGTATGGGGTAGAGACAGTATGTATTGGTCTAATAACAAGGTAGGTGTATGGGGTAGATACAGTAGGTATTGGTCTAATTACAGGGTAGGTGTATGGGGTAAAGACAGTAGGTATTGGTCTAATTATAGGGTAGGTGTATGGGGTGGAAGCAGTAGGTATTGGTCTAATTACAGGGTAGGTGTATGGGGTGGAAGCAGTAGGTATTGGTCTAATTACAGGGTAGGTGTATGGGGTAGAGACAGTATGTATTGGTCTAATAACAAGGTAGGTGTCTGGAGTTGATACAGTAGGTATTGGTCTAATTACATGGTAGGTGTCTGGGATAGGGACAGTAGGTATGTGTAGGTGTATGGGGTAGAGACAGTAGGTATGTGTCGGTGTATGGGGTAGAGACAGTAGATATTGGTCTAATTACAGGGTAGAGTGTTTGGGGGAGAGACACTTTGTAACGGTCTAATTACAGTGCAGGGGGTCATCCATAAATGACGTCACGCTTTTTTTGACGACTTTTACCTCCCCCCCTCCCCTCCGTCACACGTCGTCACAAAAAGCAAGACCCCCCCCCCCCTAAAATAACGTCACACCTCAACCTACAACCCCCTTCAAAATTGCTGTTGCATTTCTTTTTAAACATCGATATTTTTCCAAAATCTTGTCTAAACTATTACAATTTATTAAAACAGTTATCTTAAACGCGAAATAACGTCTAAAATTCGTTTTCTAACATTGCTTTTTTATAATGCAAAAATGTGACGTCGCAACATCTGAACTCCCCCCCCCCTTCCCCCTCATCACACACCGTCACAAAATTACGGACCCCCCTCCCCCCCTACGAGTGCTACGTCATTTATGGATGACCCCTAGGTGTCTGGGCTAAGTTTTGATCGCAGTGCTATGTCTGTGTTTTTATCAAAGCTCCTGGTGCACGAAGTTAAAGATTATTTTTTTCTTAAGTTTAAAATAATGTATACGTACACACACAGGCATACAAACATACACACACAACACATAAACACACACATTTTGAGTCACACACAAAAAATAACCCACACCGAAATTCTCCTGTCAAATTGAAGAGTTCTGCATATACACCTGTCGACTGTAACAATTAAGTTGTCTCTCAAGGTCCGGTAACTTCAGTACCTCGCTACTGAGTGACCTGCCCCTATCCGCCTTCTCATCCCGCCCTGAGTGTGTGTCCATATACCGACCTATGGAGTACAACATCTTTATCGGAACTTATCCTGACTGCACAGGGCACTTTGATGGGGTACGTTTTATAAATAGCAATACGAGAGTTTAGTACAAGTCATACGAGAGACGTGATGTAAACTGTAACCGTATAGTTCCAATTATTTTATTTTTCAATTGTTTTTTCTGAGAATTCGTTTTTACTGCAAGTAATATACAACATCAATAATATGAAGATGTTATTTAACATATTTACTTGGCTTTTATTTATTATTTTACTTGATATAAAACGTGTTTGCTATTAATAAATCTGGTTAAAAATAATAGTTTGAACAAAAAGTTGATTATGTAAACGATTGAATGTATTTAAATGGCATTACATATTTGTTTTTATACTACTTACTTTAAGTTATTAACACAAAGTTTATGTACCAGCAAGTCGCATCTTACGCTGTTATGTTAAGCTGTAACTCTATCGCAACTGTGACAAGTTTCAACCTATTCCCTGAGGCGTCCAGCCATATTCCCTACTCTATGTGGAAAATTAGCAGGTACTGTTGTTTTATAAGATGTGTGGACACATTGTGTGTACGTGTGTGTGTGTCTGTATGTGTGTGTGTTGTGTGTGGAGTTAGTTAGATAGACACATTTACGTGCATTTTTGTGTATAGTGTAATTAAGACAGCCACAGTTGTGCGTGGCAGTAACAGAAGTCAGGCAGAGAAGCATTTAGTCCGGTTAAAAGGTAAAGTTAGATGGACACACCTAGGCATAGTTGTTCGGGTCAGTTGTTCGTTAGATTAGAATAGGCAAGAATAGTCCAGAACGTAGGAAAGAGGTGTGTGTGTGACAGTGGCGTAGCTAGGATTTTTGGGCCCCCATGCAAAAAGTGTTAGTGGGCCCCTCAAAGGCGTAGCGACACTTCCCGGCGACCGGGGAGAAACTTTCGATTTGCACCCTTCTCAGACTTCCGATTTGCACGCCACTGGTGTATGAGTTGATTTAATCCCGGGGTGTATATTAATTGTATCCCAACGTCCATTGCGGGTATAAAAGAAGGAGTGAACGGTTGTAAGGGACTTTTAGTTAGCAGCTAGGGACGAGGGCTGCTGTGTTATGTGTAAAGACGAGAACAAATAAAGAATTGAATATTTTCTCGGATCGTTTTCGCATTGAATAAAAGAACATACGTAACAGTAGTCCCTACACAGTAGTGATTGGTGTTTTCATGAGACAGTAACGGGTGGATTTAAATCAAGGTTTGATTGTCTTTCTAAATACAGTACAGTCTCGGTGATTGAACGATATAAAATAGATTCCTGTATAACTATAACTATAACTATAACTATAACTATAACTATAACTATATATATATATATATATATATATATATATATATATATATATATATTTATATATATATATATATATATATGTGAGAACGTTTTCTCAAGTGTATACCATGAGCGTCCATACGCTAGAAGTTGAAGAAAATATTAAACACAGGCAAATCAATCAATAATAATACATGCCAAACATAGACATTCACTGATTCACTAAAAGTTAGAAAATTGAAGATTAATAATTAACAGCCAGTTGTAAGTTCTATTCTACTTTCAGCTTGCCACTGTTAAGTTACGGTTCTTGTGGTGAATCTATTCTAGATGACATTTGCACCTGTTGACGCAATTTCCACATTGACACGAATGGCGGTGAAACTGATAATTTTTAAATGTGTTTAACTTTTTGAGTTTAACACAATGAAATAAAAACCCATGTTTAGAAAAGTAAGATTTTGTGTTTCTTGTCACTTAAAAGTTAACCTATGTATTATTATTGTATCAACACTGTATTATACAGATTGTTTTAGAAAAGCAGCGGTTATAAAACACATTTTAATACAATGTATTAATACATTTTATTATTAAAATGAATGTGACATAGACCATAGAATTTTGATACATCTATTACAAGCTATTCTATGATGATTTATATAACATATTCACAAAGAAAAATATACACATGAATGCTGTAGTGTATATGTACAAACTCTAAGACTAAACATCAATTACAGATCAGGAACGATTTTGTTTGAGAGTATCAAAGTAGAAAATACCCCCAAAAATGTTAGGGCCTTTGGAAGCTAACATATACGGACAATAATCGCTAACATTATTGGATTTACGTTTAACGAACACTGTGAGAAAATTGCTCCATAGTGCTATACTAACATCAAGAGAAATAACTCAGCTGTTTGTAATATGTGTACGGTCTATTTCAATCTGGAGAATATTAAATATTTAATATTGTGTTGTGCAAGTGGGTTGTGCATACGAATGCTGAAAATAGCCTTAAAATAGAGTTTAAACCCCTGTGATACCGTCTGCATCCATGTTAACATATCTCTGACAGGTATTGAACATGTGTCATCTCAGCAATACCCACACACTCACCTTACATGATGAGTTTGAAGATATGTGTAGTTGACCCCCCCCCCCCCCCCTCTACCGATCTGAGAGGCTGGGTTATACAGTCCTGCATATTGTGAACGAATCGCATCATGTATCAATTTTTGTGTTAGCTTTAATATAAATTAATCAATAACCCACACGTCGTACAACTGACAAATAAATCACACACACACCCACACATACACACACACACAGGTATTGAGTAGGTCGACACTGTGTGTTAAAACACGATACCTGGATACATGTACTTTAAATTGATGTGGTATGGACGAAGTTAAAGTCTGCTGTAGAATATCTAAAGTTAGATCAATATATCTGCATACATTCAATATTTGATTTCAAACAAAAATTCTCCCTAATTTAATGTTAGGGCTTAAAGACCACAATATTGAAGATTATTTGTATAACAAGACCATTGGGTATTAGTACTAGGTGTTGAACTCGCCGCTATTTGTTTACACATTTGAAGCATTAAACTAACGTATTAAATTAACTGTTCTATAAAGAGTAGAGCAGGGGTTCCCAACCTTTTTTTAATCTAGAGCACATTCTAAAATATCGGTTGGGTGGCGGGCACCACCTATTTTAAATCGACAAACTCCTTCCAGAGGCGTAGCGACCCTTCCCGTCACCCGGGGACAAAATTTTCGATGTGCATCCCCCCCCCCCCCCCCCCCTCAAACTTTCGATTTCCATCCCCTTCAACCTTTCAATAATGTTTATGAAAAAAAATATGTCTCTGTCGCCATGGCGCCCGCGGGCACGGGGTTGGGAACCCCTGGAGTAGAGTGTCTACGTGCTTGGAGCGAAAGTGTCGTTTGATCGGACTATTATTTTATTAGACTGGAGTAGAAACCAACGCTCAATATTGAATAGGGTTGCTCTAGCGTTCTCAAAGTAGCTAATACAGAAACATTCAAACACAAAGTCATCAGACCACAAATGCATTTAAACATTGACGCACTAAAATATCGACACACTAAAACACAGAATCGCTCAAACATACACTAAAAAGCGAACACATGAAACAACAGATAGACAACCCGAACTTAATCCTAGGCACAAAAAAAAAACATGGACTCACTCAATCGTCCATACACTTAATCATAGATAGAGCCTACACAAACACAGCCAATACAGACTCACTTAAATTCTTCAGCGCATAACTTCCATCCACAATGGTACTTCATGAACAACATATTTAGTAAAACACATATCATCAACAAGACATACATATAAACAGGTGCAACAACATTGACAAAAATAGATGGCGCTTGCATTCGATTAAATTTCAATTTTATTATGCGTGATAAAACCTAGTTTTTATCTGGGTGTATTTACTAAAACCTTCAGTTTGGTGGTTGATTTGTATCTACTAAAACATACATTTTGGTTATTAAAGTGTGTGTTAACTAAAACCTACAGTTTCGTTTTAGATGTGGGGGTCGGCGTGGTTGAGTCGGTAAAGCTCATGGTTGGTAGGAGAGACAACTACAAAATCAAACAACTGCTGCGTTGTGGTTTGTTCTTGGTTGGACAAAGGCTATGGAAGCAAATCCAAAGAAAAGCAGCTGAAATGGGAGTCAAAAAACCTTCTATTTACTTGTTCAAACCTACAATTTGGTTCTTGATGTGTTTGTGTTCACTAAAACCTACAGTTTGGTTTTTGATGTGTTTGTGTTCAATACAACCTACAGTTTGGTTTTTGAAGTGTTTGTGTTCACTAAAACCTACAGTTTGATTCTTATTGCTTGCTATAGTATATCACTCACGTATTTGAGTGTTCTCAGTGTGACATGATAGACTTTTCACACAGAAGAAAAACTCAGAGTTTAACAGATTTGTGATGTAATGATGTCACATAGTCAATAAAATAGCATTCACATGTTGTCTTAAAACGAACCAGTTATACTTGGACTTTTAAATTACTCACGCTTATATAGACAAAGGCAATGTTACTAATGCATATCTATTACATACAACTTTGAATCTGATGATGTTTTTAACCGTTCGAAAAATATATAAAGATGTCTCTTGTTAGTCAAATAGCCTTTGTTGTCTTCTGTTTAGCATCTGTCTTGGGGGAGGCGTCTACATTTGGTGAGTAAATTTACACTAAATAGTTCACTGTGCTATTTATATGCCATTATTTTTTAAGTATAAAGGTGGCATTAAAACGGTGTATTCACTTTTGAAAAACTAAAACTAAAAATAAATAAACAATAGTATATTGTATGGAAGTGTAGCCTGCGTGTATATGTGTGAGAGTGTATGTAGGTTACCTCACTCTAATGATCACTCACAATTTTGACCCTCGTTTCCCAGACTGTGGGTGTCCACTAGTGACCAGGTACCTGGCCCTGATATCTGGTGAGTACAGCAACGCTGGGGATGTTGGGACTGTAGGCCCAGCCTCAACACAAGATGTTCTGTACATGAAGTTTCAACAGGTGGATGTCCCAGCCCTCGAACCTGTAGGTTGATTGCATACTTATTGTTTTAATCTTTCTTCTTCTTCGTTCTTATTTTTGTGTTGTAGGGGATTCCCTATAAAACTAGTAAATATTACGTGTCAAAATGTAATACGTTAAATAGACAGTTGTCTCCGATTTCAGCCCGCTTTCCTTTTTGGATTTCTTCGATAACCTGCGCCCAATCAAGCACAAACTGCTAGGCAGCATTTGTTTTATTTTGGAGTTGTCTCTCCTATAAGAATTGCTGTCCACAGCTATCGAGTTGTCTCTCCTAGAAGAGTTGCTGTCCCCAGCTATCGAGTTGTCTCACCTAGAAGAGTTGCTGTTCCCAGCTATCGAGTTGTCTCTCCTAGAAGAGTAGCTGTCCGCAGCTATCCAGCATTATCCGCATCAAGGTTCGAACTGGAGACATTTTGGTCTAGCAAACATGAGCTTGCGTAAAAAAAAAATAGATTGTATATATACGTACTTAATTTAACTACCTCTACAACGTGGATTTAATAATTTTCGCATAGTATCTAAAGTTAATCCACCCTTCTGTGGGCTACGAATTATGTGATAGCTCGTTGTATCACCAACTTTTGTTTCAGTAAATCTTATCGTTGTGTTTAGCACATATAACAATGATGTAGCATGTGTAGAGCCGGTATGCTTTATCGAACTAAGATAATCTGACTATATTACGTGTAGCTGTAATAGTATACCAAGAATTTCATATTAGTATACGCTAAGCTGTTTATTTGTTTTTTCCTCTTCTAGAATACAGCTGCTTACTTGTATGTCGCCTTTGCCGTGGTGTAAACTTTTAACCTACCTATCCGTGTTATTTCAGAGTAAATCTCTATACTTTGAAGAGAAAATCAACTCTGTTCTATTTAGACGTGAGATCATGGCGGTAAGCCAGACTAGCCAGGGCTATATCAGGATGTTACCCTATACAATCACGCTACCTGCGGGGTAAGGGACACAACTCAAATATCTTTTTACGATAATTTTTAAAGACGTTGTGGTGTGATAATACAAAAAGTTGAGCATGGCTTTGATATTATTATTATTATTACAAGTATATAACAGCACATGATGCAACAAAATATTCCAATATTGATATTTTCGACACACCAACAGTACAACTGAATAAGTAAATGCTTAAGCAGTCTCACATTTCGTAGATACAGAAGAATCACACCTCACTCAAACAGCCAACATCGCCAGTCACCTAATTCCATTTTCATATTTAAATTGTTTAAACTTTTTTTTTTACAATTAAAAAAAAATATTGTTCCATCTAATAATTGATAATTTCGAATCACAAAATGTGAAGATATTTCAAAATCAATGACTAAATGTGTTAATTAGTCAAATATAATCTACACAAGTTTTAATTATCTCTTCGGCTGCATTACACTTCAGTCTAAATTTCGTATCGATTGCAAAGTATCCAATAAATAAAACATTAAGCCGACTTTACAACATACACATTACAACTGCCGCCTCTAAACACTGATTTGTTCAGTCGAGTCTCCAGATCAGATTTCATACATCTATACATGTTCATGTTTAGATCTGTACACAACAGTGTATGTACTGTACCAGGACAACATACTGTATACATCGGTCTGCCGTACATGATTCTATCACGTGTTCTCAGGTCGGGGAACTTGAATCTCTCCATGTTCAGCGACCTGCCTCTCTCTTCACTCTCAACACGTCCGGAGTGTGAAACCATCTACAGACCAGTGGAGTACAATGTGTTCATTGGAGCCTCTCCAGAGTGTAGTGGTCATCTAGACGGGGTATGTGGGAGGATGAAAAGACATAACTGACCTGGAAAACTAAAAATTGTCAAGTAGTCAAGTAAAGAAGTATTAGTTCAAACGGGAGTTAACTCTCACACTGCTTATCATGTTAGAGCTATCAGTGACATATCAATTGCCAGTTTATCGCAGTAGCGTAGCGAGAGGGGGGGTGGGGGACATATGTCCAAGGGCGCCGACCTTAGGGGGCTCCAAAATGGGTTGGAAAAATAAATGGAAAGGTCGAGGGGGGGTACAAATCGTTAGTTTAAGGGGGGGGGGGGAAATCGAAAGTTTGAGGGGGGGGGTGCAAATCAAAATCTTGAGGGAGGGGGGTGCAAATCGAAAAGTTTGTCCCCGGGCGCTGGGAAGGGTCGCTACGCCTCTGGTTTATGGTAATGTCGAGAAAATGGCCGTTGACTGCTGATAATTTATTTTTTGATATTTCCGATTAAGTATGGTTGAACATTTGTAGCTTGTAGTTTTAATCTAAACAAGCCCCATGTTATAAATACTTGTCTCGTGACAAGCATGTAGTTACGTAAGCGGATGACATATTATGGGTGTTAAACCCATAACATAATGGTATTATGTACCAATGCTTAACGCTATTAAACAAAGCACATTCATCTTTTTCATTGACTCAATACGTGTGCATAAAACGATTCTTACAAGAAAGGAAACTCCACGGTGTCATGCTCTACATATTTAACCGAATCAACTTTTTTATTGTCTGTGACTTATTACTTAACTTCGTTATTTGAATATACGAGCTTAGAACAGAAACGAAAAATAACCAATTTATTAGAGGAGAAAAATAATATTATGGCGAGAAATTGTAATAAACAGTAGAATTCATCGCTAAGAGAGTCAAGAGACGATATTAGTCAAATGATTGCTAGGTTTCAATAATAGGTAATTATGTAAAAGGTACAAACAACGGGACGAATAAATAAGTGATGTGTATACCTTAAAGAGTATTAAAAACCTAAACGTGAATTACACCTAATCATTTTATATTTAGTCTACGATCGGACAATTAATCTAACAGCTTCGACAACTACATAGCACCAGTTGTATGTATGGGTTTTATTTAATTCCAGAAAATTGCAACCTATACTGGAATAGTGAGCTGTAACTCTATATCAGGTGCCTCTACTTTAAACAACATCTTCCCTGAGGTCTTCAGCAGGATCCCCTACGCTCTCTGGAAGATAAACAGGTACCATATAAATACACTCGATCTCTAAAGTAAAGAGCATGGTTTTTATACCTGGTCATTAAGGAGATTAAAGAGTACATTTAACTGTAGTCCTTAAAAAGCACAACATATGTCTTCCTTAAGGACATTAGAGACGACATTCAACTGTAGTCCTTACGGAGATTAGAGGGGACATTTAACTGTTGTCGTTACGATACATTGAGGAAATTTAACTTAGGTCAATAAGGAAAAGAGCAGGGACATTTAACTGCGGTCATTGAGCATTAACAAACACGAGCCGGCCCGCGGCATAACATACGCCGCTATTTAGTAATTGTTTTTTCTACTTTTCAGTAATTCATAATTTGTGAATTCGACAGTACCAACGCTGAAGCTGAAAATATTTCTTTAAAACACTATAAGTAGCTCGTTAAGGACCATAACCCCCCCCCCCTTCCTTCCCCCCCCCCCCCCCCCCCCAACGTTTAAAATCGTTTCAAACTAAATTTTCTGCCCCTAATAGCCGTCACTAAACCCGACTCCACGAAGGTAAACAGCGTGAACCACAGCTCACCAGACCATGTAGGGGTGGGGATGGTAGGGCACGCGTTTACAGAGAATTATATATATAGATATAGATACTCGCTCAGTCATGTGGACGGTTGTGAAAATCTAGGTCATATAGGATGATTGCCTACATGCCTGAGACCTACCTTGGACTTAACAATTTAGGTCGCAAGCTATGGATTATACTTTTCTTATTTTCAGCATATTTAGTCTTATTTAAATTTCATTAAGAAATGTCAAAACAATTTAGTTATTGCGAATAAATTATCTTACACATTTTAGCGACGAATTCTTTTACAAAGAAAAAGCAACTTTGTTATGTTATATTCGAAGAATCACTGCATTTAACATCGTAAACATTCTAGGGCCTTTTTTTTACCTATAAGGTATATTACCTTAGAAACGAGGTCGGTTTAAAACTTGTTAAATGTAGCCTAGCTTTAAACTTGTATACACAAACACTGTTCATACTTAATGTGAATCTCTACTTGCAGCATACCTCTGCTGTCTTATGGAGCTTGTGGCGAGACTGTCTTTGATCAAATATGTAGCTGTTAAGGGTTCCCAGAAAGAACCGCAACGGAAAAAAGCGCAACGGAAAAAAGCGCAAATCAAAAAGCGCAACGGAAATAAGCGCACACGGAAAAAAGCGCAAAGAGAAAAAAGCGCACACAGAAAAAAGCGCAAAGAGAAAAAAGCGCAAACGGAAAAAAGCGCAAAGAGAAAAAAGCGCACACAGAAAAAAGCGCAAACAGAAAAAAGCGCAAACGGAAAAAAGCGCAAAGAGAAAAAAGCGCACACGGAAAAAAGCGCAAAGAGAAAAAAAGCGCAAACAGAAAAAAGCGCAAAGAGAAAAAAGCGCACACAGAAAAAAACGCAAACAGAAAAAAGCGCAAACGGAAAAAAGCGCAAAGAGAAAAAAGCGCAAACGGAAAAAAGCTCAAACAGAAAAAAGCGCACACGGAAAAAAGCGCAAACGGAAAAAAGCGCAAACGGAAAAAAGCGCAAACAGAAAAAAGCGCAAACGGAAAAAAGCGCAAACAGAAAAAAGCGCACACAGAAAAAAGCGCAAACAGAAAAAAGCGCAAACGGAAAAAAGCGCAAACGGAAAAAAGCGCAAACAGAAAAAAGCGCAAACGGAAAAAAGCGCAAACAAAAACAGAAAAATGCGCAACTTGAAAAAACACAACGAAAAATGTGCAAAAGAGAAATTTAGCACAAAGACCATATGGACTAGATGACACATTTATACATGACTGTTAGGGCTGCTGTGAGAGTGTCGTGTTTGATCACGTGATCTACTACCATTTAAAGCGTACCACTACCATCTGCATTCCCATCACCACGATACAGGCGATAATCACTTTACACAATGCCTATTATTTTCTTGGTCAATAATTATTCAACTACGATTCTCGTATAAACATAAAACTATCGACATTACACGAAGTATCTTTCACATTCTCCCTAGTCCGAACTACCTAGCTTGCATACTATAACAACCCGTTCCTATGGCAAAACTTCACTCTCTTTCATCCGCGTCATCAAACATGCATTCGTCATATCTCTCGTAACAACATTCATTCGCACCAAAATAACAATTTTGTATTTAATATTTTTTCACATCATGACGCACCTACCTACCTACCTACTACCCACCTACCCACCTACCTACCTACCTACCTAACTACCCACCTACCCACTTACCCACTTACCCGCCTACATACTTACCAAACTACCCACCAAAAAAGTATCGGCGAAGTTCGTAAGTTTCGTAAATTGTACTAGACATCATTTTTTTAATGAAAATTCATTGACATCATTGACATTTGTTACATATATGTTACATTTTGCGACAACCTTAATTAGTGCGTTGGGCTTGTATGAAAACTCACTTCGAACTAACTCAATTACATGCTATTTATTTTAACATTACACGGTAAGCGTCACCCAACTGTTGTGATGTAAGGTGAGGACAGGTTCGACAATAAACCAACACGAAAGTACGAAAGAGACATAGATTGCCTATTAGAGAATGGACCCCTTAACTTTCCTAACCCCACCATTTATTATACCCTACCTAACCTCTAAATTTACTGCGCTAAATGTCACTTCCCTCCCAATCGTTCCTATTCTACAGAATTGTGTATACTATTTATTTACATTCTTTAATCTCAATATAACTAAAATAGACTTTTGTTTGAAGGGTAATGAAAACATGTAAACAAAAGGGACGCTACTCTAAATCTATGCGAATACTTATATGCAGTGGCGTAGGCGGGGGGGGGGGGGTTTATGGGGGGTCATAACCCCCCCCCCCCAATAGACCCCTCGGTATATATATATATATATGCAAATCGAAAGTTTGAGGGGGGGGGGGTACAATCGACAGTTTGAGGGGGGGGGGGGAAGTCTGGAAGAAACACTGCATGTAGCCTATATAACAGAAGAGCTATGGTTGTTTATATCATTTTGCATTCGTCCGGTAAACATTTCAGTAAAATACCTTAAAAACCTTCCGTAACCTTTTTATAAAGAAACAAAGAGAGATGAAGTTTATAAATGTTAAAATAAATAGCATGTAATTGAGTTAGTTCGAAGTGAGTTTTCATACAAGCCCAACGCACTAATTAAGGTTGTCGCAAAATGTAACATATATGTAACAAATGTCAATGATGTCAATGAATTTTCATTAAAAAAATGATGTCTAGTACAGTTTACGAAACTTACGAACTTCGCCGATACTTTTTTGGTGGGTAGTTTGGTAAGTATGTAGGCGGGAAATGGTAAGTGGGTAGGTGGGTAGTTAGGTAGGTAGGTAGGTAGGTGGGTAGGTGGGTAGTAGGTAGGTAGGTAGGTGCGTCATGATGTGAAAAAATATTAAATACAAAATTGTTATTTTGGTGCGAATGAATGTTGTTACGAGAGATATGACGAATGCATGTTTGATGACGCGGATGAAAGAGAGTGAAGTTTTGCCATAGGAACGGGTTGTTATAGTATGCAAGCTAGGTAGTTCGGACTAGGGAGAATGTGAAAGATACTTCGTGTAATGTCGATAGTTTTATGTTTATACGAGAATAGTAGTTGAATAATTATTGACCAAGAAAATAATAGGCATTGTGTAAAGTGATTATCGCCTGTATCGTGGTGATGGGAATGCAGATGGTAGTGGTACGCTTTAAATGGTAGTAGATCACGTGATCAAACACGACACTCTCACAGCAGCCCTAACAGTCATGTATAAATGTGTCATCTAGTCCATATGGTCTTTGTGCTAAATTTCTCTTTTGCACATTTTTCGTTGTGTTTTTTCAAGTTGCGCATTTTTCTGTTTCTGTTTGCGCTTTTTTCCGTTTGCGCTTTTTTCTGTTTGCGCTTTTTTCCGTTTGCGCTTTTTTCCGTTTGCGCTTTTTTCTGTTTGCGCTTTTTTCTGTGTGCGCTTTTTTCTGTTTGCGCTTTTTTCCGTTTGCGCTTTTTTCTGTTTGCGCTTTTTTCCGTTTGCGCTTTTTTCCGTTTGCGCTTTTTTCCGTGTGCGCTTTTTTCTGTTTGCGCTTTTTTCCGTTTGCGCTTTTTTCTCTTTGCGCTTTTTTCCGTTTGCGCTTTTTTCTGTTTGCGCTTTTTTCTGTGTGCGCTTTTTTCTCTTTGCGCTTTTTTCTGTTTGCGCTTTTTTCTCTTTGCGCTTTTTTCCGTGTGCGCTTTTTTCTCTTTGCGCTTTTTTCCGTTTGCGCTTTTTTCTGTTTGCGCTTTTTTCTGTGTGCGCTTTTTTCTCTTTGCGCTTTTTTCCGTTTGCGCTTTTTTCTCTTTGCGCTTTTTTCTGTGTGCGCTTTTTTCTCTTTGCGCTTTTTTCCGTGTGCGCTTATTTCCGTTGCGCTTTTTGTTTTGCGCTTTTTTCCGTTGCGCTTTTTTCCGTTGCGGTTCTTTCCAGCCACCCTGTTAAGTTACTCAAACCAACACTTCGACATCAGGAAGGGCAATAAACTTATTGTAACAAACATATACTTTTGTGTGGACTATTTATAGATGTTGTATGTTGTCCTATATCTATGTCACGCAAAAAGACTAAAGTCGACCGGCCACTTCGCGAACTGGCCGGCTAGTGTGCATCTCCAATATCCGACATATATATATATATATATATATATATATATATATATATATATATATATATATATATATATATATATATATATATATATATATGATATACATGACAGATCACTTGCGCAAATGCCTGATATCTTTGTGAACCTGATATCCATTAGAGATGGACATTCACGAAATGATTAGATTATGTAATCAGACACCGCGTTTAATCTCTGATTGAAACATTCGTTTACATTTTCAAAATGTGATTTAATTTGGAAAAACAACTGAATTTTAAAAATGTTCTCGAAATGAAATGTAATCGATAGATGAGCATTACATCCGTCTGAGCAGTTCTAGCACACCGAAAGAGAATCAACAGATTTATTACTTTTGGTTCTGCTGCATGTTAATCACAACTCAAAGCAAACTACACATGTTATTTTTATATACGTATAATATCGTTTTTATGGTATGGACTATTTAAACATGTATTAGTTTGACATGCTAATATTTGATTTAAAGCATTTGCGTTTCATTGCGTAGTAAAAAAATAGTTTTAAAATTGCAGAATAGAATCAAATTCCTACACAGATGTCGGTTGCGAGTTTATCGGGAGTTTTCGGCTTAGTTTGAATTAGCGATTTTTTGTTTATATTTCTGTTGTTGTGGCATTGATTGATTTCTCATTGCAGTACTTACATGTATATATAAATACAACTTTTTCTAATGTTACTGTATTGATTTATTTTTACTGTCCATACATTTGTATTTTATAAAATATAAATTTAGTTTGTTAAAAAATACAATTGCATATTTCATAATTACAATTACATTTCCTGCAGTATAAATGCAAATAGTTCGATTTATATAGCAGTACAATGTAACATGCAAGACACATGGTACGAAACTGTATACAACTATCTGAGCACCAGGGCTGCTTGCAGGTTGTGGAAGCACGTCCATGTTGTAAGTGTCGCATTGGGTGGATATTCCTTCAACGAAACCCATATATATTTTAACATGGATTCGAACCCGCAATATACGGCATGCTAGTCACACGCATGTCCATTCGACCACAACTTCGTGTAATATTTGCCGTTTTTAACATTACTTTTATCAAAAAAAATCTCGAGTGGGAATAGCCCTAATGCGACTATTTCCAGACGACTGTGAATAGACACTTCGAATCTCTGACCCCGTGACTTAAGTTCATAGTTCAATTCGGCTTATTACATCAGTACAAGCTTTCCTTACTTAAGTTAATATTTGAAAGAAAGCCAATATACAAACAATGTTATACTTTGTGTTATGAGCGTATGGACCTCATACGAAACATGCAAAGGACACACCAACGCAAATCGTTGAGCTTGGGACACAAGTCTTTTTACTCTGTTCTCTTTATACTGTCTAAATGAGACCTCCAACTGCCATCCACATTCACCCCATACACACCTCCTTTCTCCCTGTCACACCCGCTATCACTCGACCAGTCGCTTCCCTTCGCTCCGTACAACAACATACACGTAAGCAAACCAGCAGTGATCCGTCCCACGCACACACCTTTCATACACAGTGGCGTCGCTAGGTCGGGTGTCACCTGGTATGACACTTTGTGGTGTGTCCCCCCCCCCCCCCGCCAAGAAATAAAGTTTATATATATATATATATATATATATATATATATATATATATATATATATATATATATATATATGTGTGTGTGTGTGTGTGTGTTTGTGTGTGTATCGGCCTAGATAGACATATAATTTAATATATGCAACATGAGGCTACATGTATGTGTATAAGCTTTAATAACTGCAGACTTAGTTGTAAGAATGTTTATCTATAGTCTGTTAATAATACAGTCTTTATTGTTAGCACGTTTACGTCATGGTATCACCCCACACCCTCCACCCTCTTGAAGTAATTGTCGATATGTACATAAAAGACTATTTAACTTAAAGTAATCACTAATGGATATGGCAAAGAGGTATTTTTCTTCTGTACAATGCAATATTTTGACTTGGTGTCATCCCCCTAAATGGTTACCCCCCCCCCCCCACCCCGCTCTCGCTACGCCTCTGCCTCACCACAATGATTAAGGATACCTGAAGCTGTAGTTAATTTAAAAAAACAATAAATCAAACGTTAATACACTATGAGTCACAAATGTCGGCAGCGACTGAATTCATGAAACTGAGCCTAGATGGTGACATTTAAAAAGTTATTTGACAGCGACTTTGGCTCGCTGATAATAAATTGGATTGCTCTGATTTTCTACACCAACTTTTGAAACCTGTTAAACGGAATAAAAAAACAGCAACAAACAAGTGTCTTGATAGTAAATTTTCCACGGAAACTGTATAAATCTGTTTTACCTTGTAGCGGTTGTTGGGTGACGAAGTATCGACGGGAAATAACTATGTTAGTCTTGAACTCAAGAATGATTAAAGTAATCACTCCTTGTTATCTAAAATGTCTGTACCACTTTGTGATGGGTCAGCCAATTTGATCACTTGCTGGGTTGCTTTTATACACGTGTCTTATGTTGGTGTAGGTTCCACATATTTAACGTATACTTATGGTACGTTTTTCTCGTCATAAGTATTTTTTCTCTTGCCTGTCAAAGTTCACTTTTTTTATATGCAAGTGTAGTTTTAACAGTAACAATAAAAAATTAAAAAAATGAAGTAAAAAAATTGAAATACAGGAACAAATTGTTATGACTATTGTAAATCGCTATTTGTATAAATAAAAACTGGAATGTGAGGCGAAATTAGAAGCTAATCCACTATCTAGTTTAGTTGTGTTTAACTATAGTTAAACAAATGTTATAGATCCGTTACATTTTGGAAAAAAAAACGGTTCCCTCATATTATATGAATAAGCATGCACATATTGGTTTATGTAACCTATGCCACTATGCACATACAAGTTTTGGTAATATGATGCCACTATGCACATATTAGTTTATGATATTCGATGCCACCAAACAACTTTGCGGGGAATAAAGGCTAAAAATACAAAAGTCAAAAGCACAATTGAATCCAGATGAAAACGCAAGGAAATTAAATTAATATCGATTGGTGAGCCCTAACGCTGTTCTTATCATTCTAAAAATTACAGTCAAGGAACCATTTAACATTTTTTTTTCAACAGTCGCATTGTTTAAACGGTGAATTGTTCTTAACTGAGAATTTTAAACAATAACAAGAAAGCATAAAATATGTTGAAGACTACACGTGTCTAATACATTAATTATAGATTATTAATTACGAAATTAAGCCCCTTACAAAATGACGCTTATATTGTTTTACTATTGCATTTTCCTATCTAAATTCTTGCGGATTGAAGCAGGTATGTTTACAACATAAACCATTTGAAGTCTAATTATTTTTTTTTTAAAATTGTTATAATGCTTACATGTTTTGAAAGTGTATTGACTTGTATTTGGAAACAACACGAGTAAGTATAAACATATATTTACTAGCCATCGGCGGAGCTAGAAAAAAAGGGCCACCCCGCACAATTTTGTTAGTCCCCCTCAAATATAATATATATATATATATATATATATATATATATATATATATATATACATATGGTGACAGGACAAATGATCTCAGGACAAATGATCTCAGACAAAATATCTCAGACAAATTATCTCACGGACAAATGATCTCAGGACAAATGATCTCAGTATATATATATATATATATATATATATATATATATATATATATATATATATATATATATATATATATATATATATATATATATATAAACAATATCAAACGTGAATGGCCTATTTGAGACGATTGCCTTGTTTTCTAGAACAGTGGTAAATACATGTGAACAATTTCGGCACTTTATTTCTTGGATCTAAGTTGTTGGGACGCTAGTTTGTCAGCACTACCACCAATACGAACCAGCTTAGCTGTTGGGGTGCTAGTTTGTCCACACTACCACCAATACGAGCCAGCTTAGTTGTTGGAGCGCTAGTTTGTCCATACTACCACCAATACGAACCATCTTAGTTGTTGGGGCGCTAGTTTGTCCACACTACTACCGATACGCTTTGAGTTACGTCCGTTACTTTGTTCAAATCAGGTCCTTGTAATCCGGCGTCCAGCCCAGTCAGTGCATCAGAGCTGACAATCTTATAATTTAAACAAAACATAAACAAATATAACAGTTTTTTATGAGAAATGATAATTAGAAAACCTGTAAACATGGTTTTTAGCCTAGGTTCTATCAAGCCGGAGTAGTATTCAATTCCTACTTAAGTCGTAAATTGTGTCAACGCTACCTATACATGCGCGCGTTGATCGTGTATTTAGGCGCGCGGTACACTTTTTATTTCTTTATCGTGGCCCAGTATTCTAGTGGTGACTAATCTAATGATATGATCTGTGATTTATTTGTTAATATTAGAATACGTTCTCACTAACTATGTCGAGCATTTGGATTCGCATGAACAAATATTGAACAAAAAACTATTTAGTACCTCAAAAGATTATTGCTTGTCTGAAAAAGTACTTAACTTGTCGAAGATATAGATGAAAAGATTACTTTTATTTATTGAAAATCGTTAAAAATTCATTGATATACAATCATAAGCAATTTCCTCATTTTAACTAAAGCGGTACATAAGTTATCGGCTCTGAAAAACTGGAAATAAGTTAATTCCACTTCCGATTACCATCAATTGCTTGCTTACACATTTATAGATAACAAAGAATACGACCTCGTATTCAATTTGTAATTTTGTCATTCTGACTGATATGGTATTAAAGTTATAGTGTTTACAAATACACTCTCTCACAAAAACAAATGAGAGAGTGTATTTGTAAACACTATAACTTTAATACCATATCAGTCAGAATGACAAAATTACAAATTGAATACGACACATACGCACCCCCTCCCCCCCACACACACATATATATACAAACACATTCAAATACTCACATAGCCTAGATTAAAAAACACAGTTTTTCCGATTAATTGTTCAGTAATTTGGGATTTATCAAAATGTCACTATATTTTGTTTTACTCATAGTATACAATAATGTAACAGCAAATTATCTTTAAGTCTTAAATTATGTTCCGTGTAGTTCAACAAGCTTGTACTGACGGATGGTTTGGCTCCAGCTGCCAATACAAATGTCACTGTGTCAACAACAGATGTGATGACCAAGGTCTGTGTTTAGCTGGCTCAAGTTGTGAGCGGGGCTGGTTTGGTCCACTCTGTCAGTACCGTAAGTTTACAGAAAGGTTAACTTTAGTAACTCTATCATTTAACCAATGTCAAATGTTTTGATGACCTGTCTATTGTGTTTAGAGGACCTGGCGACGGTCGGAGCTACTGTGACACCATCCAACAGTCTTGTCAATGACGGAAATGACGAAACATGTTCCAGCTTGCAATCAATAACGATCACGTGGGATATAACACACCAGATTACGTGGGCAAGATTAGAGTTGATTGGACAAGGTACAATATTAACAGCATTTCTCTTTTATTGAATAAACATGGGAGTCATGTATATAATTGTTCAAATTTATTTTGATTCTTTTTTTTTTTTGAAAAACCTACCAAATATAATCTTTACTGTCAGATGGTCTATAGGTTTGAAAAGTATTAAGATAAACAAAATTATGTAATTGTAATCACAGTATCTTTGTGTATGGATATATGTGTGAAATTAAGAACCTTAGCATTGTGCATTGCTGTACGTTTTGGTATGAAAGTGATACTGGATATTCCGATTTTCTTTTGATTTATAAGTTGACAGTTTCCTCATTTTGTGTTATTCATCTCACTGAGTGCTGGATTACAATCTGCGCACGATATTCACTTGATTTACATTTATTATTAATTCAATACACAAAAGCTAAAGTTATATATGTACTTGTCCGAGGTTTTTAACAAAATAAAAACACCCTTCTTGCTGTTTCATTTTAGCGCTAATGATTTATTTACAACCAACATCAAGTATATAACAGTTATATATGGCATCCATAGCAGATTTGTTTAATTAAATATTTTAAACTGAAATACCCTATATTTTATCTTAAGCTTGTATTTAAAAAGGATATATTCTTTTTGTTATGTTTTCTGAAAAGTATATGTTAACATGCATTGATGGCACTGTATAATGGTCTCACTGTAGGCCTACCTACCAAGTATTGTATGCTACAGGTATACCTACGAAAACTTTTAATTTTTTTGTTTTGACAGAACCACTTTCAAACATAACACTGTCCGTAACAGAGAATTGTAACGACAATTGCTCTGTAATCGTAAGGGATATAACTTTGCTGCATGTAGACGGCAGACTCACAGACATTGTACTCACCCGTGGTGTACTCGCCATGGTAGTTACATTCGACTTTGGTACCAGCATCTCACTATGTACCATCAACATCAATGGTGGTAGGTTGAGAAGCTTTTAAATCGTTATTTCATACAGGGCTCATCTAAAGGGTAATGGGACAGTAGGGTCAATAAGAAGACAGGTCAGTGACCAAGAAAGAAATCCTCCATTGTCGGAATAAAAATTGTGGAATGTCTTTGATTCTAAATTCAGCTAACCATTGTAAAATAAGGCCCTAAAAGGAAATTTCTTTCAACAACGACACTACAGCAAATGGTTATAAAAGAACATATAGCTATATTAAAATTTATAGCAAGATTTGCTCCATAGAAACACCTCAGTTAATGGTAAAAAATGTCTATGTATGAACATTTTGCATTACGTTTCATTAGTAATTTATCTCTAGGTCGCAATGTTGCTGTGAAGCAAGCTACCTGGCAGTCATCTGTCTATAGAGAGCCTAACTTTGAGTTTGGTTCCTATCTAGCAGTAGACGGCCATAATTTCAACAACTTCTACACCTATCTCTCCTGTTCTCACACACTTGGCGGCGATAAGAGCTCCTGGAAAGTTACTTTGGCTAATGTAGAAAATGTGCACAGATATGTTCTTTACAACCGAGGTCAGTTTTCAAATTTTGTAATGTTAGATAATGGGCGCTAATTTACAAATATATATATATATATATATATATATATATATATATATATATATATATATATATATATATATATTTGTATGGATAAATATATATGTATATACAGTATATGTTATTGTATATTGTAAGACGCAAGTCAGTATCGCCTCCAAGGGTTTAACCTTGTGGCCTACAACTCAAACAACACTGTGGTACTGAACTACACGGATCAAGAAGAACAACCTCAGTCTGTGTACACCATCACAACAACATCAATGGCTGTCAGGACTGTTGTCATAACCGTTACGGATGTCCTCACTTTATGTGAGGTTGAAATATTTAGTGGTTAGTTGCCTTAACTTATCTACTTCTCCATAAACGCATCAAGACAAAATAATCATTGTACAATATATATATATATATATATATATATATATATATATATATATATATATATATATATATATATATATATATTTATATATATATATAAATTATTATTGTAGAAATATTTAAAATGTATTTAGCAATTGTTGCTCAAAAGTATTAAGCTCAACCTTTTTTATTTATCATTTTTGTTGTTTAACAATCTTCACCTGATACTACTTTTTTTGAATCATTGTCTTTAATCATCGGTTGATATTTATTTTTTGTTTAGGTTGTAAAACTAAATTTCTGTTTGGTAGCATTGGTTTTGATTTCATTTTAATCATTTGCATACTTAAATGGGATTATAAATTAAACAGTTAATCAGTTGGTTAAAATATGCTTTCTAGCAATACTGAATACTAGTCAGCACGTCTAACATGTACATACTGTCTATTTTATAAACCAATTTTAGACACGTATTGCCAGCATGGAAAATACGGCCTAGAATGTACCAAGACCTGCAACTGTAACGACCCAACTGAGACATGTTTTGTAGCTACAGGTGGATGTCGGTCTGGTTGTGCTGCTGGATATCAAGGGGAGGGGTGCTCACAATGTATGCTGATTTAATCGTATTGTAATAAACTACGTTAGCATTTTATTTACATAATTGCAAATATTGTGAGTATTGAGTTATACTAACCTAAGTATGAACAACACAGTCATACCCGCGTGTTTGCTTTAGCTAATTGCTATGACTTATTGAATTTCAACATCCAAGCTATCAATACCAAAATAAGTGACAGATTGTACATGAGTTTCATTGTGTCTTTATTTTTCTTGTTTGCATATTTTGCAGAGTCTTAATAGAAAAAAACCGTTTAACTTTATTGAACAGTGACAATAATTGATTGCACCTTAGAAAGAAAATAATAAACTATAAATGTTTTATCCAAGATACTAATATAACACCTAAATAATCACCGAACGTATTTTAATAATGAGCATGCAGGTAAGTAAGTGTTAAAATTTCTTTTGTTCTTACTTTTGCTTGAGACAGTGAGTGTGAGAAATTATTACTTAGCAAACAGTACCAGTGCTGCTTGTGTGGACCAGTTGACTGACAGCAGTGATGGACAGTGTCCAGACTGCCATTCAGGCGAGGATGGGGCCCAGACTGATCAACGTAAGGACTTTGGTTTGGTCATCACATTAAACACATTTTCTTTACAACACGATTAAATGTCTGTCAGAAAATATTGCATCTTGAGTCAAATTTAAGTTATTTTAAGGCCAGTCTAATTGAAAAATACTATACTTTTAAGTGTGTAGGCTCCTGTAAAAAATAAACAACGTTTTTTTAATACGCGTTAAATACTAATTGTTTATGAATTGTCATGTCTTGGGGCCATTAAAAACATTAGTTTTAATGCCTAAAAATTCCCCAAAGTTAAATGTTTTGAACGGACTCACATTTTGAAAATTCATAATAAATTATTTGGAAGATATGCACTTAAAATGTTTAGCTGAGTACCCCAAAATATGGATGAAGATTATGAAACCATTATTTATTGGGCATAAAATATAATATTTTATGAATGGTGGAAAATCTACGGTTCTTTTTCAAGATTGCCGCCGTTGTCATAGTTAGCAAGATTTTCCTACCAATATTTTTTCGTAGAAATGCATATGTGGATGTATTTTAATAAAGCTGTATAGAAATATCTGTTTTGTAGCGAGTATTAAAAACTTTTTTTTTAACGGAACCTCCCTTCTTAATAACTTGTGTTAGTCACCTATAACATCTATAACATCTTGCCCAGTGTACAGAGAAAAACACTAGATTTTTAAAGTATCAATTCTGATTTCAACCAATCGATCACGGGTGCCTCACATGTCTCAATACCAATCACTAGCTTTTTTGATTTTCAGATTTTGATCGATTCCATGTAGGAATCGGTATCGGTGTTGGTCTAATGTGTATCCTAGCTTTCATCGTCTGGGCGGTTTTCTTCGCTGTTCGTCGTTTCAGTGGACAGGTATCGAGATCTCTCGAGAATCAAGGTGACCCTCGTCCACCTGTGGATGGTAGCGAAATGTGGTCCCAAGACTTGAAACAAACTAGCCGATTCTAGATCTATGTCATTGTGTTTATACTGGAGCTTAGTTTAGTTGTTTAAAAAATACACACTATAAACGACACTCTACAATAAGTTTATTACAATGACACAATGTTTTAAAATAACCTGATAATTTTGGCTTTACTCTGTGAGTTAATTTAACCAAACTGTTTAAGAATGCACAGATAGTACAGTAAGAAGTCATAGGCATGAGGGAGAAATCAGCTTTCACTTTCAGCCTATCAAACTAAGTACATAAGTAGATTAGAATGGGGTTTGATGTGGGAAAACATTATGTCAATATCCCATGTTGTTATATTGCTACATTTTGTCGCTCGAATAAAAAAAGACGCATTTTTCACTACTTGTTGTTTGCATGTATTAATATAGTATAATTTAGTGTAAATGTTGATTTTATTTACTTCAGTAATAAACTTCATTATATTAATATACTGGATAATGTATAAAATATTCATCTTTATGATCTACCGATCCATGGGGTAGATAAAGTAGAGTTGATTTATTTGTTGACCTCGGCATATGAAGGTCACAAGTATGCCCAAACGCTTTTAATTTCATAACGTGAGTTATGTAACAATAAGAGCGGGGTGCACTCAGGGAAGTTCTACTTAACACGGATTCGAACTCGAGACATTCGGGTTAGCACACTAGCACTGTACAGCTAAGTCACTACGTCCTATCTATATATATATAATTCTCTTCATTGGGACAATGCGGGACAACACGTAGGTGCGCGCCGAACCTCTCCCTCTCTCGCTCTCCAGACCATATCGCTAAACCCCTACTCCACCAGTCTGGTGAGCTGTTTACAATCGTAGAGCCCGGTCGAGTTAGTGACGGCTATTAGGGGCAGATAATGTAGGTTTTATACGTCACGCATGGCTGCTTTAACGAAGGGGGGGGGGTGAAAGTAGAAAGTGTGGGTTAGGATAATCGTCCTACGAGCTACTGATAGTGTTTTAAAGCAACATATTTTCAGTCGCAGCATTGTTGGTGTCGAATTCACAAATTATGAATTACTGAAAAGTAGAAAATATATAATTCAATTTATGGGGACCATGCCACGTAAACGCACGTCGTTACTCCCCCACTCTCCAAGCATATCGCTACCACCCCCGCCCCCACCAGACTATGAATGGCTAATAAGAGGAAAAATAAAACAACTAGATAGTGGCGAATGCTACATCGCGGGTCAGCTCGTACTGGATATTAACAAAACAGAAGTGCATTGAAAACTAAACAATAAAGTAGTTTTAATTAAGGCATTATCTTTTCGATAAATGTCAAATACTAAGACAATGTCTACATACACTTAACGTTTTGAAATTTAACTCGTTACACCCCACTGTCATATTTAGAGTATGTATTACAACTTCAGGTCTAACTCAAGATAATTTTCTAAAACATGTAACACAAGCTCAATTTAGTCAACATGTATGTCAAACAAATAATACATATTGTGAAGTATGTTTTTTAGAGGCCGTTATTTAATAAAAACGTGAAACCCAAAGCATTTTTTTATAACCACTTTGTTTTTGCCTGCTTAATATAAACCACTCGCAGTTTGGGGGATGGCATAGTATAGTATTGAAAAGTATAAGGACAATTAGAAACATTTTAAAAGAAAAAGAAGTGTAAAAATTACATCCAAGTTCTAAACTCAACTTGAATGTAAAGCTCGACCTTAAACTTAAGCTAGAGCTGAACCCAAACTTAACGTAAACTTAAAGCTAAACTTTTCGGTCAGATTCTTAACCCCTATACGGCATGTGACCTCGTTGACTTTGAGTGTAAAAGCGACTATGTCAACAAAAATTATGAAAAAAGAATGTAAATCCAGAAACTATTTTGTAAGCTAGCATCATTAAAAACCAGCAATCATGCATATATTGCACACTTTAAATGATTATAAATAACATTTTAGTTGCAAATATGTTTTAAACAATTTCTTTTCTCAGAGTTATATTCAAAGTCGAACATTATAAATACACCAGTATTTTATCTTATTTAGTTTAATATTGCTACAATTTTATTACACGCTACAAAAACTTTAATTTTCTTTTTAACATTTCTCTATCCTTACTTTTAATTATCTGGAATACATGAACAAATTGGTCTAGGCTATCCGATATTCGCGATTTAAATTTGGAACAAATGCTAAGAAATGCAAAAAGAACAATCTAATAAAATTGAAAATACAATGAAATGAAATTAATATTGATTCACGAGCCTACGATGTCATTACAGTTCTAGAAGTTGCAATCACGAAAACATGTTAAAATGTGTATTTTAAGGAGCGCATATGTTGTGAGTGACTTGATCTCATCTGACAATTTTAAGCGCGCCAATGAAAGGATTAAAAAATGTATCATTTTGAAACTACGTGTATAGACCACGACTAAGGATGTGACTGCTATTGGACCTAAACATGTCGCTCATGTTGTTTTATTACTGCATATTCATATTTAAATTCTTGCGGATCGAATCAGGTATATTGATTGCATTACAATAGTATTCCAATCACGTTTTCCTTATTAAAATTCTTAACTCTTTTCTAAAAAACAACTAACCTGTAATTAGAAAAAAAGCACGAGTAAGTATATATATATATATATATATATATATATATATATATATATATATATATATATATATATATATATATATATATATATATATATATATATATATATATATATATATATATATATATATATATATATATATATATATAATATAAAGCTCAATTCTGTATGTAAAAATAAGTTTGTTTGTTTGTCGTTGACATACTTCCATGGATTTAAGTGTTAGACTATTATCGTGCTCATAGTCTAAATTTATGAGTTAATTACTATTGAAAGTGTTGGGAAATAATTTTCATTTTTCAAACTGATAGTAATAATTGTCGGCATGTTCATTAAACATAATTTTAAAAAAATAACGAAAATTCTAATTATGTCTGAAAATTATTTATATTTTGTTCATTTTTCAAACTGATAGTAATAATTGTCGGCATGTTCATTAAACATAATTTTTAAAAAATAACGAAAATTCTAATTATGTCTGAAAATTATTTATATTTAGTCCTTTAGCACTTACTTCCCTTTGATAAATTAGGAAAACACAATTACTTCCCTTTATAAAACATTGCATTAGTGGAAAAGAATTTACTTTTTATTACTCTGTTTTGGTGTTGGGAAAAAAATAATTACATAACTGTGAGCACTTTGCGTTTATGTTCACGTTAGTGTTTTCTTTGTGTTTAGGTTGGGTTTGCGTTACTGGTTGCGTTTTGATTTGGTTCGTTTTTGTTCTATCTTTTTTCGTTTGTGTTTTTTTCTTTGGGTTTGTGTTTGTATTTGTGTTTGTTGTTGGTTTTGCGTTTGGATTTGGTTTGTTTTCGTTTGCTTTTTCGTTTGTGTTGTTTTCTTTGGGTTTGTGTTTGTGGTTGGTTTTGCGTTTGGATTTGGTTTGTGTTCGTTTGCTTTTTTGTTTGTTTTTTTCTTTGTGTTCGTATGGTGTTTGTGGTTGTGGTTGTTGTTAGGTTTTTGTTTTCGTTTACTTTTTTGTTTGTTTTTTCTTTGTGTTTGTATTGGTGTTTGTGGTTGTGGTTGGGTTTGTTGTTAGGTGTTTGTTTTCGTTTGTATTTGTAATTGTGTTAGCGTTATGTTTGCGTTTTGTTGTTTTGGTTTTGGTTGGTTGTGGTTTGGGTGGGTAGTGCCGGGTTTATGATGATTACTAAACACACAAGTAATGGTCTTTAACAGAAAGGTTTTTCACAGAAGCCAGAGCAGGGCCTGGCCGGGACGGCTAATATATATATATATATATATATATATATATATATATATATATATATAATATATATATATATATATATATATATATATATATATTCTCTCTTCAATTACTGATTTAAATAAACCGAGAGTAATATCCCTTTATCTTTCTCTAATATTCTCTTATATCCCTACTGGGGATGGTAACTCCAACTCGGGATATAGACATGATATTTAATCCATTTTTTATTACCCAAAATTTTTAAAAATAGAATAGAATCTCGTAGAAAAAAGAATTGAGCACCATGTGAACGCCAAGCAAATTATGTATAATAGTGCGGAATATTTTTAGTACTTTATAAATTCTGACGCGTTTTTTTTTTAGAAAAAGGACATAGCGTAAATTACAACTTCTGATCAATTGAAATTACTCAAAATTTTTACAGATGGCAGAGATTTAGATCTTTAACTTACACGTGAAATTTCAATTCTCTATTCGAAGAAGTATTCAAGTTATAGGCTTTTGAAAAATTGAAAGTAGAAAAAGTTCCACTTCGGGTTAACGAAAATCGCTGAAACGTTGATACAGATCTACGAATTTGATGTAATACTTATATATGAAATTGCATCAACCTAGCTGTAATGGTACTCAAGTTATCGTGTTTACACACACACAAACACACAAACACACACACACATACACAGACATACTTACAAGATTGCAAAACTATGTTGTTCCGACTCAGGAAGTTGTAAAATGTCGAGATCTGTTAACATCTCGATTATTTTTTTTTTGGCCATTACAATACTTTCTTCATACTTCGTATACGGAATAGTAAATTATTAACGGAGTAAATTCAAGGCACGTCACTTAGTTCTAAACAAATGATTTATCAAAAGCGATTGTAGCACATGGATTTTCTATTATTACAAACTTTTATTTAACTTGTCTCATGTGTACTGGTTTTGACTTATGTCGATAGAAAAGCGTAGCTACATCTAAAATTTTAGCTGAAGAACTCAATACATACCATAGTGTCACTTAAATAATGGCGCATTATTATGTATTTAATGAAAATAATGTATTTTCTTCTTTTTGTGTGCATCTTTATATAAATTGCAGCTCATTACTGTTATGTTTCTCTCCTATTGTTCTTATATATTCTTATGTTAGAGTATGGGGGTCGCACTCATTGTAGTCGGGCAATAGGACTATTTGTATTAATTTTTTAAACACAAAATGTTTAAGTAAAAATGAAATGGAGTAGAAGAAAAATGCCACACCGAATGAAAGTAAACAATTTGTGGATACTTGAGCAAACAATTAATATTTCAAACGGTAAACAGTTAGCATAAGTTGTAAACATGTACGTAAAATTTTATGTGGCAGTGCATTTTCATCAACCTACTTAAAAAGATACAATGAAGTAAAGTAAAATTTTATGTGGCAGTGCATTTTCATCAACCTACTTAAAAAGATACAATGAAGTAAAGTATATTTTTTCGTTTATAAAGATTTAATACCTAAAAGCATTTACCTGTCACAAAATAAAGAGAATAATATGTTACAAGCAAGTATAAAAATGACTTATCCGAAACAATATGTAAGGTATCTTTATTTTAGAATTTGAAAATTGAGTAAAGTACAATTTCCGGATATTGAGGTGTCACTAAAAATTGGAGAGTTATCTAAGTTTAAAAATCTCATATTATGATCGTCATCTCGTATGTGCCTATTATTCGAGTTATTGTGATCTTACGGGAATGGAGCAATGTACCACTTCTATGAACTTGAAATCGCTCAAAAGTTGAAATAAACCTTAACATGCCATTGTATACTTACATTTCAAATTCGTCATCCTTATAAATAGTCATTTTTTAAAGAAATACTCTGGACATTTTTTTTTCAAAATTTTAAAATTGTGTATGGTAAAATACAGTTCAATTTAGCAATCTTTTTAACCGTATTTCACAAAAATTTGAAAAGTTGAGAAAACCTTTATTTCAAGAGAGTTATCTGTTACAAAACCTAGGCATCTGACTATAATATATATATATATATATATATATATATATATATATATATATATATATATATATATATATATATATATATATATATATATATATATATATATGGATCATAAAGTCAATATCACACTTGAAGTTTACGGCTAAATCAAGCTATTTTCCTACATTTAAAAAATGTTAATGGAAAAATTATTTGATATTGCCTAAGTAAGTTTTCTTTTTTAAAACAAATATAACTTGAATTATCTCCCGTGTAGTTCAACAGTCGTGTAATGTCGGATGGTTTGGCTCCAGCTGCCAATACAAATGTCACTGTGTCAACAACAGATGTGATGACCAAGGTCTGTGTTTAGCTGGGTCAAGTTGTGAGCGCGGCTGGTTTGGTCCACTCTGTCAGTACCGTAAGTTTACAGAAAGGTTAACTTAAGTAACTCTATCATTTAACCAATGACAAATGTTTTGATGACCTGTCTATTGTGTTTAGATGACCTGGCGACGGTCTCAGCTACTGTGACACCATCCAACAGTCTTGTCAATGACGGAAATGACGAAACGTGTTACAGCTTGGAATCAATAACGATCACGTGGGATATAACATACCAGATCACGTGGGCAAGATTTGAGGTGATGGAACAAGGTAAGATATAAAAATGAACAAGGTCTTTTTTATCAAATTGCAAACACAATTTAAATTGAACACACACAGGTTTTACGTATGTACATAATATCAGATCCATAAAAGTGTTTAGATTAATTACCGTTTTGAGCCCTTTTTTTTTTTACAAATTTAAACTGTTATTTAATGCAATCCAGAGGCGTAGCGACCCTTCCCGGCGCCGGGGGACAAACTTTCGATTTGCCCCCCCCACTCAACATTTCGATTTGCATCCCCTCCCCCCCCCCTCTAGATTTCGATTTGCACCCCCCTCAAACTTTCAATTTATTTTTCCAACCCATTTTGCAATCTTTACTTTGAGATATGCTGTAAACTAAATGCATTTTAGGATAAACACATTTTGTAATGATAAACTTAGTGAACTCCAGTATACGTGAAATCAATACATCAATGTTTAGCTTTGCCATAAACAGGTGGCTGAGAGAAATATTTGATATTCTGATTTAACTATTTTCATTTGCATCGACCTATCCCTATATTGATTCCCCTTATATAATAATTCTTAAATAACATACGCTGATTTATGTTGTTGATTTTTGTGTTTGTGGATAGAATCGCTTTCAAACGTCTCATTATATGTGAGAGAAAACTTAAGCAGCAATTTCTACAAGGACATGAATGATATAGAGTTGACAGCCGTAGACAGCAAAACCACAGACATTGTACTCAGCAAAGGTGTACTCGCAACGGAAGTTACATTCGACTTCGGTACCAACTACTCTATATGTTCCATCAACATCAACGGTGGTAGGTCGATTTGATTTTAAATTGTCATTAAATACAGGACTGAATAAACTGGTAGACAAAGTGTATTGTAAATTTATAGAAGGCTCAACGACTATGCCAGACATTTCCAAACACAACATCTCAACAAATGAAGCTGGAATGATCTCACCTAAACTTTCTCGAATATGCTTATATTACACTACGGGGATGGCAACTCGGGATATATACTTGATTTTTAATCCATTTTAAATTACTTAAACTTTTACAAATAGAATAGAATCTCGTAGAAAAAATATTGTTCACCAAGTCAACAGCAAAACAATGTGTGTATAATATTCTGGACTTTATAAATTTATATGCATATTTTGAGAAAGTAGAAATAGCGTGAGGTAAAACTTCCGACCACCGGAATTACTCAAAATTTGATAGAAGGCAGAGAATTAAATATTGTACATAAATATGAAATGTCAATTTATCAGTAGCAGAACTCAAGTTATAGGCTTTTGAAAAACCAAAAGTAGAATAAGTTCCACTTCCGATTACCGGAAATAGCTACAAATTTGATACTTATATATGAAACTTCATCAACCTAGCTCTAACGGTTTCAAGTTTTCTTATTTACAGTCATACTGACACGAAGACACACATCCACACAGACACATGGACACAGTAGCAAAACTTTTTTTCCCAATCTGGGAGGTGTGAAACGTCGAGACTACAATACTTCCTCTATACTTTGTCTACGAGAAAAAAAAAAATTGAAGAATGTATAATATTCTAAATTAGCTAACTAAATGGAGGTAGGCCTACGGCCAAAATTTAGAAATTATAATGTTATATAAAAGTATACAGCCGTATTAAATAACTTTAAAACCAGCAATAGTTTACTTTTTCAGTTTAGTATATTCAACTTCTTCGTTCTTGATTTTCTCCAACACAATTAGCAATTGCTCTTCAAATTAGTACGCGCCATATAGGACGATCATTCTGATTTCAGCGTGCGTATCTTTTTTGGATGTGCAACAAAGTGAAAGGCATCAGTCGTTTGAATCTTAGCTGTCCACAGGTATCGAGCCTCATCTTCCATGGGTTTCGAACTTGAAACATTTCAGTCGAGCAAAAATGAGCTTAACCGACCCAAGCATGCCAACCTTCTCCTCGGTGTATTAAACTCATGTCATTTCTCTCTAGGTCGCAATGTGGCTTTAAAACAAACCACATGGCAGTCATCTGTCTACATAGAGCCCAACGTTGTGTTCGGCTCACATCTAGCAGTAGATGGAAAAATACTCAACAACTTCTACAGACATCTCACATGTTCCCATACACTTGGGGGCTTCAGGGGCTCATGGACAGTTACTTTAGCTAAGGCTGAAAATGTACACAGATATGTACTTTACAACCGAGGTAAATTTTGTTTTTAAAACAGTGAAATGTAAAGATGGACCTCAAAATTATTTAAAATATAATTGATATACGTACATATTTAAGAATATTCCCACATATTCATAAAATTGCAATATTATATATATATATATATATATATATATATATATATATATATATATATATATATATATATATATATTGAATATGTTTATAAATAAATATATTTATTCATGGAATTGTACTATTGAAGACATAGAACAACACCGCCTCCAAGGGTTTAACCTTGTGGCCTACAACTCAAACAACACTGTGGTACTCAACTACACGGATCAAGAAGAACAACTTCAGTCTGTGTACACCATCACAACAAGATCGATGGCCGTCAGGACTGTTGTCATAACCGTTACGGGTATCCTCACTTTATGTGAGGTTGAAATTTATGGCGGTTAGTTGTACTCAGCTGCTTACTTGTTCAACGCTTATTATAGTGACATATATATCATTAGTCCTCGTCCAACAACTCATTCGTTTATAAAAATGAATGTACATTTATTATCCAGCTCTAATCGAGTTATAACATGCTTGAAAAATAAATAAAATTATCAAGGCTTGACAGGTTATTTGAATGGTCAATTTACATTTACACTTATTTCATGATTTTAAGGAAAAAATACATTATTACTTAAAGTTTTTCTGCTGGTAATATTTCTGTTTTACTATTTTTTTGTTAATATTTCTTTTTTACAAGATTTTATTTAACTCACTTCCTCGTCAGTCGGTCGTTAGTCTGTCGTCAGTCTAGATCGAAACGCCCGAGCAAAATTACGGGCACTTCTAACTAACAGATATGGTTCGTAGTTTATACGTGAGTCAAGACGTGAAGACAATGCAACATGACATTCAATCTGACTTAATTGTTTGCCTAATTAATTTTTATAAACTAATTAAAATTTTGTCCAAATTAGTAGGCTGTCTCATCCAACTATTCCGCAATATTATACAAGCTTTGTCATTTTCATTAGGTGCGCAATGGTTTTTAATCATGCAACTCTATTGCATTAATAACTTTAAAGTACGGGAAAAAAAAGTACGGAACTAAAAATTAGAAAATATTTGTACACTACTATTTAAATAACTATAAAGAAAAGTATGGGTCACTTTAGTATCTATTGGATACCTATATTACTATTTAGGAAGCGAATAGCCCTTTTCTTTATAGTTATTTAAATAGTAGTGTATAATTATTTTCTACTTTTTAGTGCATTATAATATAAAAGCTTGTTATTAAAACATTTTTTATGATTTTTTTTAAAACTTTATTTTTATTATACGCAGTTTGTTTTCTCTTTCAAGTTATTGTATCACGTGATTTGATTAACATGCTTACGATTATAACAAAAATAACTTTCTTTTTGGTTGCAGCAGCTTTGTGTATAGTTTACTCTTTTTGTTTATAAATGTGAATTATGAATTTGAGCTACTAATCCTGTTTACATTGATTTTCTACGAATTATCTTTCTGCTAACATTTTAGACACGTATTGCCAGAATGGAAAATACGGCCTAGAATGTGCCAACACCTGCAACTGTAACGACACAAATGAGACATGTTTTGTAGCTACAGGTGGATGTCGGTCTGGTTGTGCTGCTGGATATCAAGGGGAGGGGTGCTCACAATGTATGTCAATTTTTTAGTATGTTACACGCTATTAAAATCTAACGGGATTTAATTATACTAGCCAAGATGAGAACATGAAAATTAGTACCCAGATGTGTGTACATTTGTAGATTACATTAATTGCTCCGCTGTACACTTCCACTGGTGCATAGACATCAATGTTTTCATAGAATTTTTTTTTATAAATTATGATTTTCTCACAAGAACAAGTATATAATTTTGAATCCGTCTCTTCTGTTTGTTCGTAAATAAGTAAGGTTTGTTTCTTTTTTTTTTCATTTCCATAAAGTCTTCTAAGTTTTTTTTTGCTGGTGCTAGACGAGAATTGCTCACCTTGGCGATGCAAACCATGCTGCTAGGACGCAAATTCCGATACACATGTGGTTTCTAATTGTACATATTCTGCCAACCCACTACCATTTTTTCAACCATATACCTAGGATAATGGAATTACCATATTAAGACAGAAACCACACGACGCACATAAACAACAGTAACAATAATAATAATTGTGTTCTTCACAGCACCTCTACACACTCAAAGCTCGCCTGTGTGAGTGACGTTGACACCATTCGTGACGTATATGTGTCATCACGTAAAGGGTTTAGCCACTAAGAAACATTACAATACCGATACGTGTTACCTTGCTCTTGAGCATTTTATTACTGTCTTGTACTTTTGTGATATCGTATTAAAATTGACTTCGGGTGCAATTCTCACTGATAAAATCCGATCGCTAATTATGAGAGTCGGGTGTGTGTCTTGACCCCCGACAAACCAATAAGAATGACTCACTTAACCACAGGAATTCGATCGAACCTACATCAACAACCTATGTTTTATTTATTATTTTTATTTTATAAACAATGTTTATTATATTGAAAATGTGTGTCTAAATATCAAAGAACTTTTGTTGAAGTAGTAATTGAACTGTTTAATTAAATAAATACCACTTAAAAAAAACAAATGAACAGTGCTTAACAGTCATTTTTATGTTGAGTTGGAAGCAAATACATAAACTAAATCTTAACAATAAATCGAAAATTTTATTATATTTTTTCCATGTCCTATCTACTCTTTAAAACTTGTTGTTACTTTTGTGTGGTACAGTAAAAGACAAGATTTATAATGACGGCAAATGTACCAGTAGTGCCTGTGTGGACCAGATGACAGTAAGCATTGATGGACAGTGTCCAAACTGCAAACACGGCGATGATCCACCCTGTACCGATCAACGTAAGGAGTTTGGTTTGCTTTGCCTTTACAATACATGTTACAACGCTTTTCAAAACATATCGCGTCTAGAGTCAAATTTACATAAGTACCGGTTTAATTGAAAATATTTAGTACTACCCTAGCTTGTGTCAGACATCCTTCACATTTAGTTGGACAGATAGGAGACATAGGTTCCTGTTTACAGAATCAAACACTAGAATTTTGAGTTCTCGATCGCGATTCCAAAAAGTCGTCTGACCAATATGTGTCTAAAATCTAAGTAACTTATTCCTCTGTGTTCCACAGATGGGGATCGATTACATGCAGGAATCGGTATCGGTGTTGGTATAATGTGTATAGCAATCATCTTCACCTGGAGTATGTTCTGCGCTGTTCGTCGTTTCAACAGTCCAGTATCGAGATCCATAACGGCTGCAGAGAATCAAGCTGACTTTCGTCCGCCTGTCGATGGTCGTGAAATGAGAGAGTCTCAAGAAACACCTTAGCTGGATCTTGTCATAAGCTGGATCTTGTTTCATGTCAAGCTAATTATCCTGTAGCTCAGTGTCGGTTGCTGAATAAATATAAATGATACATTACAAAATAGGTGTCTATAGTGGATCCACAAGGAGGGGTGGGTGTCAAGAATAGATAAACTTTTGCGGATCCGTGTGATTTGATGTTGAGAGGGGGGGGGGGGCATCTGGACGTCCAAATGTTGAATCTATTATCGAAATACTAATATTTTTAAACAAAAGTAAAACTCGTAAAATGAAATTTAAGACAACAGTTCTCGTGTAAATAAAATTGTTGTTTACATGTTCACACGTAAACAAGCGATACAATAAATCAAAGTAGAGGTGTTGAAAATAATATATCGTAGAAATTCTAAATTTAATAATATTCAATAATGTTTATAGGTAAACTTCAGCACTTTAACACCCCGTCCCTCCACACACATACACCCGCAATGAGTTTAATACTGTCACGGGGTTTTGGTCTGGTAATTTATTATTGAAATACGCTTTTATTTTTACTGTGACAATTTTAAAATACTAAACTTTCTACACTGTAGACTGTACTGTTTATAGTTACACCAAATAATAGCTATTACCGAAAAAAGTTACACATTACATGCTATTCGAAAGGTACACTAGCAGTAAGTTTTAAAAGGTCTAGTAAATTTTGTGAATGTCCTTATCCGTGGGGAGGGAATGGGTCGCAAGTTGAGAAATATGTCGCGTTGTAATGGGGGGTCTGAAATAATAAAGAAACGGCAAGGTCTTAAATTCTTAAATTAATGACCCCCATAATGCCCTGTACACAACAGCTTATTACAATGATTCTAAGTTATAAAGTTTTATTTCTCTTTTTTCCAAAGAATGATAATTCAAATGTGGGCCTAACAGTAAACACCGTGACTAGAGTCAGATAACATAGGCTTGGGGAGAAATCAGCTTTGACTTTCATGTTATTAAAAAACAATTATAGAAGCTTATCGAAAACGAACTTGAATTGGAAAGAAAAACATGTGCGTATATCCAATATCTACAGTTTTAATAAACACGCATTTTTCATTTCGTATCGTTTACATTTTTCAATTCAATATCTTTTGTGTGGATGAGTATTGTATCTGATAAAGAAATATCTGCTTTTTAAATAAAAATCATTGTTTGACCTGTTGGATATGTTACTCTATTTACAAAAGTAGAACGGCGTTTAAATGTTAGTGAACATTTGTTATTTTTGGAATTAAGGAATCACGTCTTGGACAATTTTCAATACCAGGATGATGTCTACATACAGTGGCTGCCTTAAAACTGTAACTCTTTCCAAATGTATACTAACCTTTTTTAATATAAGGAAACCAATTATTAACATCAAGTACATGACATAATTCAACACATTAAATTGCCTTGTTATTAAATTCCACGGAATCAATATAAATAAAGCAGGCCGCAGGCGCTTCAAATTTGGCATGAGTCTGCTATGGGGTGATAGAACACGAGAGCCGGTGCCGGCTGGCCGAAAAGTCCAAGAAGAGGGTGTCAAAACTGAATTTAGAAGAATACTTATTCCTCCAAAAAAAATATTTAAAATCTTTATTTAGGTTGCTATGTCTGTCTGTGTGTGCAAAGTAAAAAAAAAATCCACTACAAAACCAGACAATATCGTACACGATTACACTATCTTGTTTATTTATGTCTGGCTATAACTTTATTAAAGTCAAAATCATCATTGCATTTAAAAAAAAACGTTGCCCCATTTGTAATTGTAATTATGTGGATACGCATACACAAATTAGTCTATGTCATCCAATACTCTGCTTGAAATAAAGGCTAAGAAAAAGAAAAGCGAAAGTTAATCTTGTTGACATAAAATGACAATACACAGAAATTAAATTGAAATTGATTCATGAGCTTAAAGGTGTCAACACAATTCCAAACGTCAGAGAGAAACATTTTAGCATTTGCAATTTAACATCATATTTCTTTATGTGAATATATATAAAGTAAAAAATTTAAACGCGAACACAAAGCCTTGTATTTTTTAATAGCTACGTGTAGAATACTAATGAGTTAATTTATATTTATGGTCTTAAAAAGCCCTAAATAATATGGCGCCAACATTATTTTGTTATTGCATGTTAATATTTCATTACTTGCGGATTGAAGCAGGTATGTTTGTTACTTCAAAATACCAATTGAATTATTTATAAAAACCTTATTATTCATACAATTAAAAAAAAGTCTGCCTTGTATTAAAAATAACACACATATTCGTATTGATACATATTTATATTATTTGCAATTAAGTGATTGCATTGTACTAAAGCCATATAGTTTTCATTTTATTCACTAATTAAAACAACTCATTGTTGAAAGAGACATGAATGCCAGTTTAGATTGTAAACAATTGTTTTTATTTTTGTCGATTTTATAACATGGACATATCTAGATGTTACAAAATTTAATTTAATCTTATTCCTCGTTCGTGCTTTAGTTTTATGGGTGGTAAATGGCGAGCTAATTGTATACAACTTATAACAGATTTATAACAAATGTTCACATTTGTCTAGTACGTGATTCTAAACGATAACCTACACATCATCTGTCATTCCTCAAAGTGACATCTTGTTACACAGATATACTTGCCAAACAATTAAACAGTAACTACTTGTTACTTCAACTTTAATAATTTTGTACCAAGGGGTCATCCATAAATAACGTCACACTCGTAGGGGGGAGGGGGGTCCGTAATTTTGTGACGATGTGTGGTGAGGGGGACAGGCGGGGGTTCAGATGTTGCGACGTCACATTTTTGCATTATAAAAATGCAATGTTAGAAAACGAATTTTAGACGTTATTTCGCGTTTTAGATAACTCAAATAACTGTTTTAATAAATTGTAATAGTTTAGACAAGATTTTGGAAAAATATCGATGTTTTAAAAAAATTCAACTGCAATTTTGAGGGGGGTTGTAGGTTGAGGTGTGACGTCATTTTAGGGGGGGGGAGGTCTGACTTTTTGTGACGACGTGTGACGGAGGGGAGGGGGGTAGGTAAAAATCGTCAAAAAAGCGTGACGTCATTTATGGATGATCCCCAAACAAAAAAAGTTGTCAACAAATACGTAATATGCTTACCCTTAATTTTTTGAAGAGAGAAAATGTGTAGTGTTAGTGGTGTGTTTTTAAATTGCTTTGTTTCCCTTTAATTTTCTCTTAGCGCGAGAGCGCTAAACACATAACTAAACAAGAACCATAAACAATAGATTTCTCTATATATTTTACAACCATACACAATCGATAATTAATTAGACATTATTGCCATAAATGAACAGATACGTGAGTGGTTTTATTAACATTAAGACTAGTCAGACCATCAACAAATCGTTGGTGCAATCCAAAAATCTTTTTAAATTAACGATTATTGTTTTTTGGCTGTAAGTTAAGACAACTGTTAAAAAAGTTATTACATTAACATGTCATTACCATACAATTTAAAAACGTATAAGTTATAATATATAATATGTATATATTACTTCATGTATAAAATGAAATGATCTTTAAAGCTTGAATTATGTTACGTGTAGCTCAACAAGCATGCACTGACGGATGGTTTGGCTCCAGCTGCCAATACACATGTCACTGTACCAACAACAGATGTGATGACCAAGGTCTGTGTTTAGCTGGGTCAAGTTGTGAGCGGGGCTGGTTTGGTCCACTCTGTCAGTACCGTAAGTTTACAGAAAATGGTAATATAAGTAACTCTATCATTTAACAAATGTCAAATGTTTTGATGACCTGTCTATTGTGTTTAGAGGACCTGGCGACAGTCGGAGCCATTGTGACACCATCCAACAGTCTTGTCAATGACGGAAATGACGAAACATGTTCCAGCTTGCAATCAATAACGATTACGTGGGATATAATATATCAGATCAGTTGGGCAAGATTTGAGGTGATGGGACAAGGTACAATATTAACAGCATTTTTGTTTAATTGAAAAAAAAACATTAAATTAAACCTAATGTGCTCAAAGTGTAAACTTACATTTTTCAAAGTCAACTTGAATTTTTTTTTTTTTGAAAAATCTAGCTAATATAATCTTTGCTTTCAGATAGTCTAAAGGTGTGATAAGTATTTGTGTGAAAAGTATCATTTTGTTTTATTCATCTCACTGAGTCCTGGATTACAATCTGCACACGATATTCACTTGATTTACATGTATTATAAATTCAATACACAAAAGCTTAAGTTATGTATGTAGGCCTACTTGTCCGGGGTTTTTCAAAATATAAAAAAACACTTCTCGCTATTTCATTTTAGCGATTGTATATACATCAAGTATATACAAGTAATATATGGCATCAAAAGCTAATTTAAAAAAAAAAAAGATTTGTTTAATGAAATTTTCTGAACTGTGGTCGGAGTGGTCTAGCGGTAGAGAGCCGGACTGCTAACCCGTAAGTCTCGAGATCGAATCCGGGTTCAAGAGAGTAAACCGTCCCCGAGTCCACCCAACTCTGATGGACACCTAACTCGCATTAGGGAAAGTAAAGGCGGCTGGGCATATTGCTGACCACACTATCACTTTATATGCCGAGGTCACAGAATTAAGTGAACTCTACTTCACTTTCCCCATAAACCGTCAAGTTTAAAAGGGAAACTTTACTTACTTTTAGATTTATTGCTATTTTAAAATGATATATTCTATTTGTTATGTTTTCTAATACGTATATGTTAACATGCATTGATGACACTGTATAATGGTCTCACTGTAGGCCTAATTACCAAGCATTGTATATTACAGACACACCTATGATTAACTTACAACTTTTTTTTTTTGACAGAACCACTGTCAAACGTCACAGTTTCCGTAACAGAGAATTGTAACGACAATTGCTCTGTAATCGTAACTGATATCACTATGCTGCCTGTAGACGGCAGAACCACAGACATTGTCCTCAACCGAGCTGTACTTGCCATGGAAGTTACATTCGACATTAGTACCCGCATTTCTCTATGTTCCATTAACATCAACGGAGGTAGGTCGATTTGACTTTTAAGTAGTAATTTAATATAGGGCTCATCTAGAGGGTAATGGGGCAGTAGTGTCAATTAGAAGAAAGGTCAATTACAAAGCAAGAAATTTTCAATCATCGGAACAAAAAGAGCCTAAAAAGGGAATTTCTTTCCAACGACACTAAAGCAAAAGTATCTATAAGAAGAGTGTTTCTTCCAGACTTTTTTCTTCAATGGGCACTTGATAATGATATTTTCAGGGGAGGGATGGGGGCGGACACTGGTAAAAATATGTCTTCTATATAAATTCCATCTCTATCAAAGGGGGGGGGGCGGTAAAAGAAACTGTATAAAACATATAGCTTTATTAAAATTTATAGTAGGCTTCCCTCGATAGAAACACCATCTTAAATGGTAAAATAAAAGTTTTTATGTATGAACATTGTGCATTACATTTCATTGGAAATTTATCTCTAGGTCGCAATGTTGCTGTGAAGCAAACCACCTGGCAGTCTTCTGTCTACAGAGAGCCTAACTTTGAGTTCGGCTCACATCTAGCCGTAGACGGCAATAATTTCAACAACTTCTACAAATATCTCTCCTGTTCTCATACACTTTGGGGCGTTAAGAGCTACTGGAAAGTTACATTAGCCAAGTTAGAAAATGTACACAGATATATACTTTACAACCGAGGTCAGATTTCAAATTTTGTAATGTTGGATAATGGACGCTAATTTAATAGTCTCTCTCTCTCTCTCTCTCTCTCTCTCTCTCTGTCTATATATATATATATATATATATATATATATATATATATATATATATATATATATATATATATATATATATACATACATATATATATATATATATATATATATATATATAATATATATATATTATATATATATATATATGTATATATATATACTGTATATGTTATTGCATATTGTAAGATATAAGTCAACAACGCCTCCAAGGGTTTAACCTTGTGGCCTACACCTCAAACAACACTGTGGTACTGAACTACACTGATCAAGATGAAGAACCTCAGTCTGTTTACACAATCACAACAAGATCAATGGCTGTCAGAACTGTTGTCATAACCGCTAAGGATGTCCTTACTTTATGTGAGGTTGAAATATATAGTGGTTAGTTTCTTTAACTATACTTACTTCTTAACACCATGTTATATAGACAAAAAATCCTCTTTCAATAGCAAATACAATTATAAAAAGTGAATAGAGGTATTGTTGTAAAAATATATTAAAATGTACTTAGCAGTTGTTGCTCAAAAGTATTATGCTCAACATTTTTGTCGTTATTCAATGGTCTTCAACTGGTAATACTTGTTTTTAATCGTAGCCTTTAACCATCGGTTGATATTTTGTTACTCTTTTGTTGTTAAAGTACATTTTGTTTTTAGCATCGGCTTTGATTTCCATTTTCATCATTTGCATACTTGACTGGGATTATATATGAAACTTTTTATCAGTTTCTTAAGATACGCATGATGCCGAATACAAGTATTCACGGCTAACATTTACATACTGATCATTTTATAAACATATTTTAGACACTTATTGCCAGAATGGAAAATATGGGCTAGAGTGTACCAAGACCTGCAACTGTAACGACCCAACTGAGACATGTTTTGTAGCTACAGGTGGATGTCGGTCTGGTTGTGCTGCTGGATATCAAGGGGAGGGGTGCTCACAATGTATGTTGATTAAATCGTGTATTAATAAACAAATTATCATTTTATTTACATAATTGCAAATATTGTAAGTATTGAGTTTACTAACATAAGTATGAACTACACAGTCATACCCGCGTGTTGCTTTAACTAATTGCAACGAATTATTGAATTTAAACATCCAAGCTATTAAGAAAATATACGTGACAGATTGCACATGAGTTGCATTGTTTCTTTGTTTTGGTTGTTTGCATATTTTGCAGAGTACTAATAGAAAGAAAAAAAAACGTTTAACCTTAATGAACAGTAACAATAATTGATTGCAACTTAGAAAGAAAGTAATATACTAGAAATGTTTTATCCAAGTTACTAATATAACATCTATATAATCACCGAACATATTTTAATAATGAGCATGTAAGTTAGTAAGTGTAAAAATTCCTTTGGTTCTTACTTTTGCATGAGACAGTGAGTGTGAGAAACGATTACGTAGAAAACAGTACCAGTGCTGCCTGTGTGGACCAGATGACTGACAGCAGTGATGGACAGTGTCCAGTCTGCCATTCAGGCGAGGATGGGACCCAGACTGTTCAACGTAAGGACTTTGGTTTGGTCATCTAATGTAACGAATTTCCTTCATAACACGATTTAACGTCTATCAGAAAATATTGCATCTTGAGTCAATTTAAGTTATTATAAGACCATTTTGATTGAAAAATACTATACGTTTAAAGGGGTAGACTCCGGTAAAAAATATGCCTAGCTTTTAAAATGTTGAGAATTTGAATTTGTGATTGACTGTTATCTGAAGTGCTTATGGCCTAAGTTTAACAATCTGAGTATTTTCATTTCTTGGAAAACGTAGTGATATATTCACTTACTGATTACTCGCAAGGCTATTAGAACTGCAAAGGCTTACTTAATAGTATAAATCAAGTATTATATTAAATTAACTTTAGATATTATTTTTTACAATTTCAATAAAATTCAAAACTTAACTTATAGCGAAATATTTATTTAAACGAATGCTATACTTTGTGATTTTCGTTTTCTCTTTAAAATAATAAAAATTTGTTTTAAAAATTATTACTTTAAAATGTTACCTCTCATGTACATAGGCCAAATGACGTAATCTTTGTTTACATTTTCACAAACAATTTTTTATATAAGAAAATATAGCTTTTGGAAAAATCTAACGACTCTTAGGGTTTTTTCGGAGGGGAATACAAATTTTATTGTTACCCTCTAGGGTCGGTCTACGACCTCACAAAATATTAGGGGCAGATTTACTTCCATATTGGGAAATACAACTTCTCAGTTTTGACCCATTTCCCGATTTTTCCCGGACATGGCGAGTTTTTTGTGACACCCAAAGGCGTTCTCCTACCACCTCACAAAATTTCAAGGTGGGTCGTGGGACGAAAGTTTTTTTCGTAATAGAGCTCATATGAAGAGAATTTCACTCGCAGTCACTTTTTAGTCCTTGTCGAGGGCTTTGAGTGAAACCGGCAGGTTTGCCCTACGGCCAAGCCATTTACCTACAAGCATGCCAATAATTAGCCAAATGTAAAGACTGTATGTGCCATAAAATTTGTTTTGAAATTACCCTCTTTTTTCCCATAACATACAAAGATTATATATGGAAATACGACTGCTCAGTTTTGACCCATTTCCCGATTTTTCCCGGACATGGCGAGTTTTTTGTGACATCCCATCTCACAAAATATCAATGATTTTTCGTATTCGTAATATAGTCCATATAAGGCGCCGGTCAGTCGCGGTCAGTTTTGACCCCATCTTCGTGGACTTGTTGGCCAACCGGCACCGGCTCTCGTGTTCTATCGCCCCAAGGCAGACTCCTGCCAAATTTGAAGCACCTGCGGCGCCTGAAGCGCCCTGTCGGGCACCCGACAATTTTGATATATATATATATATATATATATATATATATATATATATATATATATATATATATATATATATATATATTATTTATTGGGATAAAATATAATATTTTATGAATGGTGGAAAACTTACAAGGGGGGTTAATTTTTTCAAGTTGGCCGCCGTTGTCATAGTTACCAAGATTTGTCCACCAATATTGTTTTTGGTTAAAATGCATATGCGGATGTATTTTAATAAAGCTGCTAAGAAATAACTGTTTTTTAACGAGTATTAAAAAGTTGTTTTTTTTAACCGGAGACATCCCCCCCCCTTAATATCGTGTGTTAGTCATCTATAACATATATAACATCTCGATCAGTGTACAGAAACAAACACCTGATATTTTTAGCGTCAATTGTGCTTTAAACCAATCAGTCATGTCCGCCCCACGTTTGTCTCAATAACAATCACTAGCTTTCTTGTTCCACAGATTTGGATAGATTCCATGTAGGAATAGGTATCGGTATTGGTATAATGTGTATCCTAGATTTCATCGTCTGGGCAGTTTTCTTCGTTGTTCGTCGTTTCAGAGGACAAGTATCGAGATCTGTAGAGAATCAAGGTGACCCTGGTCCACCTGTCGATGGTAGTGAAATGTGGTCACAAGACGTGAAAAACACTAGCCGATTCTAGATCTAAGTCATTGCTTAAAAAATACACACCATAAACAACACAACATCACACTCTACAAAAAGTTTATTACAATGACACAATGTTTAAAATAACCTTATAATTTTGGCTTTTCTCTGTGAGCAAATCAAACTGTTGAAGAGCGCACAGACAGTACAGTAAGAAGTCACATGTTTGAGGGAGAAATCATCTTTCACTTTCAGACTATCAAACAAAACAATGTATAGAAATAAATGTCAATGGGGTTTGATGTGACAAAACATGATGTCAATAGCCCATGTTGTTATATTGCTACCGTTTTTGTTGTTTAAATAAATAAAAAAGGATGCATTTTTCACGTGTTGTTTGCATGTTTCAATATAGTATAATTTAGTGTTAACGAGCTGACCCGCGACGTAGTATACGCCGCCATCTAGTTGTTTTATTTTCTGCTTATCAGCAATTCATAATTTCTGAATTCAACACTACCCCCTCCCTCCCATCCCTTCCGCCCAGCGAAAGCAGCCGTTTACAGACAAAGAAAAGATCAATCAAAAATTGTTACCTCCCCTTCTTTTGAAATCGTATAATACTAAAGTATCTGGGTGGTGATGGTGGGGGGGGGGGGGGGGGAAGGGAGTTTCCCACTCAGTTGAGGTTTTTAGCGATGCGTGAAAATGTACGGGTGCCGGATGTCGTATCTCATATTCAAATTTTATAAGCTGATTAACTGTATTGCTTACCAAAACTGCGGCATCGCTTCTGGTCTTATTAATACGGGGTGGTCCCTTATCGACGCCCCAACCCCCACACTCAGCGACTGTGGTGTTATTAATATGGGGTGGGCCTGTTCGACGCCCCACCCCCCCCCCCCCCACACATACACACACTCAGCGACTCTGATGTTATCAATGTAAGTGAGCCCTGTACGCCTGTGGTGTTATTAATACGAGTGGGCCCTATTCGACGCCACCCCACCCCACACACACACTCAGCGACTGTGGTGTTATCAATGTAAGTGAGCCCTGTACGCCTGTGGTGTTATTAATACTGGTGGGCCCTTTTCGACGCCACCCCTCCCTTACATTCAGCGCATGTAGTGTTATTAATACTAGTGGCCATGTACGCATGTTGTGTTATTAATACGAGTGGGCCCTATTCGACGCCACCCCCCCCCCCCCCATACACACTGAATGCCACTGCCTGTACACTACGGAAGGACTTGGGGCCTTTTTTGGAATTTTAAAATTATTTCTACAGTGGAAAAAAAAACTTCATTTCTATTTTCTTTTTAAAATTGTTTATATAAAATAAATATTAAAATGTATTAACTTTATTAAAGAAGGAAAAGGGCCCCTAAGTACATTGGGCCCCTATGCCTTGCTTACTCTAGCTTTACGGTAGCTACGCCACTGGTACGTGGGTCAAGACATGACGACAATGCATCGTGACATTATATTTGACTTAATTGGATGACTAATTAACCGTTTATGAATTAATTACAATTGTGACCAAGTTAGTAGACATTTCTATCCAACTACTCCACACGCGTCATCACGTTCAATAGCGCGTCATCACGTGCAATAGGCGCGCAATGGTTTTTAGTCATGAAACTCTAATGAAAAAAAAAACATGTAAAGTACGAAGAAAAAATTTCATAAAAAAACGTTTTAGTAACAAGATTTAATGTAATAATGCACTAACAAGTAGAAAATAAATTATAGACTACTATTGAAATAACGGTTAAAATACAAGCAAGTACCAAATGTACATTGCTTGAACTTAAACTGTTATGGGTTATAAGATTATAATATTACTGACGTGATAGCTCCCTGTGTTATATTGATGTGAGAAACCATGAAATAAAGAAATCAAATGCAGCTGTAGTAATCGTCTACATCTACGAAGTGATACGTCCGATAGACAGCTGAGGCGTATAATAGGGTACATCACAAGAACCTGCACAGCTCGAGGAAGCACAAAATCTACGAGCAGTCATTGGTAGATCCCCTAGGGTCGTAAGAAAAATTTATTTTTTACTTTTTAGTCCACAAGAAAAACGTGGTTTTTTAAAAAGTTTTTTTAAGTATTTTATTTCTCCTTTTTCGTCCGTTGCTACACATGAAAAACGTGGTTTTTAAAAAGTTTTTTATATAGTTTATTTTCTACTTTATCTAATGACTTGATTAAGTATGACTTGACTAAGTGTTTTTAAATACATAAAAATTTAGAGGATTTTTTATCAAAATAAAAAGGATCAAAAGGTTTTTGAATGCTTTTAGGTAGTTGGCCCACCGTCCATCCCTCCTCGAACTGATTAACTGTCGATTCTCCACCTACCTTAAGCATTACACTGTAAAACATTAAAAAAAGACGTGGTAATAAAAAAAAAAGAATTGCACACCAAGTGAAAAGTTTCTCTTTCAAACCTGACGGTCTATGGGGCAAGTGAAGTAGAGTTCACTTGTTTCTGTGACCTCGGCATATGAAGAGATAGTGTGGTCAGCACTATGCCCAGCCGCCTTTACTTTCCCTAACAGGAGTTAGGTACCCATCAGAGTTGGGTGGACTCAGGGACGGTCTACTGACTTGAACTCGGATTCGAACTCGAGACTAACGGGTTAGCAGTCCAGCTCTCTACCGCTAGACCACACCGTCCCACACCAAGTGAACGCCTAATAAAATGTGTATAAAAGTGCGGGATATTATTAGTACTTTATAAATTTACATGCGTTTTTTGAGAAATCATGTCCTCAATTTTAGGGCTTAGGGGCGTAATTTAATTAAGCTAATTTAGGTCTCTAATTGCTAGTTTTTATGATTGCTTCTGAAATTGTTAGGCGAAAATAGCCTGCATGCCGAATTTCAGATCTCTAGAGCAATCAGAAGTGGGCTAATTTTCGTTGTCAATTTTAACAACAAACAAACGCGAAGCTGAGTTAATAATAAAAAAAATTATATAAAAAACTTTTTTAAAAAACACGTTTTTCATGTGTAGCAACGGAATAAAAAGGAGAAAATAAAATACTTAAAAAAAGCTTTAAAAAAAACACGTTTTTCTTGTGGACTAAAAAGTAGAAAATAAATTTTTCTTTTGTGCTTCCTCGAGCTGTGCAGGTTCTTGTGATGACTGACAAAAAACGTGGGTACGTTCACCATCAAATTTCCCGACCCATCTGCCCGACCCACGTTTTTTTTTTTCTTAGCAGTTTTTAGTCCACAAGAAAAACGTGTTTTTTTTTTTAAAGTTTTTTTAAAGTATTTTATTTTCTCCTTTTTAGTCCGTTGCTACACATGAAAAACGTGGTTTTTAAAAAAAATTTATATATAGTTTATTTTCTACTTTATCTAATGACTTGATTAAGTATGACTTGACTAAGTGTTTATAAATACACGGACTAAAAATCTTGAGCGACCAGGATTCGAACCTGGGTTGTCGCGGCCACAACGCGAAGTACTAACCACTATACGATCACGGCCAGCGCGCTCACATCGATTGGGGCCGAAGTAACTGTGTCAATAGGCCTCCAGTCTTGTCGGTATCTTTAGAAATCATTTCCTCAATTTTATGGTCCTTGGGGCGTAATTAAATTAAGCTAATTACGGTCTCTAATTGCTAGTTTTTATGATTGCATCTGAAATTGTTAGGCGAAAGTAGCCTACATGCCAAATTTCAGATCTCTAGAGCAATCAGAAGTGGGCTAATTTTCGATGTCAATTTTAACAACAAACATCCAAACAAACAAACGCGAAGCTGAGTTAAGAAAAACGTGTTAATAAAAACGTGTTAAAATAACAGGTGTAATTGAATATATTTTTAAACCGTAGAAAATGGGAGCTAATGCCCGATATAAAGTTAAAAAACTATTTTACGAGAGTAATGTCCCACTTTAATATACTTTGTTCTGTGTTTAATACACAGAAAAAAAATAAAAATTAAGAATTTGACAAATTATACCATGATTATACAATACATTTTATGTAAAGTTTTTTTGTAATAGTTAATTATATTTAAATTTAAAGCAATCTGAATGTTTTGGAGGTTTAAAAAACATAGACATTTGTGTTTAATGCACCTTGGATGATAAATCCCCCACTACAATTGGATTATAGTATGGTGTCAAAATAAAAGTATAGATGTAGTTCACTATAAAGTTTATTTCTACATATATCAGTAGTCATGCTAGTACAATTACCATTTCTATCATTTATTCTTTTGTAAAGGCATTAAAATGTTAAAAAATGAAACTGTATTTCATTATCACCATCACACGGTACAACATAATATATGTATACTTCTCCTATATATTCTTTAGTTTAACTATGAGCTGCCACCAAATAGACTCATGTCACTGTATACGTCCAAATGTAACAATGTAGTGTGATTGATGCTATTTACAATAAATTGCCTTTTTTTTCAAGTGAATTAATTTAATTAAAACCAAACCATTTCCTATTTGTAAGAGGTCGATTTAAAAAAAAAATATTTTACGATCAAAGCAATTATTTTATTTTATTTGCATTTAACTTCTAGCTTACCAACGCATGCACTTTTTAAATATATATTTTTTTTCAAATCCGGCCAGCTGGTTATTGATTTTTACGTTAACGTAATACGTTTATACTTTTTTTTTAAGTTTAAAGAAAGGAGGTATTGAATTCGCCCTGGTCAACTCATCTCCAGTGGTCTTTAAATGTACATATGTGTTAATCAAGATGTAAACAACAGCATATCATGTATTGATTTCAACACAAGTCACAACGTTCCTGTAGTAGCGATATTTAATGTCCTGTACATCTCACCCTAGCTTGTCACAGTTCGAGTGAGCCACACAAAGCTTGATATTACTAATCCAGCCTCCACTGAGAGATACAAACGATGTCTCCTCAACAGAGAGCTGCAGTCTTAGCCTTCGTTTTCTTGTGGTTGTCTCCAACTTCAGCAAATGGTTCGTTTACCTGATTCAATATATAAAACATATACTTGTGTTTTTTTTTACATGTTTCATTACTTGGAATGTACATTCATATTTATACAGATGACTGCTTTCTGTTATACTATAACATGAACATATATATATATATATATATATATATATATATATATATATATATATATATATATATATATATATATATATATATATACATACCCCTCCCCCCAAGTCGAGTCGCCTGAAAGAAATTCTAAATGCGACTTTTGTCATGATTTAGATTAAGTGCAAGGTTTAGGGTTAGGGCTACGACTATATTTAGAATCAATGTGCAGTAACTACTTGTAGATCCAGCTTAAATCCGATTAAAATGATGAGTATGGATAAAAATCCGTTTCCAGTGTCATTTTTCGGTTCCTGTTCAATTTGTAGTTAAGGGGGTAGCTTTGGTTTTGGTTTCGGTTTAGTGAAAAAAGACTACACTACCAAACTAGCGCCAGTTGTATAATTCCTCAACGGGCCATTTATCTCGTATATACTGTGTATAATATTTGGACTAAGGTGATTTAACTACACCCTGCATATACTTCAGAATGTGGTTGCTCACTAGTGACGACCTTTATGGCACTGATATCTGGTGAGTACAGTAATGCTGGAGATTTAGGACGGGAATGCCCCCCTCCGGCACAAGACGAAGTGTACCTCAACTTATATGAGGTGGACATTCCAGCATTCAAACCTGTAAGTCTAAAACTAAACCTGTAGTTTGATATTATTAATAAACTTCTAAGATCAAACATGTCAGTCTAAAACAAAACTAGTAACTCTAATCTAAAAAATGTAAGTCCAAAATCAAACAATTAAGACCAGAAACATACCCATTAGTCTAAATCAGTATTTCTAAAAAAAAATGAACTTTTAATTCATACATTTTTGCTTGATTATTAGGCTTTTTCATGTTCAAATTAACACTTATGCATTTAAAAATGATCAGTTCTTTGTATTCGATATTTGTTTTGTCATGCATGAAAGTGCTATGAATAATGTAAATAAATATGTCTAACATACTCTAAGGACCGAGTGTTGTACTTTGAAGAGAGCCTCAACTCAAATGTTCTGAGACAAGAGGCTGTGGTCGTCGGTGTTACAGACGAAGGTTTCATCCAGATTGTCTCTCACAACTTCACACTGCCTGCAGGGTAGGTGTATGGGGTAGAGACAGTAGGTATTGGTCTAATTACGGGGTAGGTTTATGGGGTAGACACAGTAGGTATTGGTCTAATTACAGGGTAGGTGTCTGGGGTAGAGACAGTAGGTATTGGTCTATTTACAGGGTAGGTGTCTGGGGTAGAGACAGTAGGTATTGGTCTAAATACAGGGTAGGTGTATGGGGTAGAGATAGTAGGTATTGGTCTATTTACACGATATGTGTCTGGGCAAGAGTATAAATCGTAGTGTTGGATCTGGGAATCTTTTCATTTGATTATTACAATTGAAGCCAGTACATATACTTCTGGAAATAAGCCACTGCACTTAACAGAAAGAAGATAATAATTTGATGCGAAGTTTAAAATAGTTCGTGTGCGCGCGCACACACACACAAACACACACACACACAAACAAATTGTTAGTCACAGAGAAAATATAAATTAATATACGCATCCGAAATTATCATGTTAGATTATAGAGTTCTGGTAATGGAGATGGCCGAACTTTTCCATATGGGTCGCAGGACTGTGAAAGCGCAGCGGGCTTTATTAACTTTAGCGCGTATGTCCTCCTTTGTGCCTCCCGTTTTGCTGATCTTGCTGCCAAGGTAGACAAACTCTTGCACATCATTTACCTGTCTTCCGTCTATTGACACTGGAGCCTCCTGTTTATTGTTAATTCTCATCATTTCCGTCTTTTCTTTGTTGATCTTCAGACCTACGCGCTGCGAGATGGCCCTAATGCATCAACTTTTTCTTGCATGTCCTGTAGCCTGTGCGAGAGTAAGGCAAGATCATCTGCAAACTCCAGATCTTCTAGTTTCCCCGTGAGTGTCCACTGAATACCTTTTCCAGAACTGGCATAGGCTGTGCGTGTCACCCAGTCGAGAACCACCAAGAAGAGGAGGGGCGACAGCAGACATCCTTGTCTCACACCTGTGTTGACATGGAACTCTTTAGACAGTTTCCCTGCATGGCTAACTTGGCATGAAAATCCATTGTAAAGTCGCTGGATTATTTCCACTAACTTAGCAGGTACACCATAGTGTCTCAACAGATTCCATATTGTTTGCCTATCCACACTATCAACGGCCTTCTCAAAGTCAACAAAGCAGATGTAAAGCGGGGCTTGCCATTCTATCGTCTGTTCTACAATAATTCTAAGAGTGGCTATCTGATCTGTACAAGATCTTTCCTTCCTGAATCCTGCTTGTTCCTCTCTTAGCTTAAGGTCAACCGCCTCTTTCATTCTGCCCAAAATAACTCTGGTAAGGACTTTACTTGGTATGGACAACAAGGTAATGCCCCTCCATTTTCCACACTGAGATAAGTCACCGTTCTTAGGCAACTTCACAAGGAGGCCCCTTTTCCAATCCGTTGGGATCTGTCCTGTGTTCCAGACTAAGTTAAGTAATTTATGAAGTCGATTTGCTACTTCTTCCCCACCTTGTTTTAATGCCTCTGCTGGGATATTATCTGGTCCTGCTGCCTTGCCACTCTTCAAACTATTTAAGGCGTTGAGAATTTCCTGTCTGGTGATTTCCTCGGTATTGATGTTAAGGGGTTCCCCTGGCTCCAGGTCTGGTGGATCTTGAGGTGCTAGACCGTTTAGTACTTCCTGGAAGTGCTCTCTCCATCGGGCCAATTGTTCCTCAATTGACGTTAGAAGTTTACCATTTTTGCTCCTCACTGGCCTGTTGGTATTTGTTTTCCTCCCACTCAGAGCTCTGGTTGTTGCATAGAGCGTCTTGAGATCTCCCTTACTGGCAGCTGTTTCGGCCTGCTCTGCCAATTCATTTATAAACAATATCTTGTCATTTCTTAGTTTCCTTTTCACCTCTTTAGCCTTTTCGTTATATCGAGCGGCTGCAGCTTGTTTTTGCTGCCGTGTTTTTGCTTGATTTAGTTCGCTCTTTAGGCTTTTTCTTTCTTCCACCTTCTGCCATGTATCATCTGTGATCCAGGGCTTCCTGTTTGGCGCTCTGCCTCCTAGAGCCTCTTCGCAGGCTTCAATAGTGGCTTGCTTAAATATTTCCCAGGTGTGTTCAACTGAATCAAGATCTTTCTCTTCTGTCTGTAGAGCTTCAAACCGATTCTTTAGGGTGACCTGAAAATTTGTCCTGTTGTTTTGCGTCTTAAGTTTACTTACATCAAATCTTCTTCGTGGATCAATTTCATGTTGCCTCTTCTTTGCCTTTAGCTTCATCTTCAGTTTAGCAACAACCAGGTGGTGGTCGGATCCTATGACTGCTCCTCGCTTTGCTCTCATATCCTGCAGTGAGGCCCTCCAACGACGCCTTACCGCGACATGATCAATCTGGTTTTCAGTGTGATGATCTGGTGATATCCAGGTGGCTTTATGACACCTTCGGTGGGTGAAAAGTGTACCGCCGACAGTAAGCTCATTTGAGGCACAAAAGTCTGCTAAGAGTTCACCATTTTCATTCATTTCCCCTAGGCCATTGGTTCCCATCTCCATTTCCCTGCCTCTGTTGTCTTTGCCTACTTTGGCATTTAAATCACCCATGAGGATCAGCATGTCGCGCTTGGGTACCTTATCAACCACCGACTGAAGCTCTTCGTAGAAACGGTCTTTTTCTTCCTCGTCTGCGTTGTTCGTAGGAGCGTAGCACATGATAATGGAGGTCTTTTGAAACCTGGATTCAAATCTAGCTGTAATTATTCGATCAGATACAGGTTCCCATTCCATCAGGCTTTTTGTTGCCTCCTTTGTCAATAGCAAGGCTACGCCTGCCTCTCGTGGGTCGTCCTCATTTTCTTTTCCCGAGTATAACAGTGTTTCTCCCGTCTGGAATTTTGTCTTTCCAAAGGTGTTCCATCTTGTTTTTACTACAAGTAATTGACTACATCAATAGTATGAAGATGTTATTTAACAAATTAACTTTTACTCATATTTTTGTGCTGTTAATACATCTGCTTAAAAATAATGGTTTGCGAAAATTGATTGTGCATGAGACTTAAATGGCATTACATATTTGTTTTTATACTACTTACTGTAAGTTATTAACATAACGTTTATGTATCAGCAAGTCGCGTCTTACGCCATTATGTTAAGCTGTAACTCAATCGCAACTGTGACTTGTTTCGACCTATTCCCTGAGGCGTCCAGCCATATTCCCTACTCTTTGTGGAAAATTAACAGGTACTGTTGTTAAATAAGACGTGTGGACATCTTTGTATGTCAATGTGTGTGTGTGTATGTCTTTATGTATGTGTGTGTGTGTGGAGTAAGTTAAATAGACACTTTCACGTGTATGTATGTGTGAGTGTGTCTTTATGTATGTGTGTGTGTGTTGAGTAAGTTAAATAGACAGCTTCCCGTGTATGTGTGTGCATAATGTAATTCAGAAAGTCAGATTATTGTATTACAGCAAATCAGGTCAGACAGAAAAGCATTTAGTCCGGTTAAAAAGTCAGACACACCTGGGCGTAGTTATTGATGTATTCATATGACATTTTCGAGTGGTTTAAATCAAGGGTTGAATGTCTTTTTAAAATATTTCAAACAAACAAAAAAGGTAATTAAAAAGTTATGTAGATTAACGATAAAAACGAAGTAGTTAAGGATCGTGTCAATTATTATTGAGAAATATAGTCAGGTAACAGAAACAGAGTTTGACACATTTTTTATAAAGCTTTAGACTAGTTCCAGGATTAATCTCCTAAGCCAGGGGTTCCCAACCCTGTGCCCGCGGGCGCCATGGCGCCCGCTGAACGATTCGTATGTGCCCGCCTCTCACTATTCGACAGAGACAGAATTATTTTCATAAACATTATTTTAAAATATAATTTTTTTTTTCATTTGTTACAGTTTGATTTTATTTTTTTTGACTGCTTAGATTTATTAAATATGTTCGATACTTGTCCCAACTAGTCTAGCGGCGAGACAGACTGCACTATTTACGCTAGCCTGGAACGGCTAGTGCCATTTGCACATCACACCTTGAACAGGCAAAAAGCATTCCCCGCCTGGAACCGCGTTGTTGTCATTGTGATTGCTGCCCTGTTCGTATCGCGACAGTTAGATAAGAGATATGCTCGTCAGACGAAACACTAATTAGGAGTTTTCTATTAAAAAAAATTAACAGCCTAAAAGCGAGGTGCGTAATTTATTGTATTCATAAGCGATGATTGTTTTGTTTATTATTTATTAATACAACATGACTATAAGAAAATAAATTACGGGAAACTGACAAGTTATGGAAGGAGTTTGTCGATTTAAAATAGGGGGTGCCCGCCACCCTACCGATATTTTAGAATGTGCTCTAGAGTAAAAAAAAGGTTGGGAACCCCTGTCCTAAGCTATTTGATCAGTAACTAATTCATATACATATTTGATCGACTTAATGCATATATATATGTATATATATATATATATATATATATATATATATATACATATACATATACATATACATATACATATACATATACATATACATATACATATACATATACATATACATATATAAATGATTGATTTGATTTATAAATGTCTTTTATCGATTACATCTGTGTGTCTAAAATATAATTATTTTTAGTTAATATTCATAATTTAAAAGGTAATGAAGAAGTTAAACGGAGGCAAATCAATTCATCAATAACGATAACAGAGGTTTAATCAATCCACTAAAATTTGGAAACAGAAGGATAATTATTAAGCTATTGTAACTTCTACTTTCAGCTTGCCACTGTTAAGTTACGGTTCATGTGGCGAATCTATTCTAGATGACATTTGCACCTGTTGATAAATATCATGGCATGTCATCTCTCAATATTCTCCTTCGGTGACGCAATTTTAATATAGGTACTAAAGGCGTTAAAAATTAGAATTTTTAAAGTATGTTTACCTTATTTGAATTTAACACAATGAAATAAAAACCCATGTTTAGAAAAGTAAGATTTTGTGTTTCTTGTTACTTAAAAGTTAGCATATTTATTAGTATTGTAACAACACTTTATTCTAAATATTGTGTTAGAAAGGCAGCGGTTATATAACACATTTCAATACAATTTATTAATAAATTTTATTTTATAATGTATGTGTCATAGACTATTGGACATTAATACATGTCAAAACAAGCACTTCTTTGATGCTTTATATAATATTTTCACCGAGAAAAATATACACGTGATGTAGTGTTTATGTACATAACTCTTTAGTTTTAGAATACCAATGTAGGAAATATACTCAGCATGTAACAACAGCATGCTTAATATGTTTAACTAGCTCTAGCAACATAATTAGCACTACAACAATCCCTTTTTTTTAACTTCTACTTTAATATTTAATGAGCATGATAAGGAAATCCTACCTAAGTACTAAACTAACATCAAGAGTAATAACTCAGTTGTTTGTAATATGTTCGTAAGGTCTATTACAATCTGGAGAATATTAAAGCTTTAATATGTTTATGTGTTAGTGGATGAGCGATTACGAATGCTGAAAATAGCCTAAGTTTAAACCCCTGTGATACCATCAGCATCCAAAGTACTATAGCTCTGACAGGTATTGAACATATGTCATTTCAGCAAAGACCAAACACTCCACTCATATGCTGAGTTTGAAGACCGATATACATTCATAGATCTGTGCAGTTATCCCCCCTACCAACTTTAGAGGCTGGGTTATACAGTCCTGCATATTGTGAATAAATCGCATCTAGTATCAATTTATGTGTTAGCTTTGATGTAAGTTAATCAATACCCCACACGTCGTACAACTGACAAATAAATCACACACACCCACACATACACACACAGGTATTGAGTAGGTCGACGCTGTGTTACAACTTGATACCTGGATACATGTACTTACGTTGATGTTGTATGGACGCACTAAACATCTGCTGTAGAGTATCTAAAGTTAGCTCAATATATCATCATAAATTCAATATTTGATTTCTAACTAAAATCTCTCTCTTATGTCAGGGCATAAACACCACAGATTGAAGATTGTACAACAAGACCATCGGTTAATGTACTTGGTGTTGAACTAGCAGCTATTTGTTTACATTTGAAGCATTAAACTAACGTATTAAATTAACTGTTTTAAAAAGAGTAGAGTGTTTACGTGCTTGGAGCCAACGTGTCCTTTAATCGGATTATTATTTTATTAGACTGGGGTAGAAACCAACGCTCAATATTGTATAGGGTTGTGCTCGCGTTCTCAAAGTACTTTACACAGAATCATTCAAACACAAAGTCTCCAAACCACAGACACATTCAAACATTGAGGCATTAAAATGTCGACACACTAAAAAACAGAGTCGCTAAAAGATACGCTAGAAAACGAACACATGAAAAAACAGACAGACGGACAACTCGAACTTAATCCTAGGTAAACCAAAACAGGGACTCACTCAATCGTGCATACACATAATCACAGATATGGCCTACACATAAACACAGCCAATACATACTCACTTAAATTCTTCAGCGCATAACATCCATCCACAGCGATACTACATGAACAACATATTTAGTAAAACACATATCATCAACAAGACATACATATACATAGATACAATAACATTGACGAAAATAGATGAAGCTTGCATTAGTTTAAATTTTTAAAAATGTTATTCTGGGTAATAAAACCTTTTTTCTATCTGGATGTATTTACTAAAACCTACAGTTTGGTAGTTGATTTGTGTGTACTTAAACCTAGATTTGGTTATTAATGTTTGTGTTAACTAAAACCTACAATTAGGTTGTTTATGTGTGTGTACAAAAACCTACATTTTCGTTTTAGATGTGTGGGCTAAAACCTAGTTGGTTTGTGATGTGTATGTGTGTGTGTATGTACTAAAACATTTAGTTTGGTTCTTGATGTGTACGTGTGTTCACTAAAACCTACAGTTTGGTTCGTGATGTGTGTTTATGTGTAAAAAAACCTTCTGTTTGATTTTTAATGTGATTGTGTACACTAAAACTTTAGTTTGGTTCCTGATGTGTTTGTATGTGTGTATACTAAAATTTACAGTTTGGTTCTTATTGCTTGCTATATTATATCACACACATGTTTGAGTGACATGATAGACGTTACACACATAAGAAAATCTCAGAGTTTTACAGATGTGTGATGTAATGATGTCACATAGTCAATAAAATAGCATTCACATGTTGTCCATAAACGAACCAGTTATAGTTGGACTTTATCATGTTTATATAGACAAATGCATGAAGTCAATGCACATCTCTTACATTGAACTTTAAATCTGATTATGTTTTTAACCGTTCGAGAAATATAAAGATGTCTCTTGTAAGTCAATTAGCATTGGTTGTCCTCTGTTTAGCTTCTGTCTTGGAGGAGGCGTCTACATTTGGTGAGTAAATTTACCCTAAATAGTTCACTGTGCTATAGATCAGCCTACGCCATTAATTGTTAGGTATACAGGTGGCATTAAAACGGTGTATTCACTTTTGAAAAACTAAAACTAAAAATAAACAAAGAATTGTATAGTTTATGAAAGTGTGGCGTGCGTGTATATGTGTGAGAGTGTATGTATGTTACCTCACTCTAATGATCACTCACAATTTTAACCCTCGTTTCCCAGACTGTGGGTGTTCGCTAGTGACCAGGTACCTGGCCCTGATTTCTGGTGAGTACAGTAACGCTGGGGATGTTGGGACTGTAGGCCCAGCCTCAACACAGGATGTTCTGTACATGAAGTTTCAACAGGTGGACGTCCCAGCCCTCGAACCTGTACGTTGATTGCATACTTATTGTTTTAATCTTTTTTCTTCTTCGTTCTTATTTTTGTGTTGTAGGGGATTCCCTATAAAACTAGTAAGTATTACGTGTCAAAATGTAATACGCTAAATAGACAGTTGTCTCCGATTTCAGCCCGCTTTTCTTTTTGGATTTCTTCGATAACCTGCGCCCAATCAAGAACAAACTGCTAGGCAGCATTTGTTTTATTTTGGAGTTGTCTCTCCTAGAAGAGTTGCTGTCCACAGCTCTCGAGTTGTCTCTCCTAGAAGAGTTGCTGTCACCAGCTATCGAGTTGTCTCTCCTAGAAGAGTTGCTGTCACCAGCTATCGAGTTGTCTCTCCTAGAAGAGTTGCTGTCACCATCTATCGAGTTGTCTCTCCTACCAGAGTTGCCGCTCCCAGCTATCCAGCATCATCTGCATCAAGGTTCGAACTGGAGACATTTTGGTCTCGCAAACATGAGCTTGCGTCGAAAATATAGATTGTATATATACGTACTTCATTTAACTACGTCTACAACGTGGATTTAATCATTTTCGCATAGTGTCTAAAGTTCATCCACCCTTCTGAAGGCTACGAATTATGTGATAGCTCGTTGTATCACCAACGTCCGTTTCAGTAAATATGATCGTTGTGGTTAGCACATATAGCAATGATGTAGCATGTGTAGAGCCGGTATGTTTTATAGAACTAAGATAATCTGACTATATTACGTGTAGCTGTAATAGTATACCAAGAATTTCATATTAGTATACGCTAAGCTGTTTATTTGTTTTTTCCTCTTCCAGAATACAGCTGATTACTTGTTATGTCGCCTATGTCGTGGAGTAAACGTTTAACCTACCTATCCGTGTTATTTCAGAGTAAATCTCTATACTTTGAAGAGAAAATCAACTCTGTTCTATTTAGACGTGAGATCATGGCGGTAAGCCAGACTAGCCAGGGCTATATCAGGATGTTACCCTATACATTCACGCTACCTGCGGGGTAAGGGACACAAGTCAAACATCTTTTTACGTTAATTTTTAAAGACGTTGTGGTGTGATAATACAAAAAGTTGAGCATGGCTTTGATATTATTATTATTATTACAAGTATATAACAGCACATGATGCAACAAAATATTCCAATATTGATATTTTCGACAAACCAACATTACAACTTCATAAGTAAATGCTTAAGCAGTCTCAAATTTCGTAGATACAGAAGAATCACACCTCACTCAAACAGCCAACATCACTAGTCACCTCTTGCTTCAAATTACATTTTCATTTTCTAAGTGTTTAAACTTTTTTTTTACAACTATTTTTACAAATATATTTCAATCTATTAATTGGTAATATATATTCACAAAATGTGAAGATATTTCAAAATCAATGACTAAATGTGTTTATTAGTGAAATATAAGTTACTTTAGCTTTACTTATTTCTGCAATTGCATTACACTTCAGTCTAAATTTCGTATCGATTGCAAAGTATCCAATAAATAAAACATTAAGGCGCCTTTACAACATACACATTACAACAACCGTCTCTAAACACTGATTTGTTCAGTCGAGTCTCCAGATCAGATTCCATACATCTATACATGTTCATGTTTAGATCTGTACACGACAATGTATGCACTGTATCAGGACAACATACTGTATACATAGGTCTGCCATACATGATTCTATCACGTGTTCTTAGGTCAGGGAATTTGAATCTCTCCATGTTCAGCGACATGCCTCTCTCTTCACTCTCAACACGTCCGGAGTGTGAAACTATCTACAGACCAGTGGAGTACAATGTGTTCATTGGCGCCTCCCCAGAGTGTAGTGGTCATCTTGAAGGGGTATGTGGACGGATGAACAAACATACATGTATTGGAAAACTAAAAAGTGTACAAGTAGTCAAGTAAAGAAGTATTAGTTCAAGCGGGAAGAAACTCTGAGTCTAATATAGGACAATTAATCTAGCAGCTACAACTTCGACAACTTTGACAACTCCATTGCTCCAGTTGTATGACCAGGTATTATCTGATTCCAGAAAATTGCAACCTACACTGGAATCGTGAGCTGTAACTCTATATCAGGTGCCTCTACTTTAAACAACATCTTCCCTGAGGTCTTCAGCAGGATCCCCTACGCTCTTTGGAAGATAAACAGGTACTCTATAGTAACAGTCTGTCTCTTGTGTAAAGAACATAGCCTTATACCTAGGAGATTAGAGAGGACATTTAACCGTAGTACTTAAAGAGCACAGCGAGGATATTCAACTGTAGTCCTTAAGGTGAACATACATGACAAGTAAGTGTAGTCCTTAAGGAGAACATAGAGGACATGTAACTGTGGTCCTTAATGAGATTAGAGATGATATTTAACTGTTTTAGTTTCGAGAAATTGAGGAAATTTAACTCAGGTCATTAAGGAAAATAGCGGGGACATATAACTGCGGTCATTTAGCACACGCAAACATAGTCGCTCAATCAGGTGGACGGTTGTGAAAAATCTAGGTCATATAGGATGATGGCCTACATGCCTGAGACCTACCTCGGACTTAACAATTTAGGTCGCAAGTTATTGATCGTACTTTTTTTTAATTTTCAGCATATTTAGTCTTATTTAAATTTCATTGAGAAATGTCAAAACAATCTAGTTATTGCACATAAATTATCTTACACATTTTAGCGACGAATTATTGTACAAAGAAAAAGCAACTTTGTTATGTTATATTTGAAGAATCACTGCATTTGATATCGTAAACTTATACTAGGGCGTTCTTTTTGTTTTACTATAACTTATAATTACTCCATGGACAAGGTCGGTTTAAAAGTTGTAAAAATGTAAAATAGCCTTAAACTTTGTAAAACAAACACTACTTATACTTGATGTGAACCTCTACTTGCAGCATACCTCTACTGTCTTATGGTGCATGTGACGAGATTGTCATTGATCAAATATGTAGCTGTTAAGTTACTCAAACCAACAGTTCGACATCATTAAATGCAATAAACTTATTATAACAAGCATATACTTTTGTGTGAACAATCGATATATGTTGTATGTATTCGTAACTTGTCTTATATCTATGTCACGCAAATAAACTGAAGTTTATATGATATACATGACAGATCACTTGTGCAAATGGCAGATATTTCTGAGAACCTGATATCCATTAGAGATGGACATTCACGATCTGATTAGAGTATGTAATCAGACACCGCGTTTCATCTCAAATTGAAACATTCGTTTACATTTTAAAAATGTGATTTAATTTGGAAAAACAACTGAATTTTAAAAATAGACGAAAGGAAACGTGATCGATCGATGAACATTACATCTGCCTGAGCAGTTCAGGCACACCAAAAGATGATCGACGCAATTATTACTTTCAAACACATTACCTCACCACAGTGGCGTCGCTAGGTCGGGTGTCACCTGGTGCGACACTTCGTGGTGTCACCCCCTCCAAAGAAACAAAGTTTATATATATATATATATATATATATATATATATATATATATATATATATATATATATATATGTGTGTGTGTGTGTGTGTGTGTGTGTCGGCCTACATAGACATATAATTTAAATATATGCAACATGAGGCTACATGCAAGTGTATAAGCTTTAATAACTCTAGACTTAGTTGTAAGAATGTTTATCTATAGTCTGTTAAATAATACTGTCATTATAGTTAGCACGTTTACGTCATGGTGTCACCCCCCCACCCCCACCCTCTGGTAATAATTGTCGATATGTACTTAAAAGACTATTTAACAAAGTAATCACTAATGGATCTGGCAAAGAGGCATTTTTCTTCTGTACATTTGCAATTTTTGGGCTTGGTTTTACCCCCCTAAATGGTGTCACCCGGTGCGGTCCGCACCCCCCCCCCCCCCACCCCAACCCACCCCACCCCGCCCTCGCTACGCCTCTGCCTCATCACAATGATGAAAGATACCTGAAGCCTGAGTTAACCTTCAGCAAAAGACAATTTCAATAAACAATAAATTAAACGTTAATACAATATGAGTCACAAATGTCGGCAGCGACTGAATTCATGAAACTGAGCCTAGATGGCGATATATAAAAAGTTATTTGACAGCTGATAATAAATTGGATTGCTCTGATTTTCAACACCAAACTTTTGAAATCTGCTAAACGGAATAAAAAACAGCAACAAACAAGTAACTTGATATACATTTTCCACGGGAACTATATACAATCTGTTTTACCAGGTAGCGTTTTTGCGTGACGAAGTATCGAAGGGAAATAACTATGTTAGTCTTGCGCTCAAGAATGATTAAAGTAACCACCCCTTGTTATCTAAGATGTATGTACCACTTTGTGATGGGTCAGCCTAATTGATCATTAGCTGGGTTGCTTGTACACATGTGTCTTATGTGTAGGGGGGGGGGAGATGAAAATTAGCGGATGTTGATTGAAATGTGTTTTCTGTATAACTAAATTGTATTCTATATTTCAACAAACTGGCTGATGGACGTGCTCTGGAGAGGAGAATGACATTATTCCCTCACAACGGAGGGGTGCTTGAAAGAAAAGGAGCACCTGTGATCTGGAATGCAAGCATTGATGTCAATAAAATACTGCACTTATTTTAAAAACTTCTTGTTATCTATTTGCATTAATATACTGCAGAGTTACAATTTTTTTTAAATTTCCACATATCTTAAGTGGGGCGGACACAGGTGGGCCCCCCTCCCCTCCCCAAAGAGGTTCATGGAAGAAACACTGTTTTCTTGTCACAAGTATTTTTTTCTCCTGCCTGTCAAATCTCACTCTTTTTTATAAGCAAATGTAGTTTAAACAGTAACCATACAATTAAAGAAAAAATGAATAAAAAATTAAAATACAGGAACAAATTGTTATGACTATTGTAAAATGCTATTTGTATAAATAAAATCTAGAAGGTGAGGCGAGATTGGAAGCCAATCCACTATCTAGTTTAGTTGTGTGTAGCTATAGTTAAACTAATGTTATAGGTCCGTTACATTTAAAAAAAAAAATAACTGTTCCCCATGTTATGTGAATAAGCATGCACATATTGGTTTATGTTATCCTATGCCACTGTACACATATGAGTTTGTGTTATGTGATGCCACTATGCACATATTAGTTTATGTTATTCGATGCCACCAAACAACTTTGCAGGGAATAAAGGCTAAAAATACAAAAGTCAAAAGCACAATTGAATCCAGATGAAAACGCAAGGAAATTAAATTAATATCGATTGGTGAGCCCTACCGCTGTTCTTATCATTCTAAAAATTTCAGTCAGAGAACCATTTGACATTTTTTTCAACAGTCACAATATTCAAACTGTGCATTGTTCTTAACAGAGACTTTTAAACGATAAACAAGAAACCGTACAATATGTTTAAGTCTACATGTGTAGACCACGAATAAATTAATTACTGATTATAAATAACGAAATTTAGCCCTTTAGAAAATGTCTCTTATGTTGTTTTACTATTGCATTTTCCTATCTAAATTCTTGCGGATTGAAGCAGGTATGTTTACAACATCAAAAATTTAAATTCTAATGATACTTTTTTAAAAATTGATATGATGCCTACTTTAAAAAAAAAAAGTATAGACTTGAATAAAGTACTTTTTTAAACATGGAATAATCATATATATATATATATTTATATATATATAAATATATATATATATATATATATATATATATATATATATATATATATATATATATATATATATATATAAATGTGTATATATATATATATATATATATATATATATATATATTTATATATATATATATATATATATATATATATATATATATATATATATATATATATATATATATATATATATATATTGAGATTATGACTGCTAAACCCGAAAATATCGAGGTCGGGTGCAGCGTTTGAGTAAGTAGGATTTCACTGCAGTACTAATGGGTAATTGTAAGGAAAACTAAAGGGCATAGGGCTGATCCCTTGATATGCGGTGTTGATTGAAAAAGATAAACATTATCCACATAATGTGAATCATATACAGTCGCTCGTTACTCTACGCTATACCTTTTAAAATATTTACATTAAAATATTGGAACAAATATCAATAATATTGTTGCGATTGTCCTCAAAGAAAATACACTGCTTTGCTTGAATGAGATCAGGTAGGAACTTGGGCAGTTTAATTTCGTATTTTATTTTCATAGAGTAGAAACTTATTTGGCTTACCTAACTTATATATATATATATATATATATATATATATATATATATATATATATATATATATATATATATATATATATACGAGCCGACCCTCTATTTAGTTGCTTTATTTTCTACTTTTCAGTAATTCATAATTTGTGAATTCGACACTACCCTTCCAATATACTGCAACTGAAAATATTTTGCTTTTAAAAAACATTATCAGTAGCTCGTGAAGGACGATTATCCTGACCCTCACCTTCCACCCCTCCCTCTCCCCCCCCCCCCCCCCCCGCCCCCAAGTTAAAGCAGCCATCCGTGACGACAGTCAACAGACGAAAATGAAAAGATCAAACAGAGCTTGTTATTACCTCCCTCTAGTTTCAAATCGTTTAAAACCTAAATTATCTGTCTCTGATAGTCTACGTTTGTAAACAGCTCACCAGACTGTTGGGGGTGGTAGCGATACGGTCTTTTGAGCATGCCTGGAGAGCGAGATAGGGGAAGGTTATGCGTGCATCTACGACTTCTCCCGCTTGGTCCCTATGAAGAGAATCTATATATATATACGAGCCGACCCGCGGCGTATCATACGCCGCTATTTAGGTGTTTTATTTTCTACTTTTCAGTAATTCATTATTTGTAAATTCGACAGTACCAATGCTTTCACTCAAAATATGTGCTTTAAAACACTATCAGTAGGTCGTTAAGGACGATAACCCCCCCCCCCATCCTCCTTTCCCCCAACCCCAACCCTACACCCCCCCCCCCCGTGAAAGCAGCCTCCTCTTAGTTACCTCCCCTAGCTTTAAAATTGTTTCAAACTAAACTATCTGCCCCTAATAGCCGTCACTAAACCCGGCTCTACGATTGTAAACATTTAGAGTGAACCACGTGTAAAATAAAATTATCTTTAAGACTTGTATTCTGTTCTGTGTAGTTCAAATAGCATGTAGTGAAGGATGGTTTGGCTCCAGCTGCCAATACAAATGTCACTGTGTCAACAACAACTGTGATGGCCAAGGTCTGTGTTTAGCTGGGTCAAGTTGTGAGCGGGGCTGGTTTGGTCCACTCTGTCAGTACCGTAAGTTTACAGAAAAAGTTAACTTAAGCAACCCTATAATTTAACCCATTGCAAATGTTGTGATGACCTGTCTATTGTGTTTAGAGGACCTGGCGACGGTCGGAGCTATTTTGACACCATCCGACAGTCGTATCAATGACGGAAATGACGAAACATGTTCCAGCTTGCAATCTATAATGATCACATGGGATATAGCACACCAGATCACGTGGGCACGAGTTGAGGTGATGGGACAAGGTAAAAGGTTAACAGCATCTAGTTTGTGTTTAACAGACCCGGGTTTTAAGTATTTAAATAAAACCTGAGTGTTGAATGTATACATTTAAATTCCTGTTTTCAAAGTCACTGTAATACTTTTTAAAACCAGCTAGATAATGTAATCTTTACTTTGAAATTGCCTGCAGGCTCGGGTATATTACAACAACAAAATAATATGTAATTGTAAACTGAGTTTTTTGTGTAGGCATATATATGTATGTGAAATTAAAAAGCTAAGCTTTGCACCATGCGGTATGTGTGTGTATGAGAGTGATACTGGATATTCAAATTTAATTGTAATTTATAAGTTGACATTTGTCGCTTGGTGTTTTATTCATCTCACCGATTATGTTTTTCAATATGTGCACCTCATATCACTTGATTCAACATTGCTTATTCGATACACAAAACAGTATAAAAACATTCTTTCTACTGTTTAGCTTTAGCGCCGGTAGTTTTTTTTTTAAATGATACATATTTTATTATATATATATATATATATATATATATATATATATATATATATATATATATATATATATATATATATATATATATATATATATATATATATATATATATATATATATATATATATATATATGATATATGACCTACACATTTAAAAAAAAATATTTTATCCGCATTTTGAAAAAGATAATGGTTTAATGAAATATTTTAAACTGAAATAAATTTTATTTTATTTTCAAAACCTAAATAATGTTTATTTAATCTGCAGTTTACAGTGCATAATCGTCTGATTGTAACTCCTAAGTGTTGTAGACTAAAGTCAAACTTATTATACCTTACACAATTTCATTTTTTTTTTTGACAGAATCACTATCAAACATCACATTTTCAATAAGAGAAAAGTGTAGCGACAACTGCTCTATTATCATAAGGGAAATAACTCTGCTGCCTGTAGACGACAGAATCACAGACATAGTACTCACCAGAGGTGTACTTGCCATGGAAGTTACATTCGACTTTGGTGCAAGTATTTCTCTATGTTCCATCAACATCAATGGTGGTAGGTCAAGTTGATTTTAAATGTTCATTAAATAAGGCTCATTAAGAGGATAGTGGGGAAATATGGTCAATTAGTTGAGAATAAAAATCCTGAACTCATGATTTCTGAATGCCTTATAAGTCAGCTCACCATTGACAGATAAGGGCTTACAGTGGGAAATATTTCTATAACAACACTACAGCAAACAGTTTTATAATAATAACGTGACGAAACCGCAATAAATGCTTAAATAAAATGTAATAAACATGAACATTCAAATCACTAACATTTCGCATAACATTTCATTGGTTATTGGTCTCTAGGTCGCAATGTTGCTCTGAAGCAAGCCACGTGGCAATCTTCTGTCTACAGAGAGCCTAACTTTGAGTTTGGCTCACATCTAGCCGTAGACGGCCATAATTCCAACAACTTCTACACCTACCTCTCCTGTTCCCATACACTTGGGGACATTATAGGCTCCTGGAAAGTTACATTAGCCAAGTCAGAAAATGTGCACAGATATGTACTGTACAACCGAGGTCAGTTTTAAAATTGTGAAATGTTAGAGAATAGACCCATATATATAGGGTATATATATATATATATATATATATATATATATATATATATATATATATATACTGTATATGCATTTATATGCTGTATATGTTTTTGTATATTGTAAGATATAAGTCAACAACGCCTCCAAGGGTTTAACCTTGTGGCCTACACCTCAAACAACACTGTGGTACTGAACTACACTGATCAAGATGAAGAACCTCAGTCTGTTTACACAATCACAACAAGATCAATGGCTGTCAGAACTGTTGTCATAACCGCTATTGAAGTCCTTACTTTATGCGAGGTGGAAATATATAGCGGTTAGATTTTTTTATTGCTATATTTAATCGTTCAACAACATACTAAAGAGAATTAAAAAAACCTCCACCAATATCTACTAAAAGCGTAAATTTTTTCTATTTTTTGCATCATTTTGATTTTATTTATTTTTTATTTTATTTTTTTGAGAGTATATGCGGTATGTGAAGAACTGTAAAGTGTTTATGTAGAGAAAATGTTATACACAAATTTATTTAGACGATTACTAATTTATTGCTATATTCTTTTGTAGAAACACCCCTTTAATTATGAAAGTTCAGAATAACAATTTTATTTTTACAAAAAATTAAAAACTATTACGAGTTTATTGAAGTGAAATGCAACTTATACCGATAAACTAGATTTAAAGCCAAACCAAAATTAATTACTGATAATTAAAAACAAGTATAAAAACATAAATAATTGATTTTCTATATTAATCTATTTAAATCCTTAAATATATAATATAACTATTTGCTTCTTTGCTGCACACATCATCAAATTCGAGAATACAATGCTTAACTACACTTAAGCCATTTTTCGTCTGTCCATAGACTTTATTCTAGATTCTAGATTAAGAATCGAGGTCAATATCAAAATGAATTATTTAGTTTCTTTGCTATACTATTTCAGGCCTTAAATAGGTATTTTTAAATGACAAAAACATGTTGTCTGAGTTGTGACGTCTTTTTAAAAGTGGGATCTGTTGTTTTTTTTTTTGTTTAATTATTGTGCTTAATTATTTGTTGATATTTGTTTGTTTTTCTTCTGTTGTAAAAAGAAGGTTAATTCTGGTAGGATCAAGCTTTCATTACAGTTTTAGTCATCTTCATACTTAACTGAGCTTTAAAAGAAACTTTATTAATATGTTAAAACTGATGCTGAATACATGTCTGCAGTGCTAACATTTACATACTGATCATTGTATAAACATAATTTAGACACGTATTGCCAGAGTGGAAAATATGGTTTGGAATGTGCCAAGACCTGCAACTGTAACGACCCAACTGAGACATGTTTTGTGGCAACAGGTGGATGTCAGTCTGGTTGTGCTGTTGGCTATCAAGGAGAAGGTTGCACCCAAGGTATGTTGATTTAACCACACAGTAAAAAAAAATATGCTTTAATAAACACAATTTTAAATAGTGTGATTACTGAATTATACTAACCTAACTATGAACAACATAATCATACCCGTGTGTTGCTTAAACTAATTGCAATCAATAATCGAATTTTAACATCAAAGCTTTCTATAAAAATATGTGTTTCTTTGTATCTATATTTCTCTATTTATATAACGACTAATTAAAAAACAATTAACAGTATTAAACAGTAAAAATATAAGGTTCATTCTGGAAGCAAACGAAAAATAAACTATATGTGTATTTCTTAGATACTAATATAACTCTATATAATCACCGAACACACTTTAACAATGAGTAATAATATTATGCGTGTTAAGCAAATTATAATTTTTTTTTAAAAATCTGTGGTTACTCTGCATGACACAGCGAGTGTGACAAATTATTACGTAGCAAATAGTACCAGTGCTGGCTGTGTGGACCACATTGATGAACAGTGCCCAAACTGCCATTCAGACTCGGATAACTCCGGGCTTGATCAACGCAAGTAGTTTGTGTTTGTTTTGTCTTGCTTTGTTACGACGTGTTTTTATTATGTTATAAAGCGTTTTATAACATGATTAAACGTGTTTCATAACCTATTGCATTTCTAAATTAAACAATGACCAAATTAAATAATGACCAAATTAATGAAAACTTCGATACTTCCCTGCCTTGTGTCAGTCATCGGTCAAATCTAGTTGGACAGATAGACGACATGCTGTCCAGGGTAGAGAATCAAACACCAGATTTTTAAATGTATCATTCAATCTCAATTTCAACCGATCGAGCTTGCCCACCCCATTTTGTCTCACAATGAAGGTAACCTAACACTCGTTCTTCTGTTCCACAGACGGGGACAGATTTCATGTAGGAATCGGTATCGGTATTGGCGTAATGTGTATGATAACCATCTTAGTCTGGACAATTTTCTACGCTGTTCGTCGCTTCAACAGACCAGTATCGAGATCTATAACGGCTGTAGAAAATCAAACAGACTCTCGTCCACCTGTTGATGGTAGCGAAATGTGGTCTCAAGACTCGAAACAGATTAGCCGGTTCTAGATCTGAGTCATTCTGTTTTTACTGAAGCTCAGAGTAAATGGCTTAATAGATATACACCATAGGCTACACCATATAACTCTACTAAAAGTATACTACAATGACACAAGGCTTTACATAAACCTTATATTTTTTTAATTTTGTTTCAGACTGCTAATTAAAATCTTCAAGCAAGCACAGCGAGTACAGTCAGACATAGGAATGAGGGAGAAATGTACTTCCACGTTCAGCTTATTAAACACCTTTGGACTAGCTTTGGAATACAAATGTGCCAATATCCATTGTTTTTAAATTGCTATCGTTTTGTCGCTTAAAATAAATAAATAAGAATGCATTTTTCTTCATGTTTATTTGATGTAATGCATGTACATTCATGTCTAGCGTAATGCACGTATTGTTCTCTCTACTTCATCAAGGCCAGAAGCCCGCGCGATAGCCCTGTAAGCTACACACTAATCCATCTAAGCCGCTTTGTAGTCTCCGGTACACAAACTGTCATATTTAGAGAATGTGTTACATCAACTTCAGGTCTAGCTGGAGATATTTTGTATCACGTGTAAAATAAGCTCAATTTTGTCAACACGTAAGTTACACAGCTATGTATTCTGTAGCCTAGCTATTGAGGTCGTGATTTAACAGAAACTTCACACTCTAAGCACGTTATTTTTTATATTTTGGAAAATCAAGTCGAAATGTGTTTTGATTTTCGTGCCAATTGGTACTAAAATTGCTAACAATTTAAAATCTGTGAAGAAAAAATAAAACAACATTCTAGTTCAAAACTTGACTTGAATCTAAATAATCTACATTGAAACCAACCGACAGAAATGTCGATGAAGGAAATGACGAAATGTTCCAGCTTTTAATCATTAACTCGACTTACCCGGTCATCCCTTTGATAACTGTGGGTTTCAGGGGTCATCCATAAATGACAGTAGTATATTAGGTCCCTTTTGGTTATCATGGGTGAGGCGGAGGGTGAGGGTGAGGGTGAACAAAGGATATGTAGGAAAATACTCCCCCAGCCTGGTACAATGACATATAGCAAAATACTCACCCACCAGGGTGAGGTGGGTGAACCGCAGGAACAACGAGATATAGTAAAATACTCCCTGGGGGAGGGTGAGGTACATCGACATATAGTAAAATACTCACCCACCTGGGTGAGGGTGGGTGAGCCGCAGGAACAACGGGATATAGTAAAATACTCCCCCACCTGGGGGATGCGGAGGTGGTGGGGGGGGTAGGTCAGTAGGTCACCACCGGTGACCTTGTGACGTAATCAGTGACCTTGTCACGTAATTAATGACCTTGTGACATAATCATTGACCTAGTTACGTAATTTTAATGAGTTTTTTAATTAGTTTTAATGAATTTTTAACATTTTAATGAATTTTTATTAACGAGTTACGTAATTTGATTATTTGTTTACTTTTTTAATTGTCTCAAAACCTGATTTAACGGTGTTTGAAAGAAAATTCCAGCCCTTAAAAATATTTTGTTTTCGCTGACCCTCGCTATAAGCGAATAGTTACAACAAGGTAATGAAAAAAGTGCGGTTGCTCAGCCTAATTACAGCACCAGCTGTTACCTAATGGCTTCACGGAGCTGACAAACCGATCGGTAAAATCCATTAAAGTGGTAACATTTGTTCCCACACTTAACGCAGAGAGGCACTTAATGGCTCGCATTAATCATCATGAGCTGTCAAACCTAGCGGGGAAAAATCCATGATGCGTGACCAAATTAATTAGGCGGACCATCGTGCTGATGATGGCCCGTGGGTGGGATCAATATTAACTCGCCCGTTGTACGGTGCTTCTAAAAAAACAAAGGATCGCTGGTGAATCGATAAGTAACAGGTGTTGATAACGATTAGCCGCGGATAAATGGATGATATACAAAGAATGTTCTAGTACATGCTAGCACACCCCTACCCTCAAACCACGTCATTACTCCCCTCTCCTCCCCGACCATCCCTCTCAACCACCACCACCCCCACTCCGTTTACTATTAAACATAAATACAATCAAATAAACAAACCAACAAATAAACAAATAAACAAAATAAAATTTAAAATTTAAAATTAATAATTTAAAAAAATTTAAAAAATTTAAAAAATTTAAAAAATTAAAATCCAATCACGTAACTACTCAATAAAAATTTAAAATGTAAAAAATTTAAAAATTAAAAAAAAAATTTAAAATTTAAAAAATTAAAATCAAATTACGTAACTCGTTAATAAAAAAATTACACAATATAAACAAAGTAATTAAATTAAACAACAAGTAAACAAACAAATTAAACAATTAAAAAAGTAAACAAATGATCAAATTACGTAACTCGTTAATAAAAATTAATAAAAATTTAAAACATTCATTAAAACTAATTAAAAAACTCATTAAAATTACGTAACTAGGTCAATGATTACGTCACAAGGTCACTAATTACGTCACAAGGTCTTTAATTACGTCACAAGGTCACTGGTGGTGACCTACTGACCTACTCCCCCAACGCCTCCGCATCCCCCAGGTGGGGGAGTATTTTACTATATCCCGTTGTTCCTGCGGCTCACCCACCCTCACCCAGGTGGGTGAGTATTTTACTATATGTCGATGTACCTCACCCTCCCCCAGGGAGTATTTTACTATATCTCGTTGTTCCTGCGGTTCACCCACCTCACCCTGGTGGGTGAGTATTTTGCTATATGTCATTGTACCGGGCTGGGGGAGTATTTTCCTATATATCCCTTGTTCACCCTCACCCTCCGCCTCCGCCTCACCCGTGATAACTAAAAGGGACCTAATATACTACTAATGACATCACGTCTGTCACTTATCGTCACAAATTAACCACGTTCAAAAAGACGTTTTTTATCTTTTAAAAACACCGATTTCGGCCTGGCATAGGTCTGACCACACTATCCCTTCGTGTATGACGTCACAGGTGACCTACACAACTCTACTTCACCTGCCTAGTGTCCCGCCAATTCTCAGACAACATATTTTTATCCGGCCGAACATGTCTCTGACCACACTATCCCTTCATATGCTTAGGACAAAGAAACAGATGAACTCTACTTCATCTGCCCTGTATCCCACCAAGTTCAGATAGTCAAATTTATCATTCACATCTTTAAAAAATTAATATTTTTTTTACATTGACGTGATAATATCACGTCTATATAAATAACAACTTAGCTGTCTAGACTCGTGTTGTCACTGATGTTTTTTGTGGTATAACTTAATGCTATGAGTCTCCTTATGCAACTTGATTTACGCGCATAGGCTAGATCTAGATCTAAGTCTAGTAACTTTCAAATTATATTTTATCTTAAATTAGCCAATTGCATAGCTAAACAAAAAAAGATTTATATAAAATAATGAAAGTCTGAAATAAATTATAGATGTAGAATTTACATTAAGTCTAGATCTAGAATTTACGTTAAGTCTAGTGACCTAGATCTAGATCTAGATCTTGATTCATAACTTTTTCTTCCTTCGACAGCTGATCTGTAGATCTAGAGAAATTTATTGTAAAACTAAATGAAAAAGACAGTTGAAAATTGATATAAATGTTGGACCGTATCAAATAAAGCAAACACAATCTTCTTCAATAGAAGCCGCCATTGTTTATGTAAAAAGTAAAGAAATCATGTGACGTCACTATTCAGTCAAAGTAATTAATGTGGTTATCTACCAATGAATAAATTAATACATTAATTAACGTCTTTAAATAAATTTGTGATTAAATTGTTCTCTACCTACATACTATTTTACGCGAATGTCCAATCGCTTCCGTTTTTTCCCTTTAAAGTAGATAAAGAAACACGCATTTTCACGATGTATTGTTAAAAATACTTCAACGCAATATGATTTGTGTGGATTTGTAATGTATCTGATAAAGGAGTGTCTGTTTTTTTGAATAAAAACCATTATATTTGATCTCCTGGATAATTTATTCCATTTAGAAAATAGAATGGCATTAAAAGGTGAAGATTGTTTTTAATGATAATAGTTTTCTCTAAAAACATCCGATACTAGGGCACTGCAACATGTCTTAAAATACAACTGTTTCCAACTGTGTACTTAACTTTATTTTAATATACGGACAATAATTTTTAACATCAAATAAATGGCATAATTTAACACACTTAATCCCCTTGTTATGTATGTAGAGAGCTTGTCGCATTCGGGCAAGTGTCCATTTGGGAAAACCGCCTCCGGGCAAACGACATTTGACAAGTTTCTTTCAGGAAAACATCCGGTTTCCAAATAAAGGTAATAAATCTATGTTTTGTGAGGAAAACCAATGTTTTTGTCTGACAGTTTCTTCTAAATAATGTGTATGTAAAATAAAATAAAAAACAACATAAACATAGACACTATAGTACACTGTTACACTATCTTATTTAGATGTCTGGCTTTAATTTTATTAAAGCTACAGAACGTGTTTATAAATATCATGACCTCTATGTAGTTGTAATTATGCGGATACGCACGCACTTATTATTGTGTGTAATCCAATACATTGTTTTGAATAAAAGCTTAGAAAAATAAAAGCAAACTTTAATCTTCTTGACAATACAAAGAAATGAAATTAATATCGATTCATGAAATTAAGGTGTCATTACAATTATAAAAGTTACAGTCAAAGAAACATTTTAACATGTACATTTTAACAACAACATGCATGTTAGAATTTTTAACATGAAAATTAAGCCATGAAATATTTTAAGACTAGTAATAACTAATACGTTGATTACCATTTAAAAACCCAAATAAATGTCGCCTTTTTTGTTTTGTTGTTGCATATTTATATTTCAATTCTTGCGGATTGAAACAGATATGTTTTTTTTTATACAAATATCAGTTATATCATATCATTTTACTTTTTTTAAGAATCAACTTGTTCTTTAAAAACGACAAGCTTTTATTTAATCTTTTTCCTTGTTGTGGATAAGTCTTAGGAGTGGAAAATTGCAAGCGAAATGTCCACCAATTCTACATGACTTACTTCTTTCAAACATTTTACATATGTCAAGATTTGAAAGCTGTGCAATGTGACAGAAATATGACTTATTTGGATGCTGCATTATTGTTAAAGAGTTTATTAAATGCTCATATTTAAAATTTAATTAATTGTATTACATTATAATATAATTTGATTTCATTTAGTGCGCAATTATTCGTAGTCATGTCAATAATACATTTAGAGTATTTTAAAAGAATTAATTTAAAAAAACATCTTTGTAACATAATTTTCTATTATTATGTACCAAATCGGAGCAAATAAAAAAAATTCTTTCAAATATACAATAGAACGCTAGTTGATCGGATAATACTTAGACCTACTATGTAATTAGTTCCGTGTTTCAAACGGCTTTGTGTCCCTTTCAATGTACCGTAAGTTTACAGAAAGGTTAACTTCAGCAGCCCTTTCATTTAACCCATGGCAAATGTTGTGATGCCCTGTCTATTGTGTTTAGAGGACCTGGCGATGGTCGGAGCTATTTTGACACCATCCGACAGTCTTGTCGACGACGGAAATGATAAAACATGTTCCAGCTTGCAATCAATAACGATCACGTGGGATACAGCACACAAGATCACGTGGGCACGGATTTGCATGATTGAACAAGGTAAAATGTTTACATGTTTTATTTTATCTATTTGCATCGGTTTATATGGAACAGACACGAGCATTTTGTATTAAAAAATCTCAGAATTGTGCAAAGTGTTGAGACTAATTACAGTTCTCAAATCTATTCCGATATTTAAAAAAAAAAAGCTAGGTGATGTAATTTTACTTTAAAATCGCATGCAAGCCCTTTTTTTATTAAGATAATTGAATTTCTCAACTGTAAACTCATTTTTTTTATGAAGACCTACATAAGTAGTGACACTAGATATAGGGCTGGTAAGTAGATCACCAACCAGTTATACGTCTCAATAAAACCTGCATGAACCATGGAACTGGTTGGTGACCTACTTACCAGCCATATTTCGACGACCAGGGAATCGCTTGATTAAGCTATACGTAGTAGTAGGTCTTTAATGTAATACATTTATTCTTTGGAGTTTATTCAATACACAAAAACAACATTTATCAGTGTGATGGTGTAGTGGAAGAATCAGCTTTGTTACTAATTTGCTTTAGCTCAGTCATTTTATTGGCAAACAACAATTTCACACAACCAGAAAACAAATGAAACAAAGCAAGCATTGTCAGATTACTTTGTTGCAACATACATGCATGACAAATGCAATAACAAACTATTAGCTTTGTGAACAGAAAGTATTGTGATGCAACAATTTGAGCGAATATAATTAAGATTATAAAATGCGGTTTAAATTAAAAAAAAACTCAAGGGATTGAAACTTTCCTGTTGCTACATTTTCTGTTGGAAAAGAGACGCAGTCTGTAGTAAATCTTATAATGGTAGGTGATAGAAAATAATAATTCACCAAAACACCTTTTTTTCTTTACCACGGTATAACAAACGATAACCCATGTTGTTTCCTGTTGGTTTCGCTAGAATCAATTTCAAACGTCACATGGTTAGTGAAAGGAGACAGTATCGGCAATTCCTTCATGGTCATCAACTGTATAGCGTTGATTCCTTTAGACAGCAGAATAAAAGACATAGTGCTCATTAGAGGTGTACACGCTATGGAAGTTACATTTGACTTTGGTACCAGCATCTCTCTATGTTCCATCAACATCAATGGAGGTAGGTCGAATTTATTTCAAAACGGTCATTACATACAACACTGACTAAGCGTTGAGAGCGACGGTTTGGTCAATTTGTTGAGGACTCAATAACTAAGCCAGAATTTTCCAAAAAAAGAAACAACCGAACTTAACATTGAGAATATCTTATATTTTAAACTCAGCTAACCACTGACAAATATCGGCCTAAAATAATTATTTATGGCTAATAAGTATTACAGCGCTACTTTACCACAGGTAAAGCTAACGCACGTACCGAATTCTTTTGGAAAGATTATAAACTGATGACTAGAGTTTCTTTCAGACATCTCTTCGGGAGGGGGGGGGGGGGGGGGGGCAAAGCCCCTCCGAAAACATTCTACAGCCCCCCCCCCCCCCGAACGAAATGAAATTTAAATAATTTATATAGAAAATATATACTTTTAACAGTGTCCGCCCCCCCCCCGAAGAAAGTCTACCGAACCCCCCCCCCCCCCCCCCGAAAATTTCAAATGCCCCCCGGAGAAAAAGCCTGGAAGAAACACTGCTGATGACATACGAAACTAAAAGAATACCAGACAACAAAAACTCTCCGTGAACTCGTATCTAACGTCTAGGGGAAAACACGAAGAACTCCTGTAACTAATAACTCTTTTAATCAATTTTTTAAAAATATGTCGCAGTCTTAAATGGATGATCCTTATATTACACTGTACAAATAGGCGTAATACAGTGATTCTAAGTTTCAACGTTTGTGCGTCTTTTTTTCGAGAAAGATATTTAAAATGTAGGCCTACCAGTAAGCACATTGACTTGAGGCAGACAATATGGGCTTCACAGAAAAAATCAGCTTTCAATTATAGATTATTAATCAAAACTCTTTCTAGAAGTTCATCGAATGGGACGTGAATTTGAAAAAGAACAAACAACACGTGGTTGTCCGCAAATGCTGCCGTTTTTGTCGCTTAAAATGAAAAAAAAAACGCATTTTCAGTTCGTATTATTTACATGTTTCAATATAATTTTGTAGATGAAAATTGTACCCGATATAGGAATGTCTGCTTTTGAAATAAAAATCGTTATTTGCCCTATTAGATTTTTATTCTATTGACAAAAGTAGAACGACGTTTAAAGGTCAGAGAATTTTTTTTTTTAAATTAAGGCATCATCTCATTGAAATGTAAAAAAATAAGACAATGTCTACATACACTGACTGACTTAAATTTTAGCTCTTTCAGATTGTGCAGTTGCCTATATTTTTAAATATAAGGAAAACAATTATTAACATCAAGTAGATGGCATAATTTGATACATTTAATTCCGTTATTATGTAATCTTTTCGTATACTTTTATCTAATAAAGCACATGTGGTTATATTTGAGAAAAGGAAAACAATTATAATTACTTTTATTAGTAATATTCTAATTCTCGAGTTAATAAAAAAAATGAATATTACTAAGATATATTATCTTGCAATCACACTTATATTTTAATTACTATTGTATCTGCCAGAAAAATGCTTTAATTAGTTCAAACACATGTTTGATATTCCAGATTCTTACTCATAACATATTATTTACTTATTCTCAATTTCATCCTCATTCTCGTCCTAGTTCTCGTTTTCATTATCATTATCATGTAACCTTTACCGTAACAGTATCCATAATCATACAAACAATAATATGTCTCTTTTTCAGTGTGTTAAAAGAATATTTTACGTGTATTCATCCAGATTCGTGAAAGTAAGAAATGTGCCCTTTTATCAGCGTGATAGAAGATACGCTATAAGTGTACATGTCGCAAGATTGGCACTCCTCGCGCTCTATTAGATGCGTCATGTAACCCCAACATTCTCTTTTAGCTATCAGCAGGAATACACTTACCATATGGATTCTAGTTTCAAAGTAATGCATCATATTATTTTGGCGAGGCAGTTCCGCTTCTGTTATCATATATAAATAGGCTCTACGTAATTCATTCTAATCTTTCAGTAAGTTTTTTCTCACAACAGGTAACCTATTCTCTACTGTATCACTGCCCATACTGTTTTATTAAAATTTGAGTGACCATTGGGAAATCAAAGTTAGTTGTATGGTAATAATTTAAATCCAGTTAAAATTGTGTAATCTAGTAATGTTTTATAACAGACAAACATAGCAAAGTAAATATAGATTTAAAATATCATGCTTGAGAGAAAAATTAGTTTTATTTTAACTTTTTCTTAAAAACAAAGAAATTGTACGTACAGTTGAAAAAAAGAAAAGAAACGCGAGACAATGTCGAACACTATTACTTTATCTTGTTTAGTTATGTCTGGATATAATTTTATAAACTCATGTAAAAATTGCTTTTTAAAAAACATTGCCCCATCCATAATTTTAATTGTGTGGATATGCATGCACAAATAAGTCTGTGTCATCCAATACGCTGCATGGGAAAAAAACGCTAAGAAAAAGAAAAAGCAAAGTTTAATCTTGTTGACAATCAGTGGCGGAACTAGAAAAAAAGGGCCACACCGCAAAAAAAAATGTCTGGTCTCCCCTATATAAATATAAATAAATATATATATATATATATATATATATATATATATATATATATATATATATATATATATATATATATATATATATATATATATATATATATTACACAGATTACAAACATTAGATAGTCATTTCTGGCCTGATCGGATTTTGAAAGAAAAAATGTTTCTTTTTTCAATATGAATTTTTTTTTCAATTTAAACAAATTACAACATGTCGTGTGTGGGTGCATTACTCTGTTTAGAATTTTTTTTTAGATTTAGAACTAGTTTATTTAACACTTTTGCTGTAATACTGCCTTTCACGCTTTGTATGTGTAATGGTTTCTCGTGTTATGTTTATTTTTACGTTATTTTTGTATTTATATTATTTGTTTTAAATATATTTCCTTTTAATGCTATGTCAATCTTTAGTATGTGTTTTTTTAAATAATAATTAAGAGAGAAATTGTTTTTTAATTTGTTTAGTACACATATATTAAAAGAAGCTTATGAGCACCCCTATTTAACCATTTTAACAAGGGAAATAAGTCATGGAAGTGTTTTGAACGTTTGCCTATCTTTCACACTACAGCTCAGCATATATATGTTTTTACGCAACAGCATGTGTTAGCTACTGTATGACATCACCAGTAGATCTGTTTGCTATTTACAAAAGCTTTTATCGTCAAGTCAAAAATGCAAGAAAATTACTATATTTTAACTATAAAAAATTTATTATGGTCGGCTATGGGCCCCTAAATGGCGTGCCACCCCCCCCCCCCCCCCGCATTGTGGGGTCTGGCGGCACTGTAGTTCCGCCCCTGTTGACAATACACAGAAATTATACTAGTATCGATTCGTGAGCCTGAATGTGTCATCATAATTCAAAAAGTTGCAGTCAGAGAAAATTGTGCATTTTAACGACAACATATTTCTTTATGTGAATGTATCTAATGTAAGAAATTAAAACGCGGAAATTAAACCATTAAAATTTTAAGGCTATTTGCGTAGACCAATAATAATTTGTTAAGATTTACGGTCTTAAAAACGCTATATAAAATGCCTCCTATATTGTTTTGTTATTGCATATTAATATTTCAATTCTTACGGATAAAAGCAGGTATGTTTGTTACTTCAAAATATCTTTTGAATTATATTTTTAAAAATAGTTTTATGTCTTACTTTTTTTTTTTAAAAGTATCTGTCTTTTATTTAGAAAAAGAAAGTATCGTTTTATACATATTTTTATGATTTAAAAATATTTGATTGCTTGGCATCGAAGCGTTCAAGTTTTCTCTTTAAACACTGATCAAAACAGTTCACTGTTGAAAGTTAGTTGTTACAAGCTTTAATTTTAATGCCAAGTTCGTGCTTTTGTCTTTCGGCTGGAAAATAGTGAGCGATTTTCATAACTAAATTAAAAACATTAACGATAGTTTTCCATCAATTTTAATTCCAAACATACACATTCTGTAATTGTTTGGACACTCTTGCCATAAATGAACAGATAATATAGTGGTTTTAATATTGTTAAGACAAGTCAGACCATTGATCAACCGTTGGTCAAATCCAATTATCTTTTAAAAATTACTATCAATGTATTTGTTTCGCGGCTGTAAGTTGAATCAACAATTAAAACGTTTGTTGCACAAAAAAACAACAAGTTATTACTATACATTTTAAAAATGTTTAAGATAATATTTAAGATAATATTTACTATCTATATTTTACCGGAGAAGAAAGAAAACCAGACATTCTATGGAATGTATACAGCAATCCATGGCGTTTTCAGGCAGAGTAAGACATTTTCTGTCTAACCTTAACTTAATGCTAGCACTAACTCTAATACTAAATCTTACACAAACCCTAACACGTATCCTTACTGTGAGGGCGTCAGAAAACTGGTAAACTCAGATTTTCGTAAACACTAACAAACTCCTAGAGGTCAGGTGCAAGAGTCTGTTTAATCCAACGAATTTCTTTGCCTATTCGCAAATCCACCTTTTCCTTTATATTCCAACCTTCCACTGTCCTCAGCATCCATCCCTACACACATCCTCTCTCTCGCTCACAACACACACGCTGTCACTAGACCAGTCGCTTCACTTGTACCCTTGTTCACTTCGTACAACATACACGTCAACACACCCGGCTACAGTATGTATACACACACGCAGTGATCCGTCCCATGTTTACACCTTTCAAACAAATTTCATCACCAAACTTATCATTACCTCAAACTCAAGCTCAAGCTCAAGCTCAAGCTCAGGCTCAACCTTTACCTTTACCTTTACCTTTGCCTTTGCCTTTGCCTTTGCCTTTGCCTTTGCCTTTGCCTTTGCCTTTGCTTTTGCTTTTGCCTGTGCCTGTGCCTGTGCCTGTGCCTGTGCCTGTGCCTGTACCTGTACCTGTACCTGTACCTGTACCTGTACCTGTACCTTCACCTTCACCTTCACCTTCACCTTCACCTTCACCCTCACCCTCACCCTCACCCTCACCCTCACCTTCACCCTCACCCTCACCCTCACCCTCACCTTCACCTTCACCTTCACCTTCACCTTCACCTTCACCTTCACCTTCACCTACACCTTCACCTTCACCTTCACCTTCACCTTCACCTTCACCTTCACCTTCACCTTCACCTTCACCTTCACCTTCACCTTCACCTTCACCTTCACCTTCACCTTCACCTTCACCTTCACCTTCACCTTCACCTTCACCTTCACCTTCACCTTCACCTTCACCTTCACCTTCCCCCTCGCCTTTACCTTTACCTTTACCTTTACCTTTACCTTTACCTTTACCTTTACCTTTACCTTTACCTTTACCTTTACCTTTACCTTTACCTTTACCTTTACCTTTACCTTTACCTTTACCTTTACCTTTACCTTTACCTTTACCTTTACCTTTACCTTTACCTTTACCTTTACCTTTACCTTTACCTTTACCTTTACCTTTACCTTTACCTTTACCTTTACCTTTACCTTTACCTTTACCTTTACCTTTACCTTTACCTTTACCTTTACCTTTACCTTTACCTTTACCTTTACCTTTACCTTTACCTTTACCTTTACCTTTACCTTTACCTTTACCTTTACCTTTACCTTTACCTTTACCTTTACCTTTACCTTTACCTTTACCTTTACCTTTACCTTTACCTTTACCTTTACCTTTACCTTTACCTTTACCTTTACCTTTACCTTTACCTTTACCTTTACCTTTACCTTTACCTTTACCTTTACCTTTACCTTTACCTTTACCTTTACCTTTACCTTTACCTTTACCTTTACCTTTACCTTTACCTTTACCTTTACCTTTACCTTTACCTTTACCTTTACCTTTACCTTTACCTTTACCTTTACCTTTACCTTTACCTTTACCTTTACCTTTACCTTTACCTTTACCTTTACCTTGACCTTGACCTTGACCTTGACCTTTACCTTTACCTTTACCTTTACCTTTACCTTTACCTTTACCTTTACCTTTACCTCTACCTCTACCTCTACCTCTACCTCTACCTCTACCTCAACCTCAACCTCAACCTCAACCTCAACCTCAACCTCAACCTCAACCTCAACCTCAACCTCAAACTCAAACTCAACCTCAAATTCAACCTCAATCTCAATCTCAATCTCAATCTCAATCAAAATACGTTACCTAGGTATTCTATAAATAGCCGGTTTTCACATAATACTTTTAAAATTTATACGGTTGTCTTCAAAGACTAAATTATGTTTTGTGCAGAACAACCAGCATGTACTTTCGGATGGTTTGGCTCCAGCTGCCAATACAAATGTCACTGTACCAAAAACAGATGTGATGACCAAGGTCTGTGTTTAGCTGGGTCAAGTTGTGAGCGAGGCTGGTTTGGTCCACTCTGTCAGTACCGTAAGTTTACAGAAAGGTTAACTTAAGCAACCCTATAATTTAACCCATTGCAAATGTTGTGATGACATGTCTATTGTGTTTAGAGGACCTGGCGACGGTCGGAGCTATTTTGACACCATCCGACAGTCTTGTCGACGACGGAAATGACGAAACATGTTCCAGCTTGCAATCAATAACGACCACGTGGGATATAGCATACCAAATCACGTGGGCAAGAGTTGAGGTGATGGGACAAGGTAAAATAAATAGATGTTACATTGTTTTTCAAATCATCGGTTTATATTAAACAGACACGGACTTTATACTTTAAATAAACTCAAATCTACGAAAAGTGCTGAGATAATTACCGTTTTCAGTGCTATTTTTAAACATTTTAAAATAAGCTAGGTAATGTAACGTTTACTCTAAAATTGCCAGGAAGCTCCATATTTGTTAAGGAAATTAATGTGTGTAATTGTAAACTCATTTTTATATGAAAGCTTAGAAAAATGAAATTAAAAAACTGAGAGTGATACTAGATATTCCGGTTTGATTTAGTGTTGATTCACTATTTTTCAATACACAAAAAGAATGTTTATCATTGTGATGATCAGGGCTTATCAGAAAGGGTAGAAGTAAAACCTTTATAAATGTTTGGTTTTATCTCATGCATTTTATTTACAACCAACAATTTCATAATAATTGACATAAAATAATCATTTCACTAAAACACCTATATATTGTGTAACACGGCATAAACGATAACTTACGTTGTAATCTGTTGGTTTCGCTAGAATCACTTTCAAACGTCACAATGTCAGTGAGAGACAATTGTAGCAGCAATTCCTTTATGGTCATCGGTGGTTTAGAGTTGATTCCTGTAGACAGTATACACACCGACATTGTACTCACTAGAGGTGTATACGCTATGGAAGTCACTTTCGACTTTGGTACAAGTATTTCTCTATGTTCCATCAATATCAATGGAGGTAGGTCGAGTTTATTTTAAATATTTTGTTTAACACTGCTGAATAAGCGGGTAGACTTTCGGTAGCATACTAAATTACTATGCAAGTAGATATAGAATTAAATTCTTGAACTAAAAATTGTGAAATATCTTATATTTTTCGTAAGCTATCTATTGACGGATATGGACGTAAAATGACACCTTCTTACTATGATAGACGCTAGCAAATTATTATTTAAAAAATAAAAGGATGTATTTACTAACGTTAAAACCACAACTATTTTGCTTTATTTTCCTTAGAACAAAACTCATATTATTTATATCTAGGTCGCAATGTGGCCTTAAAGCAAACCACCTGGCAGTCTTCTCTCTATAGAGAGCCTAACGTTGAGTTCGGCTCACAACTAGCAGTAGACGGAAACATATTCAGCAGCTTCTACACCTATCTGTCCTGTACCCATACACTTGGGGGCTTTAGGGGCTCCTGGAAAGTTATTTTAGCTAAGGCTGAAAATGTTCACAGATATGTACTTTATAACCGAGGTCAGCTTTCAAATTGTGAAATGTTAGAAAATAGATCTTAAATCAAAATTGCAAAAAGAAAATATCCTGCTAAATAAAATATATTGTATGCATAGATATAGGCCTATACATTTTTCTAAAATCTATATTTGTTGGTTAATTATTTTTTATCTATTTTTAAAAAATTACTTGTCTTTTTAAGTACGTATTTATTCATGTTTATCTACATCGTAAGATGAGGTTCAGCATCGCCTCCAAGGGTTTAACATTGTAGCCTACAACTCAAACAAAACTGTTGTACTGAACTACACGGATTCGTCAAAAGAACCTAAGAATGTATACACCATTACAACTCAACCCATGCCAGTCAGAAGTGTTTTCATCACCGTCAAGGATATCCTTACGTTATGCGAGGTTGAATTATATAGTGGTACATATTTTTTGCAAATTATTTATTCAAAATCCTATTATACAGATGATTACATAAATCGCCATGATATAGGTCTACATTTATTTGAAAGTAACAAAGATAAAGTTATCAAAATATATTTAATTGTGCCTAAGAAATAAATGTTTTAAAATATTGAGATAAACTTGTATTTTACTTTCTCGTTTATATAGTATAGAGGAAGTATTATAATCGTTCTGAATAAAGAATAGAAATGTTGCCATATTTAAAAACCCCAAATTTAAAATACACGGCACATAAAGGATGGATGTTAAGCGCGCAAACAATCTAAATAGCGATTGTGTTAACTGTTGACGTTTCTCATCATTACGGAACGCAAAAAAAATAGTTTTGCAATGTAGTCTTCATGTATGTGTGTCTGTATGTCCGTTTGTGCGTCTGTAAACACAGTATCTTGAGTACCGTTACAGGTATGTTGATGAAATTTCATTTATGAGTATTATATTAAATGTTTAGTACTGTAACAGTGAACGGAAGTGGTAATTATTCTACTTCTGGTTCCTTCAAAATACAAAAATTAGAGCGACGTTTATGTTAGGTAAAAGAACAATGCATATGGATGTGTGTAATTGTTTGCACCGTATTATTTCAACTTTTGATTGTTTTACGGTAAAACACAAGTGGTACGTACCTCCTTTTTTCGTGATAGTACTTTTTAAAGTGAGCTTTGTTTCAGTTATTTTAGCCCTGAACTAGACTTTGTGAAAACCTATCAGTGAAGGACCCTGACTTTTAGTGTTTACTAGACTACCCGTTATCTAGTTAGATAACTGTGGGTTTCGGGGGTCATCCATAAATGACATCGCGTCTGTCAGCACTTATCATCCCAAAATAACCAGACCCCACATTCAAAAAGACGTTTTTTATATTTTAAAAATTCTACTAAACTCTACTTCACCTGCCCAGTGCCCCGCCAAGTCTCAGACATGGTTGTATTTAAAAAAAAAACTATTACGGCCGAGCATGGCTATGACCACACTATCACTTCATATGCTGAGAACATAGAAACAGGTGAACTCTACTTCACCTGCCCTGTGCCCCGCGAGGTCCTGATAGTCTACCTTATCATTCACATATAGGCCTTAAGAAAAATAATTGAAAACATTGTTGTAAAATGTAAATAAGAATTTTTACTATTACTAAATATTTGTAATTAACAGTGTGTTTAAGAAGGAATAATATTTACCACACAAAATTCTATTTTACTGCTCTACACATAATGCAGATTCTCCCCAATAACAAATCAGAAAAACAAACAAACAAAAAATGAGTTATCAAACGTCACTATTCAGTCAAAATTTAGCCATTGTTCTAAAACTTTAAAATTAATGTGGTTAATCTACCTATGAATAAATCAATAAATTAATTAACTACTTTAAATAAATGTTTGATTAACAGTCTGTCTGCAATAAAAAAAATTATTCTCTGCCTACATACTATTTTACAGCCCCCCATATAGAGCAGTTTCCTTACAGTACCAAATCAGACAAACAAAAAAATAAATATTCAAACATGTAAACAAACTTGAGTTTTAGTAGTATATAGATAGATTAAGCAGCATATATCTGAATTGCCTGGGTTTAGGAAATATATTACTTTCGCATTAACCCTAACCACAACCCACCAAAACCAAACCATAGACGCAAACACAAACTACAACACAAACACAAACACAAACACAAACCTAAACAAAAACGCAAACATGTACATAAACGCAAGCACAATTCAACTCAAGCACAAACGTAAACACGCAAACAGAAACAAAAACGATAACACAACCCCAATTCTAAAAACAAACACAAACCCAAACTAAAACATAAACACAAACACATAAACGAACGCAAACTAAAACGTAATCGAAAAAAACGCAAACGCAAACATAACCGCAGACACAAAAGAAAGCAAACACAAACGTAAACACTAACAAAAATGCAAACAAAAACGCAAACCTAAACGCAAAACAATAATGCAGAAAGTAAACACAAACCTAAAAATTAAAGCATAGTTCTCTCAGAATAACCCGGGTGTCCACACGCGTCTACAAAAACGATTTTTTTCGCCCCCCCCCCCCCCGCCCTTTCTAGACATCATAAATTCATGACTACTTACTGCTCGTGTTGTTCTGACTGATATGTTGCGTCTACTAGTATTTATTTTGCAGATGAATAAGGGTGTAGTTAAGCTTTGTGCAAATGTATTTGTTTTAGTTATTTCTGTTTCACCTTTATCGTTTGTATCGCCTATAGGTACCTAAGGTCGTGTCCTCTGAGTGCGCTATTGGTGTAATTAGATCACAGCAACTCAAACATTCCAAGTTAATCTGAGCTGTCATTTGAGTTTGCCACGCCCTAAGCTCTAATGCATTTCATTTACCCCTTGCTACAGTATCGTCTTCGTCGTCTCATACCTTGACGTGTTGTCTGTTCGTTACGCTTCGTTGTCGTCTTTCGTTTTGATAATATGCGTGATGGGTGTGGGGAGGGAAAGGGGCATCTCGTGAAGTTCGTTGTCAATATTTTTACAAGCTTTTATTTAATTCACTTCCTCTGTCTGTCGTCAGTCTGTCTGTCTGTCTAGATCGCTACGCCCGTGTGAAATTGCAGGCACTTCTAACTGACAGATACGGTTTGTAGTTGGTGCTAGGGTCAAGAAATGAAGACAGTCCATCGCGACATTCAATTTGACTTAATTGATCGCCTAATTAGTTTTTATGAATTAATAAAAATTTGGACTGAATTAGTAGGCAGTTCTATCCACACGCGTCATCACGGTCGTTTTGGGCGTGGAGCGAGAGGGGCTCTACGACAAAAGCGCGTCGTCACGTTCAATCGGCGCGCAATGGTTTTTAGTCGGGTCAGCAGTCTAGTTCTTTACCACTAGACTACGCCATCCCATAATACTTTCTGAAACTTAAGCTATAAACTTGACAACGGTTTTTAGTCATGTAACTATATCTATATATATATTTCTCTTCTTGGATACCCTAGAAAACACCAAGCTGAAAGCGCGTCAGCAGCCCCCTCTCTTCCTCTCTAGGTATATCTTTACCACCCTTCACCCCCACATGGTCTGGTGAGCTGTCGTTCACGCTAAATGTTTACAATCGTAGAGCTGGGTTTAGTGGCGGTTATAAGGGCAGATAATTTAGTTTGAAACGATTTTAAACTTAGGGGAGGTAACTAAGAGGAGGCTGCTTTCACGGGGGGGGGGGGGTGTAGGGTAGGGGTTGGGGGAAAGGAGGGTGGGGGTAGTATCGTCCTTAACGACCTACTGATAGTTTTAAAGCACATATTTTCGGTGGCAGCATTGGTACTGTCGAATTCACAAATTATGAATTACTGTAAAGTAGAAAATAAAACAACTAAATAGCGGCATATGATACGCCGCGAGTCGGCTCGTTGTAAATAAAACATGTAAAGTACTGAAAACAAATTCATAAAAAAACGTTTTAATAACAAGCTTGTATGTAATAATGCACTAAAAGTAGAAAATAAATTATACACGACTATTTAAATAACTATAAAGAAAAGCGTGGGTCTCTTCTCAAATATTAGTAAAGGTATCCAATAGGTACTTAAGTGACCCAAGCTTTTCTTTATAGTTAATTAAATAGTACTCTATAATTTATTTTCTACTTTTTAGTGCATCATTACATAAAAGCTTGTTATTAAAACGTTTTTTAATGAACTTTTTTTTTTATCTTCCTACAGCACGGGAGGGTTGTGGTGGGTGGTCGGGTTATTTACACCTTTTCAGCCGTCAGGCTATCAATCACCGTCGCGGCATTAATGGGCGATTTAAGTGGGTGTAGGACAAAAGGCCGACATCCAAAAGGCCGACAAGACAAAAGGCCGACACGGACAAAAGGCCGACATGGACAAAAGGCCGACAGCCAAAAGGCCGACAGGACATAAGGCCGACAGGACATAAGGCCGACAGCCATAAGGCAGACAGCCAAAAGGCCGACAGGACATAAGGCCGACAGGACATAAGGCCGACAGCCATAAGGCAGACAGCCAAAAGGCCGACAGGACATAAGGCCGACAGGACATAAGGCCGACAGCCATAAGGCCGACAAGCATAAAAAATACTAATTTCGCAAAATATATGTTACTGCATAGCTGCTATCTTGACAACTATCGAAAAAAGGCATGAAATAAGGTGAAACATTCAAGAGAGGAGACGATGCTAGTTGCTATCCTTATAAGGTGAACCATCGGCTCCAAGCGATTGAAGATTACGGGAGTGTCTTAAACACAAAGAATCAACAACTAAATATTGCGAAATGCGGTCACTACTGTCTTTTATTGCTCCTTCTATGTCAACGAGGTGAGACAATCATCAAAGAACCAAGTCAAAAGCCGTCGCATCATCGCCCACGTGCAGCAAGGTGGAACGCCAAGAGACAATGCTAGATGCGATCCTTATAAGGTGAACAATGGGGTCCATGCGTCTGGAGAGGACGGGAGTGTACAAAGGATAGCCAGAAAAGTGGTGTCGCCACCATATTTTGCAAAGAAATCAAAGAAACCGAATGAAGTAGAACGATCACGTGCCTTTACTGGACTACATGTTAAATACCGACAAACTTTGAATTATATTTTAGTTTCGTCCATTGCGAATTGCGTGAAAGTGAAAAAAGTGTATACTATATTCGTTGGATTCAATAATTCTGTTGTGATTGTGATACAAGTGTGCTGATATTGGTAAGTTTTTTTTGTTTGTTTGTTAAAAAGAAACACTACATTTGATATTAATAAACAAAATACAATTTAGTATGCCTACATGTTGAATAAACACAAAATATGTTATATTTTGAAGGTGAGTCGGGGTAGGTGGGGCAAGTTGACGCATGACGTAAGACAAAATGTAACAAAGTAAATACAGTGCAGTCTAGTCACGAAACTTTTATTAAACTGAAATCAATTGGTAGTGATGCCCTTTACTACATTAGCAACAGCTTATAACATTCCTTGTTAAAATTCTCTGGGGTATTGGTATGAACAGTTACATGTACCTAAGAATATTTATGAGAAACTTAAACAGTCGTATATAATTATATATTTTAGATACAATGGAATGTAAAGTGATTGAGTCACAGAAGGGAAAACAAATGCTTGTTGTTGATGGATTTGTCTTAACAAAAAACAGACAAAGAGGAGACCTCTTTTACTGGGAATGTAGCCAACGCCAGCATTTAGCTGCTCGTGAAACGGCAGATACTCTCTGCAAATCTCGAGCTAGCACGATTTTCTTAAATGGTTCCCACACATTGAGAAAATGTAGTGCACACAACCATGCACCACAAGCCAGTGACGTCGTCGTTCGTGAAAAATTGACACAGCTAAAGACCATTGCTGCCATTAGTCAAGAATTACCAACTCAAATGGTAGAGGCTTCAACATCTGACATGAGCATGGTAACAAGGGTTGATATGCCATCAAAGCAGGCATTAACAAAGCGAATTAAAAGGACTCAAAATAAAAACCATCCAGTAGAGCCACATACATTAGAAGATGTGGCTATTCCAGATGACCTGAGGTTGACACAGTCAGGAGCTTTGTTTCTGTTAAAGGAAAGCTCCATAAACAATGACAAGTTGCTAATATTTTCTACTGAATCAAACATCCAAAAGCTTGGTGAGGCTATGTATTGGATCATGGATGGTACTTTCAAAACTGCTCCTAATATTTTCCTACAAATCTACTCCATTCATGCCCCAGTAGGTTACGAAAACTGCAGAGTTTTACCGCTTGTCTACATTTTGATGTCTCGAAAAACCGAGGCTATGTATACACGAGCTTTCCAGGACCTCGCAGATATCGCAGAAAAAATGCACATACACTTATCTCCACGGTTTATTGTCACTGACTTTGAAAAAGCTGCAATCAATGCTTGCATTGAATTCCCAACAGCTACAAGTAAAGGGTGTTTTTTTCATTTTAGCCAAAATATATGGCGAAAGCTACAAGCGTTGGGTTTGGCACTTCTTTATGGCCAGGATCCACAGTTCTGCCTGCTGATGCGGCAAATAGCAGCACTTGCATTTCTTCCAAGTGCAGAGATTCCGGAAGCATTTAATGAATTAAAAAACATTTTCCCACCAAACACAGCTGAGTTAGTAAAGTGGTTTGACGAGACCTACGTTTGTGGTCGAGTGAGGTTGTTAAACGCAAGAGAGGTGAGGGTTCCACCACTTTTTCCACCAGAGTTCTGGTCTGTACATGACAATCATGTACATGGGATTCCTAGGACACAAAACACGGTTGAGGGGTGGCACAGGAGGTGGCAGGTAATTGTAGGGAAGGATCACCCTGGAGTATTTTGTTTACTAAACAAACTAAAGCAGGAACAAGGTAGAGTTGAAGTAGAAATAGAGGCAATATTGCTTGGAGAGCCAGCAAAAAAGCGAAAAAAACAATATTTACAGAAAGAGGACAGGATAACAACTGTAATTGCAGAAAGGGGAAACAGAACTACACTTGAATTTTTGCGTGGCGTCGCTTACAATTTGTCATACTAGGCCCTATTTTTTTTCTATTTTGTAATATACCTTTATTATTATGTAACTGGTTTTCAATAAAAATCAAACATGTCTGTAATTGTAGTTTGTTGTTTAATAAAACTTGTCGGCCTTTTGTCTTGTCGGCCTTTTGGATGTCGGCCTTTTGGCTGTCGGCCTTTTGTCTTGTCGGCCTTTTGTCTTGTCGGCCTTTTGGATGTCGGCCTTTTGGCTGTCGGCCTTTTGTCTTGTCGGCCTTTTGTCTTGTCGGCCTTTTGGATGTCGGCCTTTTGGAAGTCGGCCTTTTGTCTTGTCGGCCTTTTGTCTTGTCGGCCTTTTGTCCATGTCGGCCTTTTGTCCGTGTCGGCCTTTTGTCCATGTCGGCCTTTTGTCCGGATCCCATTTAAGTCGCGTTGTTGTTTAGGATTGAACAGTAGAAAAATATAGAAATAATGATATTTATTTGGTGGTCTCACCTGCATGTTGTTTCTACTTAACTAGATCAGTTACTTCTGCCGGCAGTCCCTAAAATGTCTTTGGGAACGTGGTGACAACCCAAAATACACACAAAAGTTGTCCTGCACTTTTCCTATCTTTCAGTGGGAATATTAGATCACATGTGTCGCTAAAATGGTCAAATTCGTTATTTTTCCCTGCTCTGGTATTCTATATATTGGCTTGTATGTTTGTAATCTTTTTCCCTGCATTTTAAAGTTGCATTGAGTGTATCCATGTATTTAGCTCGGTAGTTTTATATTTGTATTTTAAACTATGGCACCGTGTTCACTAGTCTTTGTCTAAGTATTTCTTTAAAGTTCGCGTCGTTGTAGTAATCAGTGTAAATCCTTTCGTCAAACTTTGTCTAATTGCGGGCCGTCCAAAATGTGTTTGTAAATGTCTGTCGCATTCAGTTTATCGTTTTTGTCTGATCTATTTTTAAGGTTTAAGTATATTACTAGACCACCCTTCATCCTTTAGATAACAGTGTGTTTGGGGATCATCCATAAACGACATCACGTATGTCACTTATCTTTACAAAAACCAGACCCCTCATTCAAAAATACGTCACACCTCAGACGTTTTGTCTTTTAAAAACACCTATTTCGGCTGAGCATAGGTCTGACCACGCTATTCCTTCAAATGCTGACGTAACAGGTGAACTCTACACCAACCCAACTCTACTTCACCTGCCCAGTGTCCCGCCAAGCCTCTGACAACATGTTTTTAATCGTTTTAAAGCACCAATTTCGGCCGAGCATCGGTCTGACCACAATATTCCTTCATATGCTGCGGGCACAGAAACAGGTGAACTCTACTTCACCTGCCCAGTGTCCCGCGAAGTCCCGATAGGCAACTTTATCATTCATATCTTTAAAAAAAATGGAAAAAAAAATTAAGTTTGTGGTGATGTATATGGAACACGTACCACCCGCGTGGTGCCTGTTACACCATCATCACAGTTATGTAGGCGCTTTCGATTTTGTCAGAATTAGTTCTATAATTAACTGTAAAGTAAGAAACATCAGCTACGCGAATAGGCCCTATTATTTAAATTTCAATTATATCCCAAATTAGCCAATTCCACAGCTAAACAAACAAAGATTTAAATAAAATAGTTATCCTGAAATAGTTTTGTATAGAAATTCTAAATTCTAGATCTAGATAGAACTCTACTATCATTTGACAATTTCCCTGATGTTACAATTTTCCTTCTCTTAATTATATTCTGTCTACCACCCTACAGTATAGATGCTCACACTGAATCCGCATGTGTCTGTCGGTGTAACAATTACAGCAGATGAAATGCATCCCTTCAAGTTGAATAGCCATAATATACCCATCTTTGTTGTTCTTCACAACCAGAACCCTTTTCTAAAGTGAAATATATGTCCTGGGATCATGTGTCCCGTCACCTATATATATATATATATTAACCTTGATATAATTACCATTCCTATTATTGTACCTAGTGTATACACAGAATGTGATCTTTGTTGCAGCAGGTTTGATTTTGAATTGAATCCTTTTGATTGTGAATTATTAAGGATAAAAATGAGAATAAATGATATATAAGTTTGGATTATTATTCCCTCTAATGAATGTCTATCTGAATTTATTTTAGACACTTATTGCCAGGATGGAAAATACGGTCTAGAATGTGCTAAATCCTGCAACTGTAAGGACCCAACTGAGACATGTTTCGTAGCTACAGGTGGATGTCGCTCTGGTTGTGCTGCTGAATATAAAGGGGAGGGATGCTCACAACGTATGTCGATATATTGAGTAGTAATGAACTAAAATGGGAATTTATGTTCATAATCATAATCATAATCATAATCATAATCATAATCATAATCATAATCATAATCATAATCATAATCATAATCATAATCATAATCATAATCATAATCATAATCATAATCATAATCATAATCATAATCATAATCATAATCATAATCATAATCATAATCATAATCATAATCATAATCATAATCATAATCATAATCATAATCATAATCATAATCATAATCATAATCATAATCATAATCATAATCATAATCATAATCATAATCATAATCATAATCATAATCATAATCATAATCATAATCATAATCATAATCATAATCATAATCATAATCATAATCATAATCATAATCATAATCATAATCATAATCATAATCATAATCATAATCATAATCATAATCATAATCATAATCATAATCATAATCATAATCATAATCATAATCATAATCATAATCATAATCATAATCATAATCATAATCATAATCATAATCATAATCATAATCATAATCATAATCATAATCATAATCATAATCATAATCATAATCATAATCATAATCATAATCATAATCATAATCATAATCATAATCATAATCATAATCATAATCATAATCATAATCATAATCATAATCATAATCATAATCATAATCATAATCATAATCATAATCATAATCATAATCATAATCATAATCATAATCATAATCATAATCATAATCATAATCATAATCATAATCATAATCATAATCATAATCATAATCATAATCATAATCATAATCATAATCATAATCATAATCATAATCATAATCATAATCATAATCATAATCATAATCATAATCATACCCTAACGCTAACTCAAGAGCTAAGACTAGGTATAAAAAAAAATCATAAAAAACGTTTTAATAACAAGCTTTTATGTAATAATGCACTAAAAAGTGGAAAATAAATTATAGACTACTATTTAAATAACTATACAGAAAAGCGTGGGTCACTTTAGTATCTATTGGATACCTTTACTAATATTAAGGAAGACACCCACGCTTTTCTTTATAGTTATTTAAATAGTAGTCTATAATTTATTTTCTACTTTTTAGTGCATTATTACATAAAATCTTGTTATGAAAACGTTTTTTATGAATTTTTTTTCAGTACTTTACATGCTTTATTTACAATAGAGTTACATGACTAAAAACCATTGCGCGCCTACTGAACGTGATGGCGCAGCTATTGGACGTACCGTGATGGCGCAGCTATTGAACGTGATGACGCGTGTGTTGTGGTTGGCTAGACATGCCTACTAATTCGGTCCAAATTTTAATTAATTCATAAAAAATTAATTAGGCATCCAATTAAGTCAAATTTAGTTTCAGATTGCATTGTCTTCATGTCTTGACCCACGTGCCAACTTTGAATCGTATCGGTCAAGTAGAACTGTCCGAATTTTCACTCCTGCGTTTCGGTCTAGACAGACTGACGACAGACAGAGGAAGCGAGTTAAATAAAAGCTTGTAAAAACTAGACTTTAATGTATAAGAAGTTGTCTAGCCTTTAATAAATAATTTGAAATTATACAATAAGCGATTGCAACTTTGGTATTCTTACAGTATTCAATGCTCTTCTTATTTATTCTGCAGCCAACTGTGCCGGTTCTGACTGTGTGGACAAGATGAAAGACAACAGTGATGGACAGTGTCCAAACTGCCAGAATTACAGGAATGGGCCCGGACGTAAAGAGCTTATGTTGTTTGGGTTTTTGTCAAAATATGTTACAACATGTTTCACATAATACAACCTGTTTTATGCCATATTACAATGTGTATCATAACATATTATAACATTATTCATAACTTATTAAAAACTTGTCTAAATTTCCGAGGCGTAGCGAGCCTTCCCGAGGACAAACTTTAGATTTGCACCCCCCTCGAACTTTTGATTTGCACCCCCCCCCCCTCAAACTTTCAATTTGTTTTTCCAACCCATTTTGGCGCCCCCCCCCTCACCTAAGGTCGGCGCCCGGGGACATATGTTCCCCCCCCCCCCCTCGCTACGCCTCTGGTTAATTTAGTTTTGAAATTAGTATTTTTTTTTCTACAGATAGGGATCGATTACTTGTGGGAATCGGTGTCGGTGTTGGTATAATGTGTATGGTAATCATCGTCTCCTGGACATTTTTATGTTCATTTCGTCGTTTCAACAGTCAAGAATCAAGATCTTTAACGGCTGTAGAGAATCAATTTGACTCTCCACCTGTCGATGTTCGCGAAATGTGTTCTCAAGACTTTAAACACATTAACCGATTCTAGATATCTGAGTCTTTCTGTTTATACTTAAGCCTAATGTGAGTAGCTTAAATAAATATAAATAATATGTTACACAATATTACACTCTACACAAAGCATATTTTATTGACAATATGGTTTAAGTTAAATTTTTTTGATTTTTTTTTGCTTCAGAGAGCTACCAGCACAGCGAGTACAGTCTTAAAACCTAGTTTTGCTGGAAAAATCAACTTTCACTCTACTCTATGATACAAACCAATTGATATAATTAAATTTAAATATGACTTAATTAATATTAATGATGTTTACATATCTACCAATATCCAATGTTGTTACATTGGAACCGTTTTTCTGTCGTTTAAAATAAATAAAACGACTTACGCATCGTTACTCTTCGTGTTGTTTACATGTTTCAGTACAAGATAATTCGCTGTAGAATTGGATTGTATCTTCCTACAGAATTGGCTGCTTAAACTAACCATTAATGTTTAATGTAATGGATATTATATAAACTTTACAAAATAGAAGGATATTAAAACGTCAGTTAACAGTATTGTTTTATTTAAGGAATCATCTCCTCGTAACACGTCAAAAAATAAGACGATCCCTGCACACACCCAGTGTCTTGAAATTCAATTCTTAAAATGTGTAGTTGCCTTATTTATACACTAGAGTTGCCGCTGTCTCATAAGAAATTCTGACGCAATAAAAAATTAAGACGGTTTTATCAATCCGTTACCAATCCTATATTTTTAGACGTGTGACCCACATTTCTAAAATTGAGTTATTTAAATTTAAACAGTGCCTGCGCTATATTTGTTGGAACTGATTTGTCGGGGCTTTGGTTTACCCACAGTACCACGTGGCGTGCCGTACCGTGTGGAAGCCTTAAATGTGCGTTAACCACTCTCCGTAATAGTGAGGTAGAACACACTTGGGCGACCAACCAGATGTCAGGTACGTAACGGGGAGCTCTTGGGAGCATCCGGTTACACTAACCAGGGGGCGCCGCGCACGGCCCCTGATTCGGTTGAAACATCGAATGCCTTGTGCCATCGTATCAATACTGTGGATTGGTCTTTAAAAAGAATAAAGGCATGTGTTCTGAGCATGTAAAGCGGTAGAGTTTATAATACGATGTACATTCATTAGATGTACATTTATAAGCAGATGCTTGTCTCGCAAGTGGTAAACTCAAACACATGAATGTTCTCTAGGTTTTGTAAAGAATAGGAATGGACCAACTTAGTTTTCAGCGAAGGGCCTTCTGGCTGTTGATGGTTATTTAATTTTACATCATGGATAGAGACTGTTAGTATAATGGGTGAATAGGAGTACATTTACTAGATCTAGATTGCACTAGGAATTCAGATAAAGCTTAAAGGCTTTGATATAGCAGTTATAAATCAGTGCATTGGCGGGGGGGGGGACATATGTCCCCGGGCGCCAACCTTACGGGGGCGCCAAATTAAAAGTTTGAGGAGGGGGGGTGCAAATGAAAAGTTCGAGGGGGGGGTGCAAATGAAAAGTTCGAGGGGGGGGTGCAAATCGAAAATTTGCTCCCGAGGGGGGCGCCAAATTGAAAGTATGTCCCCGGGCGCCGGTAAGGGTCGCTACGCCTCTGGGATCATGACTACTAAGAAATATGACATAACTGGTACTAGAGTCGTGGTGCGAAAAATATAAATTGCTATTTTGTAAATGGAATTCTAATGCTCCAGATGTGTTTTAATAACATCAATAATTACTCAATACAATTCCAATGTTAGCTGATTTATACTTTTTTCTTATTTTACATATTTTACCAACATTTCTTAATGTAGCGAAATTGCTTCGTACTGTTAGAGTGCAAAATAAACATTATTTGATAAAATAATTAAATTTCCTCATTATTTATGCTCACTGCGCACCACAGCCTACCATGTAAGATTTCTTTTTTCAAAAAGCTTTTACATTATTAATTCATGCAATAATGGGTTAACATAAAAAAATAAGCTCGCATTTTTCGGTTCGTCCCGTTTAGACGTTTCAATATAACATAATTCATTGTAAGTGTAGATTTTTATCTACTATAGGAATTACTGCTTTAATAAGCTTCATTATGTTTAATTTACTAAATTGTTTATACAACTTACAAACTAGAAGGATATTGAACAGGCACACACAATACACTTTTGATAAAGTCAATACAAAGAGCAGACGCCTGTACATTCCTAACTAGCGTAATTCACATGCTAGACTCACTGTGCCGTCAAGACTGAAGCCAGCGAGATAGCCCATTAACCACAATGTAAGCCATTAACTTAACCTACTTATCATCTTTGTATTCATCGGTACATCTTACTGTTATATTTAGAGTATCATATTTAGAGTATGTGTAACATCAGCTGCAGCTCTAACTCAAGATATTTGCTAACACGGGTTTGCTAGCATATTTTGGTAGGTAGGTAGGTAGGTAGGTAGGTAGGTAGGTAGGTAGGTAGGTAGGTAGGTAGGTAGGTGCGCCAAAATAAAATAATATTAAATACATCATTGTTTTAATGTGTGTTTTATTAGGGTATTTTGGTGCGAATGAACGTTGGTGCGTTTGCGTTTTTTCTGTTTGCACTTTTTTTGCGCTGTTTCTGTTGCGATTTTTTCCGTTACGCATCTTTCTGGTCTCCTCGACACTGTTACCATATACTAACAGATCATGGTAAGTTTTCCACGCAACATGTAAACTATTATCTAGTATTCACCATCTTCCATTAACGTTTGAGTACGACATTGACACAATCGAAGTAAATTTAAAACAAATAATTTACATCCAGTTAAAATTGTGTAATATTGTAAATGAAAAAAATACAAAAATAAATGAAGGTTATACATATCATTTTTGAGAAGAAGAAAACAAGTTTTTGTAAAACATTTTCTTTTTAATTAACTGTATGTGAAGTCGAAAATAAACCACTGTAAAACGAAACAATATCGTACACTATTACACTATTTTGTTTAATTATGTCTGGCTTCAGTTTTTTTTAACCTACAAAAAAAAAAAAGATTTCTTTAAACATAAAACATTGACCCATCTGTAGTATTAATTATGTGGAGACGTATGCAGATATTAGTCTGTGTTATTCGATACTCTTTTTTCAATAAAGGGTAAGAAAAACAAAAGAAAAATGTAATCTTGTTGAGAAGACAAAGAAATTAAATTGATATCGATTCATGAGCCTAAATATGTCATTACAATTCTAAAAGTTACATTCAGAGAAACATTTAGCATGTGCATTTTAGCAGCAACAAATTTCTTTATTTGACTGTATCCCATGTGATAATTAAAAACCATTTAATGTTTTGATAAAACTAAACTTGGCAGACGACTAACTAGATTCATTTTTATGGTCTTAAAAAGCACCATATATAAAATGTCGCCTTTTTTGTTTTGCTATTGCATATTTATATTTCAATTCTTGTGGATGGATGCAGGTACGTTTGTTACTCCGAAATATCATTTGAATTTTCTTTTAATATCTTATTTTTCTAACATTTTATTTTATTTAGAAACAAAAATGTTATTTTTAATCGATATGTTTTTGATTTACAAGTAATTCATTGCTTTGTACTGCAGCTGTTTAATTTTCTGTTTAATTGCTGATAGATATAAATCACCAATGAAAGTGACAAATGTCATTTGATGTTTTAAAGATGTTTTAATTTTTAGCGTTTTTATAACACGGAAATCTAGTTGTTATAAACATTAATTAAACGTTATACTCATTCGTGGAGAAAATATTTCTACCAATTCAACCAGACTGTTATCTTTAAAAATCTCATGCGTCAAGACCCAAAAACAATTAAATGTGACAACTAATTTTGATTTTATTGGATTCTAATTTAATGATTATGATTAAATTGAATATTCCTGTATGAAGTTTAATTTTATTTTTACAAGCTTTTATTTCACTAACTTCCTCTGTCTGTCGACAGTCTGTCGTCAGTCTGTCTAAATCGAAACGTCGGAGGAAAAATTCAGACACTTCTACTTGACAGATACCACGTGGGTCAAGACATGAAGACAATGCAATCTGAAATTAAATTTGACTTAATTGGATGCCTAATTAATTTTTTTATGAATTAATTAAAATTTAGACCGAATTAGTAGGCATGTCAATCCAACCACACCACACGCGTCATCACGTTCAATAGCTGCGCCATTAGGTTTAATACCTGCGCCATCACATACAATAGACGCTCAATGGTTTTTGTTCATGTAACTCTGTTGTAAATAAAACATGTAAAGTACTAAAAAAAATCATAAAAACGTTTTAATAAGAAGCTTTTATGTACTAATGCACTAAAAAGTACAAAGTAAATTATACACTACTATTTAAATTACTATAAAGAAAAGCGTGGGTCTCCTCTCAAATGTTAGTAAAAGTATCCAATAGGTACTAAAGTGACCCACTCTTTTCTTTATAGTAATTTAAATAGTAGTGTATAATTTACTTTCTACTTTTTAGTGCATTATTACATAAAAGCTTGTTATTAAAACGTTTTTACAAGCTTTTATTTAACTCAATTCCTCTGTCGTCAGTCGTCAGTCTAGCTCGAAACGCAGGAATGAAAATTCGGACAGTTCTACTTGACCTATACGATTCACAGTTGGCAAGTGGGTCAAGACATGAAGACAATGCAATCTGAAACTAAATTTGACTTAATTGGGTGCCTAATTAATTTTTTATGAATTAATTAAAATTTGGACCGAATTAGTAGGCATGTCTATCCAACAACACCACACGCGTAATCACGTTCAATAGCCGCGCCATAAGGTTCAATAGCTGCGCCATCACGTTAAATAGACGCGCAATGGTTTTTAGTCATGTAACACTATTGTAAATAAAACATGTAAAGTACTGAAAAAAAATTCATTAAAAACGTTTTAATAAGCTTTTATGTAATAATGCACTAAAAAGTAGAAAATAAATTATAGACTTCTATTTAAATAACTATAAAGAAAAGCGTGGGTGTCTTCCTTAATATTAGTAAAGGTATCCAATAGATACTAAAGTGACCGATTTGGAATCGGATTAGAACTCGAGACTTTCGGGTAAGCAGCCTAGCACTCTACCGCTTAGGGCACGCCAGCCCATGTAGGGGCCTATATATTTAGTGGTGTGATTTTCTTTGCGCGAGGAAGCTAAACACATAACTAAAATAAACACATGAACGATAATGTTCCATACATTTTAATTCCAAACACGCATTATTCCAAATCGTTAGGATACTCTTGACATACGTGAACAGGTAATTAAATGGTTATAATGATATTAAGAAAAGTCAGAAAATCGACCAACCGTCGGTCGAATCCAATGATCTATTAAAAACGACTATCAACGTATTTGCTTTGCGGCTATACTTAAGACAACATTTACTATGTTAAGTACCTGGCAATGCTTTTACCTTTTTTTTCAAAGTGTAAGTCATAATCTTTAACACCGTAAACTGTCTATATAAGTTTTTATGTTTAAAAACAAATTATCATTTAATCCTGCAATCCTATACGTGTAGTTGTACAAGCATGTACTGTCGGATGGTTTGGCTCCAGCTGTCAATACAAATGTCACTGTGTCAACAACAGATGTGATGACCAAGGTCTGTGTTTAGCTGGGTCAAGTTGTGAGCGGGGCTGGTTTGGTCCACTCTGTCAATACCGTAAGTTTACAGAAAAGTTAACTTTAGTTGAAAGGGTCACACAAGCTCAGTGAGAGAAACAAAAAAATATAAAATATAAAACAATTGGACATACACATGTAGTTTTTTTACCGAGGTAAATATTATTCTAAAGCCATAAAGCAACATTTACATTATGGCGTACAGAAATAGCAAAAGCTTTTCTAAATAAACCGGGAGTGATAGCCCCTAAACTTTCTCGAATACTCTTATATAACACTACGGGGGATGATAAGTCGGAATTACTCGGAATATAGACATGATTTTTAATCCATTTTAATTACTTTAAAAATAGGATAGAATTGCGCACCATATGAACGGCAAACAATATCTGTATAATACTGCATAATAATAGTACTTTATAAATTCGAATTCAATTTTTTCTAATTCGGAAATGGCGTAAAAAAATACTTGCATCCAACGGAAATTATTCAAAATTTGACAGAAGCAAGTAATTAGATCATTTAATTACACGTGAAATATTATTTATCTTTCAATAACAGTACTCACGTAACAGGCTGTTAAAAACTTACATATGCAATTTCATCAACCTAGCTCTAACGGTACTCAGGTTATCGTGTTCACAGACAAACATACACACACGCACACACTTACAAATATACACATATAGAGACATACGGACAAAAATGTAAAACTAAGTTTTTTCCGACTTAGGGATTCCGACTCGATTTTATTTTTTGCACGATTCAAATGCTTCTCTATACTTCATATACGAGAAAGTAAAAATGTATGAGTATATGTATAATAGTGATTCTTTTTTTTTTGCCGAATTATTTCGTCCATTTTACTTAGTCATTGTAGACCTTTCCCCCTTAAACTACTCCATCATTTAATAAATGTCAAATGTTTCGATGACCTGTCTTTTGTGATTAGAGGACCTGGCGACGGTCGGAGCTACTTTGACACCACCCAACAGTCTTGTCAATGACGGAAATGACGAAACATGTTCCAGCTTGCAATCAATAACGATCACGTGGGATATAACACACCAGATCACGTGGGCACGGGTTAGAATAATGGGACAAGGTAAAATTAACTCGATTATTTTATTTACAACGATTTAAATAGAATAGACAAGAGCTTTATGTGCATAAATAAACTGAGATCTGCGAAAGGTTCACTGTTTAATTAAACCTTTTTCAGCGGTATTCTGCAAATGTATAGATAAGCTAAGTAATGTAATATGTACTTTTGAATTGCCTGCAAGCTCATCTTTTATAGATAATTACATTTTGTAATCGTACACTATTTTTCATGAAGGCTTGTATAATTGAAGTTAAAAACATGAGAATTGTGTAATACCATAAGCACATGTCTGAGATTGATACTAGATATTCCGATTTAACATGCCTAAATTTATTTATTTCGCCCAGTCGAACTGTGCCTAGCTGGATTTAATGTTTTTCAATACACAAAAACGGTGGCCGGAAAGAACCGCAACGGAAAAAAGCGCAACGGAAAAAAGCGCAAAACAAAAAGCGCAACGGAAAAAAGCGCACACGGAAAAAAGCGCAAAGAGAAAAAAGCGCACACAGAAAAAAGCGCAAAGAGAAAAAAGCGCAAACAGAAAAAAGCGCAAAGAGAAAAAAGCGCACACGGAAAAAAGCGCAAAGAGAAAAAAGCGCACACAGAAAAAAGCGCAAAGAGAAAAAAGCGCACACAGAAAAAAGCGCAAAGAGAAAAAAGCGCAAACGGAAAAAAGCGCAAAGAGAAAAAAGCGCACACGGAAAAAAGCGCAAACGGAAAAAAGCGCAAACGGAAAAAAGCGCAAACAGAAAAAAGCGCAAACGGAAAAAAGCGCAAAGAGAAAAAAAGCGCACACAGAAAAAAGCGCAAACGGAAAAAAGCGCAAACGGAAAAAAGCGCAAAGAGAAAAAAGCGCAAACGGAAAAAAGCGCAAAGAGAAAAAAGCGCACACGGAAAAAAGCGCAAACGGAAAAAAGCGCAAACGGAAAAAAGCGCAAACAGAAAAAGCGCAAACGGAAAAAAGCGCAAAGAGAAAAAAGCGCACACGGAAAAAAGCGCAAACGGAAAAAAGCGCAAACGGAAAAAAGCGCAAACAGAAAAAAGCGCAAACGGAAAAAAGCGCAAAGAGAAAAAAGCACACACAGAAAAAAGCGCAAACAGAAAAAAGCGCAAACGGAAAAAAGCGCACACAGAAAAAAGCGCAAACGGAAAAAACGCAAACTGAAAAAAGCGCAACGACAAAAAGCGCAACGGAAAAAAGCGCAAAAAAAAAAAACGCAAACAGAAAAAAGCACACACAGAAAACTGTGCACACCGAAAAATGCACAAAGAGCCATTTTCGCACAAAGACCTATAAGGACTAGATGACACATTTATACATGATTGTTAGGGCTGCTGTGAGAGTGTTGTGTTTGACCTGACGCGATATACTACTACTTAAAGCATACCACTACCATGTGCATTTACTTCATCACGATACAGGCGATAATCGCTTGACACAACGTCTATTTTTTTCTTGTTCACTATTTATTCAACGACTATTCTCGAATAAATAAACATAAAACTATCCTTGATATTGGCATTACACGGAGTATCTCGTACATGCTCCCTAGTCCCAAGCTTGCATTCTATAACAACCCGTTTCTATCGCAAAACTTCACTCTCTTTCTTCCGAGTCATCAAACATGCATTCGCTATATCTCTCGCACCAACATTCATTCGCACAAAAATACCCTGATAAAACACACATCATAATCATTATGTATTTGATATTTTTTCATCATGATGTACCTATATCTACCTACCTACCTACCTACCTACCTACCTACCTACCTACCTACCTACCTACCTACCTACTACCTACTTACCTACCTACCTACCTACCTACCTACCTACCTTCCTAACTACCTACCTACTTACCTACCTACCTACCTACCTACCTACCTACCTACCTACCTACCTACCTACCTACCTACCTACCTACCTACCTACCTACCTACTTACCTACCCAATATATATATATATATATATATATATATATATATATATATATATATATATATATATATATATATATATATATATATATATATATATATATATATATATATATATATATATATATATATATATTTATATATATATATATACGGGTAGGTAGGTGGGTTAGTTGGTGGGTTCGTGGGTAGGTAGATTTTTTGGTGGTGTGTGGGAAGATGTGTGTGTGGGTAATTAGGTGGTTGGGTGTTTGCGTAGAAGAGAGTTTTATCCAGACATCAGTTCGGGGTTGGGGGGGGGGGGTCTCGGCCCGAAGAGTCTACCGTCTACCCCCACCCCCCCCCCCCCACCCCTTCCCCCCGAACGAAATGGAATTTATATTTTTAGATTATGCACATTTCCTTCTGAGCCAATAGAGCACTACATCAAATAGTTAATCAGTTTAACAATGTAGACACCATTGAAGTAGGTCCGAGTCAAAGCCTGGTGTTATAATAAAACTACATCTCTCTTTGTCCATTATGCTGTTCAACACATGCTGTGATTGGTGTTAGGATTGTTACATATAAGTATTTGCGTAGATTTAGAGTAGCGTCCTATTTGTTTACATGTTTTCATTACCCTTCAAACTATAGTCTTTTTTAGTTATATTGAGATTAAAGAATGTAAATAAATAGTACAAACGTCTTATGTAGCATAGAAATGATTGGTATGGAAGTGACATAAAGCGCAGAAAAATTAGAGGTTAGGTAGGGAATAAACGGTGGGGTTAGGAAAGTTTGGGGGTCCATTCTCTAATAGGCAGTCTATGTCTCGTTCGTACTTTCAAACAATAAAGACGTTAATTGTATACAGACTTCGTGTTGGTTAATTGTTGACCCTGTTCTCACCTCACATCACAACAGTTGGGTGACGCTTACCTTGTCATGTTAAAATAAGTAGCATGTAATTGATTTAGTTCGAAGTGAGTTTTCATACAAGCCCAACGCACTAATTAAGGCTGTCGCAAAAGATGTAACATATGTCAATGAATTTTCATTAAAAAAAATGATATCTCGTGCAGTTTACGAAAGTAACGACCGTCGCCCATACTTTTCTTTTTCCGCGCGCCAGATTTGAATACATGTTTAGTGTTCATACTGACAGAAGAAAACGCTTTCATTCCATTGTTTGTGTTACAATTCTTTTAGAATACATGGCTGTTTTTCCATTCTCTTTTTGGTGAGGCCTAGTATATACACATCATACATGACCTACATTTCTTACTATATACTTAGTGTAGTCTACAGAGTTAGTATTTTTAGTATTCACAAATAATATTCATTCTCAGCTTAAATGTTATAAAAATGTTATGATTATGATGTGTGTTTTATCAGGGTATTTTTGTGCGAATGAATGTTGGTGCGAGAGATATAGCGAATGCATGTTTGATGACTCGGAAGAAAGAGAGTGAAGTTTTGCGATAGAAACGGGTTGTTATAGAATGCAAGCTTGGGACTAGGGAGCATGTACGAGATACTCCGTGTAATGCCAATATCAAGGATAGTTTTATGTTTATTTATTCGAGAATAGTCGTTGAATAAATAGTGAACAAGAAAAAAATAGACGTTGTGTCAAGCGATTATCGCCTGTATCGTGGTGATGTAAATGCACATGGTAGTGGTATGCTTTAAGTAGTAGTATATCGCGTCAGGTCAAACACAACACTCTCACAGCAGCCCTAACAATCATGTATAAATGTGTCATCTAGTCCTTATAGGTCTTTGTGCGAAAATGGCTCTTTGTGCATTTTTCGGTGTGCACAGTTTTCTGTGTGTGCTTTTTTCTGTTTGCGTTTTTTTTTTTGCGCTTTTTTCCGTTGCGCTTTTTGTCGTTGCGCTTTTTTCAGTTTGCGTTTTTTTTCCGTTTGCGCTTTTTTCTGTGTGCGCTTTTTTCCGTTTGCGCTTTTTTCTGTTTGCGCTTTTTTCTGTGTGTGCTTTTTTCTCTTTGCGCTTTTTTCCGTTTGCGCTTTTTTCTGTTTGCGCTTTTTTCCGTTTGCGCTTTTTTCCGTTTGCGCTTTTTTCCGTGTGCGCTTTTTTCTCTTTGCGCTTTTTTCCGTTTGCGCTTTTTTCTCTTTGCGCTTTTTTCTGTGTGCGCTTTTTTCTCTTTGCGCTTTTTTCCGTGTGCGCTTTTTTCTCTTTGCGCTTTTTTCCGTTTGCGCTTTTTTCTGTTTGCGCTTTTTTCTGTGTGCGCTTTTTTCTCTTTGCGCTTTTTTCTGTTTGCGCTTTTTTCTCTTTGCGCTTTTTTCTGTGTGCGCTTTTTTCTCTTTGCGCTTTTTTCCGTGTGCGCTTTTTTCCGTTGCGCTTTTTGTTTTGCGCTTTTTTCCGTTGCGCTTTTTTCCGTTGCGGTTCTTTCTGGGAACCCACAAAAACAATATATATATAATTGTATTGGACAGGGTTATTCAAAAAATATAGAAGAGACAGCTTTGTGACTGCTTTACTTAAGCTGAGATATCTTATTTACATACAATAATTACACACATTTAAAAAAAATTATCATCTTTGTGTAAGAAACTATCGTGATGCAGTATTTTGATCGTTACAATTTTTATTATTCAGTGCGGTTTTAATCATGAAGCTGTTGTTGCATTTTATGCGAAAAAGAGACGCAATCTGTAGTTATCTATTAATGGTACTCAGAAAAAACGTTTCACCACAACACTTGTATTTTGTGATCCACAGCTAAACAAATGATAACTTAAGTTATTTCCTGATTGTTTCGCTAGGATCAATTTCAAGCGTCACAATGACAGCAAGTGAAAATTGGAGCGGAGATTCGTTCATTGTCATCAGTGGTGTAGAGTTGATTCATGTAGACAGTAAACTCACAGACATTTTACTCACTAGAGGTGTACACATTATGGAAGTCACATTCGACTTTGGTACCAACATTTCTCTATGTTCCATCAACATCAATGGTGGTAGGTGGAGTTGATTTTAAATCATCATTAAATACAAGCCTGAATAAGCTGGTAGACAGATGGTAGTAGGCTAAGTTTTCAAGCCAGTAGATACCGAATACAACTCTAAAAATTACGTATTTTTAATATATTCTAAGTTGGCTAACCACTGACTGATTTGGGCGTAAAATTATAAATTATTACTATGACAATATAACAGGGAACGGCTAAATAATAAGCAACGGAAGTATTTACTAACTTTAAATCATAAATATTATGCTTTGGCTTTTACCGTTTTATATTCATTAAACTCATTTTATTTCTCTTGAGGTCGCAATGTGGCTTTAAAACAAACAACCTGGCAGTCATCTGTCTACAAAGAGCACAGCCTTCTGTTCGCCTCACAACTAGCAGTAGACGGAAACATATTCAACGACTTCTACAGCAATCTCACATGTTCCCATACACTTGGGGGCACTAAGGGTTCCTGGAAAGTTACTTTAGCTAAGGATGAAAATGTACACAGATATGTACTTTATAACCGAGGTCAGCATTCAAATTGTGAAAAGTTTGACAATAAAATTAGATTTTTGCAAAAAAAAACCCCACAAAAAAACAACAACAAAATAACTTATTAAAAATAGTTATCATATATATATATATATATATATATATATATATATATATATATATATATATATATATATATATATATATATATATATATATATATATATATATATATAATTGTTTATTTTAATTGTTTATCATTTTTTGTTAATCAATTAATTAATTGATAAGTTATATAATTATCTAAGTAATTTTAAATTTAATTTTTTTTTATTTCATTAAACTGTCTTTGTTTTTTATTAATTAATTAATTGATAACTTAAATTACTTAATTAATGCATTTATATATTGATTTACTTATTGATTCAATGTTTTAAAAAGTAAATATTTATGTTATTGTACATTATAAGACGTGGTTCAGCATCGTCTCAAAGGATTTAACCTTGTGGCCTACAACTCAAACAAAACTGTGGTACTGAACTACACGGATCAAGCAGCAGATCCCGAGTCTGTGTACACAATCACAACTCAACCTATGGCAGTCAGTAGTGTTGTTATCACCGTCAAGGATATCCTTACCTTATGTGAGGTTGAGTTATATAGTGGTAAGTTGTTTTTCTATTACTTTTTTTAAAATGTATTATATTGTGCTAAGAAATAATATGTTTTTGTAAATATTAAGATAAAGCTGTATTTTAATTTTTGCTATCGTGCAATGAAAAAAAAAAGTGTAAAAGTGTAATAAATAGTACATTTTATAGGAAATTTTAATATATTTCGTAAAAATTAATGAAGGATCCGATATGCGAAATTTGTGTCAGGTTGTATTATCATTGGATCTCGACCTAAGTTCCAAATTTCCAAGTTGGTTGGTTAGGAGTGATTGAAATAAGACAGAAAAAGTAACTTAATAAAAGCGTGAAATAAAAACTGTTTATTTGGATGGTAAAATTGAATTAACAGATACTTCAGTTTTTCTTATTTGTGTTGCTTCCGATGGAAACTTAAATAAAAATGTAACTTTTAAAATACACACACACACACACACACATACACATATATATATATATATATATATATATATATATATATATATATATATATATATATATATATATATATATATATATATATATATATATACATACATAAATACATAAAATATTTTTCACAATGGCCAGTCCAGGACCTGGCCGGGACGGCTTGTATAAAAATAAATTTCATTTTGCTTGCAGCAGGTTTTATTTTAGTTTTAATCGTTTTGATTGTTTATGGCGATTATTCAGAAAACTAAAAAATGTTTGGTTTACTATTCCCTCTGCTTAATGTCTTTCTGAATTTATATTTTAGACACGTATTGCCAGAGTGGAAAATGTGGTCTAGAATGTGTCAACACCTGCAACTGTAACGACCCAACTGAGACATGTTTTGTAGCTACAGGTGGATGTCGGTCTGGTTGTGCTGCTGGATATAATGGAGAGGGTTGCGCCCAAGGTATGTTAATTTAATTGAGTAGTAATAAAATAGAACAGTAATTTATGTTCATTATCGTTAAAAATATGTGTATTCAATTATATTAATAAAATTTGAGATAAAACAACAATTAGCCCAATTTATCTCCAAGTATTTTTTTTAACCAATTGCTCATTATTCATTAATTCAAACATACAAATTACTGTAGCTAAATGTAATTTTTTTAAAAATTGTGTATATTTAAATCTGTATTGCATAGATTATTTAACTGTTTAATTAAGTAACACTTTACACGAACTATTGACTAATTTATAACAGCAATAATTATGTGAAGTTTTTGAAAAAAAAGTATACTTTAATGTATAATTCAACAATTTAGTCTAGTCATTTAATAATTTAAAATTTTGAGATAAACGATCAGGTTTAGTATATTTCAAAGTATTCATTGTTCTTTTGTTGTTACTTGTGTGTTATATAGTTAGTGACACGACTATTTACGCAGCCAACTGTACTGGTGCTGATTGCGTGGACAAGATGAGTGACCACACTGAAGGACAGTGTACAGACTTGCTGTACAGTAGGGATAAGCCCCAACGTAAGGAGCTTGTGTTATCTGGGTTTTTGTTATAAACCATGTTACAACGTATCTCACAAGTTACATTCTGTTTTATACAATGCAGTAACGTTTTCCATAACATATTGCAACGTTATTCATGACTTGTTACACAATTGTGTTAATTTAGAAATCGGTATTTATTTCTACAGATGGGGATCGATTATTTGTAGGCATCGGTGTCGGTGTTGGTATAATGTGTATGGTATTCATCGTCTCCTGGACAATTTTCTGCTCGTTTCGTCGTTTCAACAGTCCAGTGTCAAGATCTATAACGGCTGTAGAGAATCAAGATGTACCTCGTCCACCTGTTAATGGTCGCGAAATATTGTCTCACGACTTGAAACACAATAACCGATTCTAGATTTAAGTCACTAGGTTTATACTTAAGCTTAGTGAGAGTTACCTAATAAATATAATCATAGCTTACAAAATATTACACTCTACACACAGTGTATTTCAATGACAATAGGGTCTAAGTTCACTTTATTTGATTTTTGTTTTGCTTTACAAAGCTAAATATACCAACCATCACAACGAGTACAGTCTTAAACATTGTTTTGCTGGAGAAATCAAATTTCACTCTACTCTTGATACAAACCAAATTATATTTTTAAATTGAAATATTACTTAGTTAATAATGATGATGTAACAAATCTGCCAGTATCCAATTTCGTTAAATTGGTACCGTTGTTTTGTTGCATAAAATAAGTAAAACTATTTCACAACTCTACTCGTCGTGTTTTTACTTTCTCGTATATACGAAGTATAGAGAAAGTATTGTAATCGTGCACAAAAATCACTTGAAATTTTAACAATTTTCACCGTATTACACCTCAGTCCTTCATCACATCCCAAGTATAGAGGACTTATTTTAGTCGGGCAAAAATTATCAATCCAGATTTATCAAAATTTATGCGTAATCCAGTCTGAAAATCTGGGCTTTGCAATTCTATCCGTATGTCTGTGTGTCTGTGTGTGTGTGTGTGTCTGTCCGTGTGTAAACACGATAGCTTGAGTACCGTTACAGCTAGGTTGATGAAATTTCATATATAAGTATTTTATCAAAATCGTAGATCCGTATCAACTTTTGAGCGATTTCCAATAACCGGAAGTGGTATTTTTTCTACTTTGAATTTTGCAAAAGCCTATAACTTGAGTACTATTTCAGATAGATAAATGAAATTTCACATGTAAGTAAAAGATCTAATTCTCTACCTTCTTAAGTAATTTCCGTTGACAGGAAGTAGTAATTTACGCTACTTCCGATTTCTCAAAAAACTAATGTAAATTTTTAAAGTACTAATAATATTGCGCACTATTATGCACTATTTTATTTGGCGTTCACTTGGTGTGCAATTCTTTTGTCTACGAGATCTTATTCTATTTTTAAAACTTTAAGTATTTAAAATGGATAAAAAATCATGTCTATAGCCCGAGTTTCCATCCCCTGTTGTTTTATATAAGAATATTCGAGAAAGTTTAGGGGAGATCACTCCCGGTTTATTATTTTTTAATGTACGATAATTCGATGTGTATGTGTATTTTATACATAACATAAATGGCTACTTAAAAAATCATTATGTTAAATTTATTGAATATTTTATACTGTTTCAGTAGCGTAGCGAGGGGGGGGGGGCGGGGGGGGGGACATATGTCCCCGGGCGCCGACCATAGGGGGCGCCAAAATGGGTTGGAAAAATAAATTGAAAGGTTGAGGGGGGTGCAAATCGAAAGTTAGAGGGGGGTGCAAATCGAAAGTTTGATGGGGGGTGCAAATCGAAATCTCGAGGGGGGGGGGGTGCAAATCGAAAGTTTGAGGGGGGGGGGGTGCAAAACGAAATCTCGGGGGGGGGTGCAAATCGAAAAGTTTGTCCCCGGGCGCCGGGAAGGGTCGCTACGCCTCTGTACTGTTTGCAATATAGAAGGTCAGAGAACAGTTTTGTTTTATTTAAAGAATTTTCTCCACGAAAAACGTTGATTTCTAGGACGATCCCTGGATGCACTATTTATGTTGAAATACAACGCTTTTGCGTGAAAGGGAATTAACTAATACATACAAATAGATTGCCCATTTAATTTCGTTGTTGTCTTACCTTGAAGGTTATTGTTTTTCTACTAATTGGACGGACTGGCTTAGCGGTAGAGAGCTGAAACGATTTATCCCGTTTCATTAATATAATTTAATACACATATTTTTCACGGTTATGCACATTCATTGCTTTTCTATTTTTTTTTACCGTAAGTCTCGAGTTCAAATCCTTGTTCAAGTCAGTTGACCGTCCCTGATGTCTATCTAACTCACTTTAGGGTAAGTAGAGGCGGCTGGGCATAGTGCTGACCACACTATCCCTTCACATGCCGAGGTCAAAGAAACAAAGGAACTCTACTTCACTTTCCCCGTAGGGAACTTTACTTATCTTACTGAATACTTGACAGACATGGCATCATGGATGCGGGCACCTATTTTTAGAAACAAAACAGTAAAATGAAGACAGTAAAATACCTCACAAACCTGTCGATGAATGGGCAAGGTGAGGTAGAGTCCAGCTAGTCGTTACCTCGCCATATGTGTAGGACTGTGTGGTCGGCACCATGCCCAACTACCTTTACTTTCCCTAGCAGAAGTCAGGTACCCATTAGAGCTGAGTGGACACAGGGACGTTCGGCTGAAAACCCAGGATTCAAACAGTAGACTTTCAGTTTAGCAGTCGTAAGCTCTACAATCCGACCACACAGTTCCTTAATTATAATACAATTATAGTGGAATTAAAATTATGTCGGCTATTAGCATGCTTTGATCATTTGAAATTGGGATTGGTGATTTAGAAATCTTATGTTTTTATAGTCACCACAGTGGCAAAACTAGAAAAAAACCTACTTCACAGGCGGGTCATTAAGAATACATTTCATTTCATATTAATTACTTCATATACGCAGAAGGAAATATGTAGTGTTTGGGGTGTGGGGGTGTGTATAAGCTATTTGAGGACAAGCTTTGTTGTTGTTTTTGGAACGTGACAAAACATAATTTGTAAAATAATAATGAGATTTAAGTTGATAAATTAAAATGATATTTTGTAGACTGGGATTTGCGTTGAGGACGACAATATGGGTTAAGTGTTAAAAGCGGCTAAAATAACGCTGTCGTTAAAGTTAAATGACTAAAAACATTGCGCATCTATTTAACGTGGAGATGCCCTATTGAAAGTCATGACGCGTGTGTAATAGAGAGGAATAGTTTGATGAGACAGCCTACTAATTTGGACAAAATGTTAAGTAAAATGTTAATCAGGCAACCAATTAAGTCAGATTTAATGTCATGTTAAATTGTTTCATGGCGACCGGCGTACCAACTACGAACCGTATCTGTCAGTTAGACATGCCTTTAATTTCGCTCGGGCGTTTCGATATAGACAGACAGACTGACGACAGTATGACGAGGAAGTGAGTTAAATAAAAGCTTGTAAAATGAACAACAACAGCTCAAAATGTAACGAAAATAATCATTTTTATATACTAGGGGAGGGAACACTGTCTGCCAATTTTAATTCGTTAACCGGTTAGTGGAATTAACAAACTTTATTTAAAATTTTAAATGTAAATCAAGTTATTCGCTATATTAGAGATATTATTCTTTTACATTGTTCATCTCACCTTTTTCTCAGTGTTTATTTCTGTTTTCATTTAAAATAAATGCACTTAATTTAAAAGTAATGAGGGGGGTGGGAAGGTATGATTAAGTTGGGCTGGAAAGCGCTGTATGGTGATCTTGATAGTTAGGTAGGCTGTTTGGCTAGTGGTCTTGTACAGTTTGCACAAAATTTAGTACAATGCGATATCAATGTTGTCGAAATTTTCAGGAAATAAACGTGGAGTGATCTCCCCTAAACTTTCTCGAATATTCTTATATAACATTAAGGGGGATGTCAACTCGGGACATAGACAATATTTTTAATCCATTCTTAATTAATTAAACCTTTTAAAATAGTTTTGAATCTCGTAGAAAAAAAAATTGCGCAACGAGGGAACTCCGAAAAATATGTGTATATTATTGCGCAATATTATTAGTACTTTAGAAATTCAAATGCGTTTTTTTTTTTTTTTGAGAAATCGGAAATAACGTAAATTACTACTTCCAGTCAAGGGAAATTACTCAAAATTCGACAGAAGGCAGAAAGGTAGATGTTTTACTTAAAATTGAAATTTCGTTCATCTATCTGAAACAGTAAATCTTACTACTAGAACTAGACTTTAGTGTACAAATGAAGTATACTAAACCTAGTAAACGAGTGTGCAACTGCTACCTTTATTCTTGTTATTCTTTTACTATTAGATATCAACATGTACTTACAATATTTCTTATCTGAACATATGCTAAACGTCTTATAAACGTGTAAATATCATTTTTTGAGTACATTTCGATAATTAATTATCAAAATTATATTTATGTCACTCCACATAAAAAATCTGCCATTTTCTAGAGGTTCTAAAAAAAGACTTTGTGCCCTGACTGTACTTTTAAACATCGATCTAATACAAAGTCAATTTGATTAAAATTGTGTAACTAGAAGTTAAACGCATTTGCCTTACTATTGAAGGTGCAAATAAAAAATATGTGGGGTTGAAAACTTGCAAAATAAGGTAAAGCAAGGGGAAATCACGAACGTGTGTGAGAACTGTACAGAACAATTGTTAACTATCGATACAGCAAGACATTGAAAATGGCTCCACACCAAAAAAGTTTAAAAAACATCAATCCCCAAACTGCCGGCGACTCAGGGGAGATAATACTATTAATTGCATCAATAATTTTTAAAATTAGTATTAAATTAAAAATAATACAGGCGCTTAATTAAAGGGGTACTTATAAGTACCGCCAGTAGATAAAGGGTTAACTAGTGTTTACACTTACATCCAGGAAACATAAGCTCCCCTGATTTTCAAGTTCCCCCACCCTTTCGGAGAATATTTGTTTTTTAAAAATAACGGACTATGGGGTTTTTCTATGAGTTTCTACTACCTAACTTAACCGGTATTTAAATTATCGGTATTTTAAAAACAGGAAAAAAAGGAAAGTATAACTTACGTATATTATAGGTTATCAAAATGAGAGAATAATCAAACATGAGATCTAATACTTATGTATAAAAGTTTGTCTACTAGGCTTAAACAGTGCTCACGATGAAACTCACTAAAACAGCATCCAGTTTAAAGGCTTGAGAACATTTCCGTTTGCCAGAAATGGCTCAAAATATCAAAGAAAACTACAAATTTGATGTTGTACTTATATTTATCAAATTTATTCAACCAAACCGAAACGATCCTTAAGTTATCGTATTCACCCACAAACACAAACATCCACACACACAGACGGACAGGATTCGAAAACTAAACTTATCCAGCAAAACTTAGAACTATTTATAGACTTTTATCGTATTTTTATTTAAGCGCACTAACTTGCATCGATGCTGAATGTATATGTGTCATTGGTAAACATGGACGCTGAAGGAAGTAAAGTTTTTTTTTTTATCATTTTACTATTTGTTAATGTAATGTTTGTCGGTTAGGAAAATAATGTATTCAAATCTATAATAAAAGCATAACTTAACTGGTAATACAACGTTACACTTCATTTACCTCTTACCATATTACAGCAACTCTGGATTTTCTACTTAACACATCCATTAAGTTTGACACAAATTGGTACTTGGGTTAATTTGTATTCACTTTAATTTTGACACAAAGCTATCCTAAGGTTAAAGAATTATCATTACGATATTGTTATACATATCGTCTAAATAGACTAAGCGTTTCAAGCATTTAGGATGATGGCATATTTTAGATTTTAGAAAAGATACATTCATGTTAAACCATAATATACTAATGTATATTTTCAAACTGATGTTAATGATGGTATTTTTAGTATATATATATATATATATATATATATATATATATATATATATATATATAAATATAATTATATATATATATATATATATATATATATATATATATATATATATTCCTAGATCATCTTCTGAGTAAAATACCATAATGTACTTGACTATATCACTGTCAATCGTATTATTACACACTTGTATAAAGGATACAACTGGAGGTAAGTGCAAACCATGTATGAGTCTACTTTACAACATACACATACACTAAAATACTAAGTTCTTCATGGTATATAGAAGTGCACAAAGAACAGCATTGTCCACTAGTACATAGGGCTTTCACGTCAGCTTTTTGCTAAGTAAACTTCTTTATGAAGAGCAGTGCAAACAAAAAGAAAAGGATTCTGCACTTAGATGCAAAAAGGTAAACGTGTGTGCCTGTTATGAGCTGGCACCAACTGTATTAGGACTGGAAACATACTGCCAATGCCAGTTTTTTTATAACACAAAAACTATCATTAGCCGTAGCGTAGCGAGGGGCGGGGCGGGGGGACATATGTCCCCGGGCGCCGACCTTAGGGGGCGCCAAAATGGGTTGGAAAAATAAATTGAAAGGTTGAGGGGGTGCAAATCGTAAGATTGAGAGGGGGGGGGTGCAAATAGAAATCTCGAGGGGGGGGGGGGGGGGTGTGCAAATCGAAAGTTTGAAGGGGGGTGCAAATCGAAAAGTTTGTCCCCGGGAAAGGTCGCTACGCCTCTGATTCATTAGGTTCATTAGTATATATTTAGTAACTCGTAGAATTTTATTTTGGTCAATGACACAAAAGACCATTTCCCGAAAGCCGTTTGCAAGAAGGCTGATTTCCTGAATGGATACTTGCCCAAATGCGACAAATGCCCGTTTAATATTTTATAATAAATTAAAATACAAAATAGACATCAGTGTTCAATACAAGTTTGACATTTAAATAATCAACACAATTCTAAGCATAAAATCAAATTAGTTCTTATTTTTAAAAATTAAGTTTTTATTTTTAAAACCTGAGAAATTGCTGTAATTTTTTGTTTTTAATTCTTTAATAAATGTAAGGTGATATAGGTGGCAGTGTCTGTATATTCTCGTGATGAAAGCTTTTAATACCTTGTTTCACCGACGTGTTACGCTGATTATATAGCGTTTGTGACACGGTTCAGGCGGCGAGGCTTTTCTACAAACGTTTTGGGCTTAAAAACACACCAGATTACACTCTCTCTTTACCTCATAGAGTTGTAATACGTCGAGAATTGTGAAAAATCTCGATTCCGATTATTTGCACGCTTACAAAACTTCCTGTACTTCTAATACGACAAAGTAAAATAAAAACGCAAAATAATCGGGTGGGTTATATTTGAGGGTAAAATTAATGTGAATGTGCTATATATGCTTCAGTATGTGACGCTGGTTGGTTCGGCTCCAGCTGTCAGTTTAAATGTCGCTGTGTCAACAACCAGTGTGATGTTGACGGAAAGTGTACAGGAGGGTCTACATGTGTTAGGGGCTGGTTTGGTCATCTATGTCAATACGGTGAGTAGCCTGACGATAAGAAATGTATACAAATATGTCATGAGGTGATAGAATCACCATCTATGTTATTGACTTTTTTCCATCAAACAGGTGATCTCGCTACTGTACAAACAGGAACCACAGTGTCAAACAACACATTAACAGATGGCGATGACAAGACGTGTGCAAGTGTTAAGACATTTACTGTGTCGTGGGAGATAGCTTATTATGTCTCGTGGCTTAGAATTGTTTTCGATAAACCTGGTATATAAACATCTTACTTGATAACGTGTTATATGGTTTAATATAAATGCATTCTAAAACACGGTTTTTCAAACTATATTTTATATATAACTGTTTAAAAACTCAAGACATGTATTTGTATAAGCATATTTCTTCTGTAAACATCAACGGGCACAAGACGTAAATGGCACAACGACACCAAAACTTTTGACCTATTGACCGCGCTAAATTAGTTTAAACTAATTGTCAGTGACAAACGACGTGTCCACGCTTAATTAATATAAATGAGCAGACCCGAGGAGTTTATATAAGGAAATAGAGCTATTTCATAATTTCCACTGTTTGTACATTTGTGCATAACGTAAAGAGAATATTAAATACACGCACACTGCTGAAACATATTAAAAGGATCAATGTCAAATATTATTTTCTTTTTTATGCCTTGAAAAGATGTAAACATTTTAATAACATAATAACAGTACGGTAGAAAAATCAAATTAATTTAACTTTTTTTTCTAATTTTGCAAAGGAGGTAATTTAAAAATACATTAAACTCACGCTAATAAAAAATGTGAATGCAAATATACGTTCGTCACAGAAGGAATTAGTGTTGCTATAATATAATTAGCAAAATATGAATGCAAATTATTCGGATGTGTAAGAGGAAATTATTGTTAGAAAATTATAATTAGCATGGATTGATAAAAGGCAAACTTTTATATAAATATAATATTTAAAGCCGTCTTTAAGTCATAGTCATGTAAAATAGGCAAACTTTAGTGTGAAATACATAAAGGTGTCGAAAATGTCTAAACTATTTTTTCCCTCCGTAATGCATGTTACATTATTACAAAAATTGGTTGACAAAATATCTCACAGCAAAATTTTAATAGTACGTACGTTGATTTTAGTTGATTTAAACATTTTTTTAAATAGACTGTCAATATGGATTTGTTTACTTTTTTACGCACAATACTCGTGAATTAAATAAATTCTTTAAACTTAAAAAAGCATCAAAAGATGTATTAAACTTAATCTTTGTAATAGCATTTGATTTGAAATAGTAAAAATTAAAACAGACTCCTTTAGTCTGAAAGGTATAATAAAATGTTAATGTATAAAACAAATAAAACAAGTTATTAAAAAGTCTAGTGACAATTTAAGCGCAATTTCCTTATGTTATCCATAACAATTTTAAATCACTTGGAAAAAAACGAGCGACGCGTAGCTCGCCTCTCTCTCTCTCTCTCTTGCCGCGCACAGTGACGCGAACGATCCCACGTCGCGATAGGCTAGCCTCCCGTATCAGTCGAAAAAAAAAATCCTTTCGAACCTCCGCTCATTCGCTATGGTAAAATCCTTTCGAAACTCAGCTTTGCGCTAAAAACCTACACGACGCTCAGTTTAAATGTTCTTAATTGATTTTTTGTGACCGAACGAAAGGATATTTTTGAAAACTTTCTTCGACAATATTGGTCTAAATTATGGCAGGAATCGATTGGTAAATGTTTCAAGTCGCTAAGTGGTCTGGTTGCCGAGATATGGAGAAAAAACTGCATTTGTTCGAGGTTTTTTGGCTTTTCCGGGTAATCCAGGAAGGAATTCCGGGCATTTTTTTGGCCCACAATCATCCTTGAAACTTGCTTAACATATTTGCTTTTGGAACTAGTCCTCGATATTGCTTCGTTGAGGAGGAGATACCACTTAAAGCTGCGGACACACATCCATCCATCCATCCATACATCCATCCATACATCCATTCATCCAGAAATGACGCATTATTAAACGCAATTTTTCTTTTTTTGAAATTGCGCTAAAACATTAATGTTCAAAACACGCGAACTATTTTTCAAAAATGTGAATGGGTCTTCAAGTTCGTAACGTAAAACTATTGTTTTTATTGGATCATCAACGCAAACATAACGTTTACGTTTCTTTGCTTGCAGGTACATCGTTTTGATCACACCTCTCTAATACTATGTGATCATGCATTGTGTGAACTCTTGCTCGACATGTTCGAACTTCACATTTCCAAATCTCATTGCCTGTAGCTCCACTTATGGTTTTTATAAACTTAAGTTAAATTCACCAGAAACTAATGTCCTAAAACCTTTCTGCTAGGCAACGAATGAAGCCATAGCTTACTAAGCACCACCAATACTGATTTGTTTGCAAGCACACTACGACATACTTAGCTCCGCTATGACCGCTGTCGTTTGAATAAGCATTTGTCACTTGATCACTAAATCTAAAAAGCACGTTTGTATTCCATGTCAACAACATTATGGAAGGAATCTCGTCAACTCGCTGGTGTCCATTACCAGTAAAGAGGTGTAAGATCAATGCAGTAATCTAACCCATATCTTATCATTATGTTAAAAATGATCTTTGAATAACACAAAAGCAGGAGCTAATTAAAAATGAATGATCTGAACTGCTAGACATGTTCTACCTATTAGATTTAGTTTTTCTATTTGTTTGAAAAGCGTGATTTTATACCAGTTCTGATTTTAAAAATTTCATTATTGTTGTAATGCGAGCTCTTGGACAGGGTCGATGCTGGACGTTGAACAATATAGGAGGACGATCCAAAAACGAATACAGAACGACGATACGATATTTCTATAATTTTATTACATCAAGTTTACACGACTACTAAATCAACGGCAGACACAGGACGAAGACTTCCTAACACAATAACAACAAGACTAAGACTGACTTCAACTATCTTCCTAACAACCAACACATACTCTCCTATGTCAGTTCCTTATTTCTTTTATCACGCATTCAGAATCTTTCATTAATACCGCTACACACATACTCTCAAACCATCAACATCTTTATTGAACACATTCAACTACACTCATACTTTCAAACCATCAACATCTCTATTAGTACAAGGCATGCTGCCCAGCTTCGCTTAGGCTTTCGAAAACATTGAGAATTTGAATGCTTAATTAATTCACCCGAGGGTCGGTCTACGACCTTAGGAGTTATGAAGAGGTTCCTACGTGGACATTTTTCCGACATTTTTTTTCGATTTATAGCTCATATAAAGCGCCGGTCAGTCGAGGTCAGTTTTTACCCCCTCATCGTAGACTTTTCGGCCAACCGGCCTCCGTGTTTTGTCGCCCCAAGGCAAGATCCTGCCAAATTTGAAGCGCCTGCGTAGCTGGGAAGTGCCCTATCGGGCACCCGACAACTTTGCTTTATATATTATAGAGATTAGCAAATTGCATAGATAAACAAAGATTTCAATAAAGTAATTAAGGCCTGAAATACTTTAGTATAAAAATGTATTATTTGAATAGATTCTAGATCTGAGAAGGGCAGTGGCGTAGCGAGGTCGGGTGTCACCCGGTGCGGCACTTAATGGTGTCACCCCCACAGAGGCGTAGCGACCCTTCCCGGGGACAAACTTCCAAATTTTCGATTTGCATCCCCCTCAAACTTTCGATTCGCACCCACCCCCTCAAGTTTTCGGACTTGCACCCCCCCCCTCAAACTTTCGATTTGCACCCCCCTCAAGGTTTTCTCTATATATTTTTGCTATTTTTTTGACTTGGTGTCACCCCCCTAAATTCTGTCACCCGGTGCGATCCGCACCCCCCGCCCCCCCCTCGCTACGCCACTGAGGTAGGGTCTACATCTGTGTAAGTCTAGTTTTTCCATAGATCTAGATCATCTAGATCTAGAATCTCTAAATCTAGAATCCTAATAGAATTTTTTGTTTAGTTTAGCCCGAGCAAAATTGTATTGTATAAATTTATAGCGTACGTAGATCTAAATAAATTTTAATGAAATAGTTCATTTCTTTTTATTCTAAACATGGCAGATGACGTCATTAGTTAATGTATAAACATTAGTGACGTCACTGGTTTATGCATTCTTTTTCACAACTATAAATGCTTTTCTTGTTGCATAATTAAAACTGTTTCTCTACATTCGAATACGCCTTTATTTTTTATTTTTCATCTTTAAATAATATTGTGGTTATACCAAAAACATCTAACATATTATTTTCAACAAAAGTCCGTATAAAGGTATTCATATATCGCTGCCGATTCTGACGTGATATCCGGCGAAAATATTTTGCGGACAGACAGAGAGAGAGAGAGAGAGAGAGAGAGAGAGAGAGAGAAGTGCGCACATGGGCTATTATATATGAGGATTAACCCAGTTCAACCACACACATACTCTCGAACAAATGCATTACACTAAAGTCCATTCACAACAATTATCAGTAATTATTTTACCATTTATGATGACTATATATTTAATTCTGATTGTAGACAACACATATTTCTAAATACCAATTGTGTTAAGCTATTATATTACAATTTACATACTAAAGTAATTATTGATCTGTTTTGACACTTACAATTAAATTTGTAGAAATAAACATAAATATATTTACATTAAGATAGTGATCATATCCTCTAGTTCGCTTGTCTAGAAATCATCATGTTAAATTGTTTTTTTTTTCAATGATTACAAAACAGATTGTTTTGCGTTCATTGTTTTCGTTTGATTGTGTGTATATTTTGTTTTTTGTTATTAGAGTGATAAATTGTTTTGTTTTGAAGGCTTACATTGTGTGTTGTATGTTTTTTCTTATTTCTTCAGTGTACTACTTTCGATATTTTTTTTACATCATAGTGAAGCAACGACATAAGCTAGTATATATATATATATATATATATATATATATATATATATATATATATATATATATTGACGGAAAATAATTGAACCTACCCCATTAGACGATTTTGCTACGGTACTGTCCACTATACACCGTGTATGTTAGTATGTTATTAAAGAACAACACATTTTAGATGACTAGTCAACCTTTTTATTTCATAGAATAAATTTGACTTATAATTATTGTTTTACAAGGTGATAATAATCTTTTTTCTGTTTATGCTAGAATCACTAGAAAATGTCCAAGTTTCGTTTGTCAAAGAGACCGGAGAAAGCATCCCATGTAATAGGATGGAAGTGGTTAAATTCTCTCTTAAGGCCACTGAAATCTTATGCCAATCAAACGTGTTGGTAAAGGAAGTTTTCATAGACTTGAAATCAGAAAAAATGGTTTGCTCTGTTCACATCAACGGTGGTAAATATTTAAATTTCCTATTTTCATGCTTATTTATGTTAGGTAGGTTAATGAAAAAATGTTTAGTAAAAATTATATTAAGTTGTTCGACTTATGTTAAAAAGTTTTTTTACGCTCTTCATAATAATTGTCTCACATTTCTTGAATGTTTTCGTAGTTTGTTTATGTACACAGTGACGGATTAAAGAGGTTGGGGAGGGGGGGGGGGGGAGGGCTACAGTCAAGGTCCCCCGATTTTCAGTGGCCTCCGAATTTCCTTTTTCAATCATAGTAAATTTCTCTACAATGCAAAATTGTTTCGTTTTATTTTTACTATACAAACAATGCTTTAATATTTGAATCACAATCTTATTTCATTTTTTTCATAATATCATACACGAGTACATAAATTAGTATAAATACCAGCTGTCATCATCTTCTCACCAGACACTGTTTACATAAAGCCCACTATACTTAAAATAAGTAGTCCGATCGCTTATGACAATAAAAGGGGTTGATTTTTGTAATAGATTGAGATAATTGTGAGGTCAAGGGAACTCACTCTTCTGTATTAGTATTATATTTATATTGTTATCTTGAGTGATGTCCCTTGTGCATTGTACTTCCTTCCTCTCTGGTTATCAACATGTAGTTAGACCCAATAAACGTTTATATACAACCACATGCTTCTGTCGTCAATCCATCACATTTTGGCGACGAGGATAAATAATCCACTAGAAAGAGCACCTACTTACGCAAAAAAGAGGTTTGCTAGAGCATATTAGCTAAGTATTTCTAGAATAATGGCGCTGTATGGCCAAATAAAAGAATTTGATTCGAATTATGAAATCATTCAAGATTACCTAGATAGGTTAAGCTTTTACCTTGAAGCTAACGACGTGACGATAGAAGCCAAAAAGAGAGCTGTTTTGTTAACAGTCATAGGGCCTCAACAATTTAGGCTACTAAAGGACTTATGCGCACCAGCTAGTCTAACTACCAAGAGCTTTAACGAGCTGAGCAAATTGCTAACAGACCACCATGCGCCTACCCTATCAAAGTTTCTATGTCGAGCTAGATTTGACAGTAGGACTCGTCAACCAAACGAGTCAATATCAGAATATGTTGCTGCTTTACGTCATTTAAGTGAATTTTGTGAATTCGGCGACACGCTGTCTGACAGACTATGTGAAAGGTTTGTGACAGGTGTAAACAGCCCTGATATTCAAAGAAAGTTGCTGCTCGAGTCAGATCTAACATTAGAAAAAGCAATACAACTTGCAACTTCATTCCAGCAGTCATCAGATGCGGCGAAATCTCTTACGCCTTCAGGGATCCATGCAGTAAACAGCAGGTTAGTCAATAAACATCAACCCCATCAGAGCATTCCAACTTATGCTAAACAGCCTGCTCGTTCAAATCCTAGATCTAAATCTAGTAATAATTATCAAAAATGTCATCGATGCAAAGGTCCCCATGCATCTCATCGGTGCAAGTTCAAGTCTGCAACTTGTTATAAGTGCGGTAAGCAAGGTCACATTGCCAAGGCCTGCTTTGCAAAGTCTTCGTCTGTTGCTAAATCTAGCCAGTCAAGACAGTACCGCAACCAAAGGCAGCACTATGTTAACTCTCACCAAGACTACCTAACCCAACCAATGAACCACTCTACCTGTGAAAATGCTCAAACTGATTCGCAGCCGGATTTCAACCTGTTCTCTGTGAAATCAATAAGTCATGCTCCCATCAATGTACCAGTTTATATCAACGGTAAGAGCATCAGCTTCCAACTTGACACTGGAGCATCTCTAACAGTCATAACAAAGAAAGATTTTGACGCTGTCACAGGAGGATCAGTGCCTCTACAGCCATGTCACAAGTGCCTAACAACATACACTGGTGACAACGTTCCGGTAATAGGAGAGTGTATGGTTCATGTAAGTTATAATGGTCAAAGTGTTAAACTTCCTCTTCTTGTGGTTGAAGGAAATGGACCACCATTACTAGGTAGGAACTGGTTAAGTAATCTTAAGTTAAATTGGGAGAGTATATGTTCATTGAACAATACAAAATAATCTAGTCTTACTTCAATAGATAAAGTAATATCTGAAAATAAAAGTGTTTTTGGCAATTCAGGTTTACTAAATGATAGAACAGTGAAGATAAGCATTAAAGACACAAATCCAAGATACTGCAAAGCTAGAGTTCCACCTTATGCAATGAGGAATAAGATTGAAAATGAGCTAAGTAGATTGGAATCTAATGGCATCATAAAGAAGGTAGACTATTCCGATTGGGCAACGCCCATTGTGCCAGTGTTAAAGAAGGATGGTTCTATAAGAATTTGTGGAGACTATAAAACTACACTGAATAAGCAAATAGAGCTAAATAGGTACCCTATACCTAACATTGAGGAAATTTCTTTGAATTTGGCAGGAGGAGACAAATTCACTGAATTAGACTTTAGTCATGCTTACACTCAACTAGAACTGCATCCAGATTCAAAAGTCTATACGACAATAAACACTCATAAAGGACTCTACCAATATGAAAGACTATGTTTTGGCATATCATCCAGCCCTGGAATTTTCCAAGCTGTCATGGACAGTATTTTTAAGGATATTCCAAATGTTTGTGTGTACTTTGACAATGTGTACATAACTGGTAAGAATGACACTGAACATCTTGAAACACTTGATAAAGTATTGAAAGTAGTTGGTGAAAAAGGTTTAAAGATAAACAAAGATAAATGTCAATTCATGTTGACAGAAATTAGTTTTCTTGGTTATATATTGAGCAAACAAGGCATCAGACCTCAACCTGAGAAAACAAAAGCCATTAAAGAAGCACCCAAACCTGAAAATACCCAACAACTAAGAGCTTTTTTGGGCTTGATAAATTACTATGCAAAGTTCATAGGGAATCTGTCTGGTAAACTATCACCACTGTACAAGCTGCTACAGAAAAATGCAACTTGGCACTGGGGTAAACAACAAGATACTGCTTTTAATACAGCAAAAGAGGCTTTGTCTTCTGACACCTTACTAACTCACTATGACCCAGGGAAAAGACTTATATTAACATGTGATGCTTCACCAGATGGTGTAGGAGCAGTCTTGTCCCACATGGATGAGAAGGATGACAGACCCATTGCTTTTGCCAGTAGATCTTTGAACCAGGCTGAGAAAAATTATTCTCAGTTAGATAGGGAAGGCTTAGGCATCATTTTTGGTGTTAAGAAATTTCATAAGTTTCTGTTTGGTAGGAAGTTCACCATCTTTACAGATCATAAACCATTGCTAGGTTTATTTGGAGAAAACAAAACCCTACCTGAGCATGCCTCACCAAGAATTCAAAGATGGGCTATCACACTAACTGCATACAATTATGAATTGAAATACAAACCTGGATCTGAGAATAGTGCAGATAGTCTTAGTAGATTACCTTTAAAAAACCAAAGCCTTAGCTATATACCAGAAGATGTATTTGTTCTCTTCACTATCATGGATAACTCCAATATAGATGTGAATGATGTTAAAAGAGAAACACAAAAAGATGAGTGCTTAATAAAAGTATATGAGTACTGTAAGAATGGTTGGCCTGAAGAGTCTGTGAATGATGACTTAAGGCCATATTAAATAAGAAATAAAAACCTTTGTGAAGATAATATAAAAGATGGAGAAGATGCAGTCCATTATCAGTCAGAGTTGCCTAAACAAAGTATTTGTAACTAAATAAATGATTATGGTGATATGGCAATTTCAAATGTTTTAAAGAGAATACATTAGTAAGAAGGAATGTGATCATCAAACAACTTTGCTAACATCATTAGCACTTACAGAAACTAAAAGGGTAACATCAAAAGTAAATACCAAACAGAAGAAGCTAAATGTGACAATGAAAGAGTAAACAGGTTATTAGCCAAATACCGCACAACTCCTCATATAACAACAGATGTTGCACCATGCGAATTGCTATGTGGTAGGAAAATTAAAACTCATCTTGACCTACTACATCCAACTGTTCAAAGGTCTGTTTCCCAACATCAACATACACAAAAAGTAAATCATGACAAAACATCCATTGAAGAGAATTTGGTGTTAATGATAATGTGTATCTAAGAAATTATGGGAGAAAGGAAAAATGGATACCAGGTCAAATTGTTCAATGTACAGGACCTGTGTCTTATAAAGTAAAAACAAATGATGGACTTATTGTCCGTAGACATGCAGACCAGTTAAAAATAACTTGTGCAGATAATAAGTGTGAATCTATCAATCCCACCAAACCTGATCAGTTCACACCAACTCAGTTTGTTCCACAACCAAGTTCTGTTGATATGAGTGAACCAAGTTGTCTGGAGTCAGAAAATGTAAATTCTGGAGTTAATGATTTAAATCCTAGACCTCCTGAGATAGAGAATCCAAATGGTCAGAATATTGAGTCACCAAATCAAAAGCCACTGAGAAGGTCAAACAGGACAATCAAGGTCCCAAATAAGTTAGACCTATGATTTTAAAGGTCAAAAGGACTTTGACATCATTGTTTTGTATCTTGATTATGTTGTAGCATATTGTGCATTGTTTGTAAGGATGTAATCTACCATAGTGTTCATGTTACAATATAATTGGTGATTTTAGGATACTATCAATTGTTCTATTGAGAGATGTGTTATTGTGTTCTAAGGGTAAAGGGATGTAATAGATTGAGATAATTGTGAGGTCAAGGGAACTCACTCTTCTGTATTAGTATTATATTTATATTGTTATCTTGAGTGATGTCCCTTGTGCATTGTACTTCCTTCCTCTCTGGTTATCAACATGTAGTTAGACCCAATAAACGTTTATATACAACCACATGCTTCTGTCGTCAATCCATCACAATTTTAGAGTTAAAAAACACAAACAGTGGCCAAATTCTGGCAAATGAGTTTATGAGTGACACCTCTGAAATATGTAGAGCAATTGAAAGTTATCAGACCGTCTTTTCTTACCCGCTACGCTACTAAGAAAAGTATGAAAGATGCTTTACATTTTGGTTATTGGAAGAGATGTTTCGGATAGTTGTTGTTTTTTAGATATATATATATATATATATTTAGATCTTGTAATTTTGGATAAAAACTCCATAGATTCATTTCTTAGTTGTCCATTCGTGCCAGGTGGTCATAGGAAATATTTAGTTGATCTCAGCAAATGAAAAGACATTCTGATCAGTTTTATGTCTAATATCTAGATCTATGCCTAGCCTTTTTTTTTGTTTTAAAAGAGGTAGGCCTACCCATCAGAGTTGGGTTTTGAGCTTGGGATTAGAGCTCAGTACTTTTGGGTTAACAGTCGTGCAATCTACCACCTAAAGCAAACTTGTAATTGTTAAAAAACAAAATAGACGACAAACCGTTAGGCCTAATTAATTAATTTATTTGGCGACTAGGATACATTTATCTTGAGAATATAAGAAATCATCAGTTTATGGAACAAGTACTTTTAACGATTGTTGATGGATTTCGACTTCATATGGGAAGCAGTGTTTCTTCCAGACTTTTTCCTCCGGGGGGCACTTGAAATTTTCGGGGGGGGGGGGGGGGCGGTAGACTTTCTTCGGGGGGGGGGGGGGGAGGGCGGACACTGTTAAAAATATATATTTTCTATATAAATTATATAAATTTCATATCGTTCGGGGGGGGGGGGGGGGCGGTAAAATTGCCTGGAAGAAACTCTGATGGGAAGGGTGTGGAGAGTGAGGGTCATTGTGGACTTCACAATCAAAATATGTATTGTTTGTAACAAAAACAATACGGCATAAGCTATGCAAACATATACGGCAGTTCTTGTATTATTTTAACCCAACTCAATGGGCAATTATGTCACGGCAGTCATACTTAGGCCCTATAATATGGTAATCGACAATTAGACCTACATTAGATCAAAACATAAATATAGGAAATGAGCCCGGTGTAGAAAATAACTGTTTGGACTGATTCGGTGGTCGGAGACTTCTGTAGGTCTAAAGAAAACAGCCAATTATTAAGTACTGCTAACACAGGTGGATCTCGCCTCTCGGTTTTTTTGTAACTGTATGTGTGGTGGTGGTGGTGAAAGGGGGGGGGGGATGGGGGGGATAGGCTAAGTATAATCTAGCTAAAGCTAAATTAGCAAATTGGTTAGGCTGTTTATATCCACTTGGTTGCTCATTGAACATAATTGACATCTTTTTAAATTAGCATTTTTGTAAATATCCTTGTCGAATGTTCCTATCAGTTATAATAATCCATTAGTATCTTAAATAACATACTGATTATATATATATATATATATATATATATATATATATATATATATATATATATATATATATATACATATATACCTATATATAAATATGTGTGTGAGTAGGGGAAGAGTGGGTGAAAAGTCATAGCAAGTTTTTGCCTTGAAGAACATAATTTTTCTTTCCTTCATGAAGAAAAGTATCGTTTTTAGTCGTTTACCCTGCTTGGAGTTCGCTTCCGGTTTAATTTTCTGAACCAGAACTAAGTACACAACCATATGTACTTGTTTTTATCGTCAAAGTGGGAGATTCAATTAACGAAATCAAGTAAGCGTGCTTGCATCTTTCGTTATTTTTGTGTTTTCATGCAGTGTTTATTTCTCAACCTATAATAACGTAAGTCTGGATTAAGTGTTTGTACATTTGAGAAATTGATTTGAAAGTGTGGATCACTTTGTATGATAACCCCCTGCTGGGGTGAAAGGTCATAGGCCATGGAGTGAAAAGTCACACTGTTTTTTGGGTGTGAATTTTTACTCCGGTCATTAAAATAGAAGACTACAAAACATGGAAAATATCTTTTTCATTTTTCTTTCTGGAATTACCACATGAACTCAATATATTCCCCTAGCATGTATACAGTGCATACAATAATAATAGGCAAGTCAATGTAAAGCTATGTAAAGCTGAACAAAACATCGACAACATTGAGAAGGCAACATTGGTTACAGCACACAGAAGAAGTGCATCTTCTCAGATGAGCAAGAACAGTTTTGCTGGACTACATCCTTGAAGCCAAACTACGTTTCTTCCCGTGTCCACAATAAAATATGCTTAAAATTAATATTTTACTGTTTCAATTCAAATTTATGTACATTTTGTAATAATTCTTGATTATTAAGGGAAATTATTTTCAATATAAAAAAAATGTTTTTGGGATCAAATAGATTTAACATATAACATTTGAAAATTGATACTTTTCACCCCGCACTGGGATAAAATGTCACAATTCCAAATCAAGATTTTGCAAGTCAGGCATGGGTATACCGTGAACAGTTTCTCGAAACGGATCTGTATACAGTTATATAAAATGTGGAACTCTATCTGGTACATTGGCATTGTTAAAGGTTCACAATTGTTGTCTCTATATCCTAATAAACCGGGAGTGATCTCCCCTAAACTTTCTCGAATATTCTTATATAAAATAACAGGGGATGGGAACTCGGGCTATAGACATGATTTTTAATCCATTTTAAATACTTAAAGTTTTAAAAATAGAATAAAATCTCGTAGACAATTATTTGCACACCAAATGAACGTCTTATAAAAAAGCGCATAATAGTGCGCAATATTATTAGTACTTTTAAAATTTACATTAGTTTTTTGAGAAATCGGAAGTAGCGTAAAGTACTACTTCCAGTCAACGGAAATTACTCAAAATTTAACAGAAGGTAGAGAATTAGATCTTTTACTTACATGTGAAATTTCATTTATCTATCTGAAATAGTACTCAAGTTATAGGCTTTTGAAAAATTCAAAGTAGGAAAAGTACCACTTCCGGTTATCGGAAATCGCTCAAAAGTTGATACGGATCTACGATTTTGATAAAATACTTATATATGAAATTTCATCAACCTAGCTGTAATGGTACTCAAGTTATCGTGTTTACACACGGACAGACAGACAGACACAAAGACACACAGACAGACACACAGACATACGGACAAGATTGCAAAATTATGTTTTTCCGTATCAGTGAGGTGTAAAACGTCGAGATTTGTAAAAATCTCGATTTTTTTTTTGCACGATTACAATACTTTCTCTATACTTCGTATATACGAGAAAGTAAAAAGTGAAATTTGTGACTTTTCATACCGTCCCCCTCTATATATATTTATATACCAGGGGCCCCCAAAAAGTTTTAGTCCAGGCATCAACAAAATTACCCGCGGGGGTACCTAAATGTTATTTTAGAATATTGCGTGCATTAGAATATTAATATATTAGAATATTTCTAAAAATAAATAATGTTTTTAAAGTTTCGTAAAATTATTTTAAAAATAATTTATGATCGACAAATTTAGTATAATTTTTAGCGCAATTTCCATTCTGGAGAATTGCGTTTATTAACCCGTCATTTCTGGATGGATGGATGGATGGATGGATGAATGTGTGTCCGCAGCTTTAAGTCGTATCTCCTCCTCAACGAAGCAATATCGATGACTAGTTCCAAAAGCAATTATGTTAAGCAAGTTACGAGAATGAACATAGGCCATAAAAATTCCGGGTTTCTTTCATGGATTTCCCAGAAAAGCCAAAAAATCTCGAAAAAAAGCAGTTTTTGGCCCATATCTCGGCAACCAGACCACTTACCGACTTGAAACATGTACCAATCGATTCCTGTCATAATTTAGAACAATATTGCCGAAGAAAGTTTTCAAAAATATTCTCTCGTTCGGTCACAAATTTTAAAATTACATAAACACCTACAAACCGATTGTTCTTCTAGCTTGAACGCACCCCAACATTATACGTCAGAGCTATTTTTAGATAACATAAGGAAATTGCGCACAAATGTCACTAGACTTTTTTAATTAACTTGTTTTTTGATAAATCAATGCGCTAAAACTATCAAGTAACACAATAAGTTTGTAAAAAAAATATAGAGTAAATAAATAATGGAAAATAAAATAATCGAGTGCCAAATAATCCATTAAAAAATAAACAGTCTTGCCCAGCGGAAACTTTTGGACCCAGCGGATCATTAGGCAGAAGAGTAGAGATTATCTATGTATCTGTCCATGTCGTTTGATATATAGTGTGACGAGTTGCACGCTAAACCACTTTTGATTTTTACTAATGCAATAGGATGTTGATGTTGATGTTCATGTTCATCGCCATTGTCATGGTCATGGTCATGGTCATGGTCATGGTCATGGTCATGGTCATGGTCATGGTCATGGTCATGGTCATGGTCATGGTCATGGTCATGGTCATGGTCATGGTCATGGTCATGGTCATGGTCATGGTCTTGGTCATGGTCATGGTCATGGTCGTAGTCATATTCATGTTCATGTTCATGTTCATGTTCATGTTCATGTTCATGTTCATGTTCATGTTCATGTTCATGTTCATGTTCATGTTCATGTTCATGTTCATGTTCATGTTCATGGTCATGGTCATGGTCATGGTCAAGGACATGGTCATGGTCATTCTCATTATTGTCATTATTGTCATTATTGTCATTGTCATTGTCATTGTCATTGTCATTGTCATTGTCATTGTCATTGTCATTGTCATTGTCATTGTCATTGTCATTGTCATTGTCATTGTCATTGTCATTGTCGTTGTCATTGTCATTGTCGTTGTCATTGTCATTGTCATTGTCATTGTCATTATCACTTTCATTTTCATTGTAATTGTCATGGAGAAAAATCATATCGCAAACTTTAGGCACCGACCTTCCGATATTAAATTGAATTTTTCATAATAAGCAACTAAATTTTATGGGGATCAGATAAAAGGTATAGTAATGCATCCTAATATATAATAGCCCATGTGCGCACTTCTCTCTCTTTCTCGCTCTCTCTCTCTTAGTCTGTCCGCAAAATATTGTCGCCGGATATCACGTCAGAATCGGCAGCGATATATGGATACCTTTATACGGACTTTTGTTGAAAATAATATGTTAGATGTTTTAAATGTATAACCACAATTTTATTTAAAGAGTAAAAATAAAAAATAAAGGCGTATTCGAATGTAGAGAAACAGTTTTAATTATGCATCAGGAAAAGCGTTTATTGTTGTGAAAAAGTGATGCATAAAACAGTGACGTCACTAATGTTTATACATTAACTAATGACGTCATCTGCCGTGTTTCGGATAAAAATAAATGAACTATTTCATTCAAATTTGGTTTAGATCTACGTACGATATAAACTTTATACAATACAATTTTGCTCGGGCTAAACTTAAAAAAAAATTCTATTAGGATTCTAGATCTAGATATTCTAGATCTAGATATTCTAGATATTCTAGATCATCTAGATCTAGAGATTCTAGATCATCTAGATCTAGAGATTTTAGATTTAGATCTAGGTGATCTAGATCTACGGAAAAACTAGACTTACACAGATGTAAACCCTACCTAGATCTAGAATCTATTCAAATAATACATTTCTATACTAAAGTATTTCAGGCCTTAATTACTTTATTGAAACTTTGTTTATCTATGCAATTTGCTAATCTGTATAATATATAAAGCAAAGTTGTCGGGTGCCTGATAGGGCACTTCCCGTCGCCGCAGGCGCTTCAAATTTGGCACGATCTTGCCTTGGGGCGACAGAACACGGGGGCCGGTTGGCCGAAAAGTCTACGATGAGGGGGTCAAAACTGACCTCGACTGACCGGCGCCTTATAGGAACCTTATAGGAACCTCTTCATAACTCCTGAGGTCGTAGATCGACCCTCGGGCGAATAGATTAAACATTCAATTCTCAATGTTTTCGAAAGCCTAAGCGAAGCTGGGCAGCATGCCTAGTTTTTACAGATAACGAAAATTTCGTAAGTTTTTTATATGTATATTAGAATGTATTGATAACAATTTTTTTTATTTGGCTATTTTTAGGTCGTAACGTAGCCATAAAACAATCAACCTGGCAATCAACAACGGAAACCTACCACGGTGTATCATATGATCCAACCAGAGCTGTAGATGGCAATACAAGTAGAAAGTTTTTCACTCACAAATCATGTTCACACACTTTGTCGGGTTCGCCAGGCGTATGGAAAGTCACATTTAGTCAGCCATGGTACTTGAACAGATATGTAATCCATAACAGAGGTACACAGCATTTTATGCCAAACTAATCTATGTAAATAAATAAATTGAAAAATAAAAGTTACATAGCAGTGTAATATTTTTTTTTCAGAGGATAACAGGGAACGGATTAAAGGATTTGTATTAAAAAGCAACAGCTCAACTGATCGGGAAGAATTCAGTTACACTGATCAAAACCCCGCCAATGACGTCGCTATATACACCATCACAACCAGACCTTCAGCCACTCCTATTTCATATGTGACCATTTCTGCTAGGGGCATATTAACGCTATGTGAGGTGGAGACCTTCAGCGGTAAGAAAAAACCAAGTAAAGTGTTCGAAGATACAATGACATTTTAAACACTTCATATAGGAAATACGAAGAACTTTTTTGAAGTTAAATGATGTTAAGACATTTTCATCGATTAGCAATGTATAATTTATATAGCTAGCAGGTTGTTAAAAATATTGCAATGGAAATTAGCACTAATTACGATTGTTTATTATTGTCTGTTTGTTAACAACCATGTTTACGATCTGCTAACATTTAGATCATTACTGCACACCTAAATCATATGGGCCCGAATGTTCCATCCCTTGCAACTGTAACGATAGAACTGAGAAATGTTTTCCCACAACAGGCGGATGTCTGTCGGGTTGTCCTGTAGGCTTTGAAGGTTACGGCTGCTCTGAAGGTGTGTTCATGATATTAAAATAACGTGTAGTGTTTCGTAATTATTGTAGCGTGACAGTTGTTGTGATAATAACTGTTGTTGGGTTTCGGCAAAATGTAAATTTAAGAACGTAAGACAATTATAAATAACTTGTAAAAAATAAGTGAGTTGATATTTTTCTGTACATTAGATTTCGAATATAAGAATCAACTTTTCCATTAAAGAGATGTGAAAATCCGGGAAGACATATTTAATATATTAAAAAAAAGTGTTGAGTACTGTCTACATGTCACAAGGAGGTACGAGGGTTGAAAATCTCATTGAAAGACGCCATTTAGACAGTGATACAAAGACAAATCATTACAAAATATTCAGAAGAAACTCGCTTTTTCAGTTCAATGATTAATGAAAGTTGATTGGTTAGTTTAGTACACATTGACAGGGGAAGTAACACCATGACGTAAAGGTGTTAACTATAAATATTAACAATAATACACAGCTGCATTTACAACAGAATGAAGAAAAAAAAACTGTTCATTGTGCACATGTGCAGTCGCTTGATGAGAGGGGGGGGGGGGGGTTGTAGCAATGTTACGATTCAATTGCTAAAAATAAAAATAAAAACTAATCTCACCAGTGAACTGTGTCCGACATGTTTTAATGGCTGTCACGCCACTGGTTTAATTGTCTTTGATAGCATGCAGTGACTCACACTACGGCGCAGGATGTGCGGAAACGTGCAATCGCAGGTGTTTAAACCAACAATGTAACAATATCGATGGTTCATGTCTGGGCTGCTCAGCTGGGTACCTAGGGGTGTTTTGTGAGCGCGGTAAGTTATCATTTATTGACATCTATGATGTTTAAAGCGGGAGAATTAAAAATGTGCTATATACATTTTATATATTCCGCCCATTTAATTTACACACAAACTCATTAATCAAATGAAAACAATAAAACATTTTAATTGTCAATATATTTGGTGTATCAAACTAGCAAGTTATACAAAACATAGTTTTGAGTTTAACTTTAAATCTAACTTTAAATCTAACTTCAGATTTAAAGTTAGATTTAAAGTTAGATTTAAAGTTAAACTCTAACGCACAAACTCATTAATCAAATGAAAACAATACAACATTTTAATAGTCGATATATTTTAAATCTAAATTTAAATCTAACTTTAAATTTAACTTTAAATCTAACTTTAAATCTAACTTTAAATTTAACTTTAAATTTAACTTTAAATCTAACTTGAAATCTAACTTGAAATCTAACTTGAAATCTAACTTGAAATCTAACTTGAAATCTAACTTGAAATCTAACTTTCAATCTAACTTTCAATCTAACTTGAAATCTAACTTTAAATCTAACTTTAAATCTAACTTTAAATCTAACTTTAAATCTAACTTTAAATCTAACTTTAAATCTAACTTTAAATCTAACTTTAAATCTAACTTTAAATCTAACTTTAAATCTAACTTTAAATCTAACTTTAAATCTAACTTTAAATCTAACTTTAAATCTAACTTTAAATCTAACTTTAAATCTAACTTTAAATCTAACTTTAAATCTAACTTTAAATCTAACTTTAAATCTAACTTTAAATCTAACTTTAAATCTAACTTTAAATCTAACTTTAAATCTAACTTTAAATCTAACTTTAAATCTAACTTTAAATCTAACTTTAAATCTAACTTTAAATCTAACTTTAAATCTAACTTTAAATCTAACTTTAAATCTAACTTTAAATCTAACTTTAAATCTAACTTTAAATCTAACTTTAAATCTAACTTTAAATCTAACTTTAAATCTAACTTTAAATCTAACTTTAAATCTAACTTTAAATCTAACTTTAAATCTAACTTTAAATCTAACTTTAAATCTAACTTTAAATCTAACTTTAAATCTAACTTTAAATCTAACTTTAAATCTAACTTTAAATCTAACTTTAAATCTAACTTTAAATCTAACTTTAAATCTAACTTTAAATCTAACTTTAAATCTAACTTTAAATCTAACTTTAAATCTAACTTTAAATCTAACTTTAAATCTAACTTTAAATCTAACTTTAAATCTAACTTTAAATCTAACTTTAAATCTAACTTTAAATCTAACTTTAAATCTAACTTTAAATATAACTTTAAATCTAACTTTAAATCTAACTTTAAATCTAACTTTAAATCTAACTTTAAATCTAACTTTAAATCTAACTTTAAATCTAACTTTAAATCTAACTTTAAATCTAACTTTAAATCTAACTTGAAATCTAACTTGAAATCTAACTTGAAATCTAACTTGAAATCTAACTTTAAATCTAACTTTAAATCTAACTTTAAATCTAACTTTAAATCTAACTTTAAATCTAACTTTAAATCTAACTTTAAATCTAACTTTAAATCTAACTTTAAATCTAACTTTAAATCTAACTTTAAATCTAACTTTAAATCTAACTTTAAATCTAACTTTAAATCTAACTTTAAATCTAACTTTAAATCTAACTTTAAATCTAACTTTAAATCTAACTTTAAATCTAACTTTAAATTTAACTTTAAATTTAACTTTAAATCTAACTTAAAATCTAACTTTAAATCTAATTTTAAATCTAACTTTAAATCTAACTTTAAATCTAACTTTAAATCTAACTTTAAATCTAACTTTAAATCTAACTTTAAATCTAACTTTAAATCTAACTTTAAATCTAACTTTAAATCTAACTTTAAATCTAACTTTAAATCTAACTTTAAATCTAACTTTAAATCTAACTTTAAATCTAACTTTAAATCTAACTTTAAATCTAACTTTAAATCTAACTTTAAATCTAACTTTAAATCTAACTTTAAATCTAACTTTAAATCTAACTTTAAATCTAACTTTAAATCTAACTTTAAATCTAACTTTAAATCTAACTTTAAATCTAACTTTAAATCTAACTTTAAATCTAACTTTAAATCTAACTTTAAATCTAACTTTAAATCTAACTTTAAATCTAACTTTAAATCTAACTTTAAATCTAACTTTAAATCTAACTTGAAATCTAACTTGAAATCTAACTTGAAATCTAACTTGAAATCTAACTTGAAATCTAACTTGAAATCTAACTTGAAATCTAACTTGAAATCTAACTTTCAATCTAACTTTCAATCTAACTTTCAATCTAACTTTAAATCTAACTTTAAATCTAACTTTAAATCTAACTTTAAATCTAACTTTAAATCTAACTTTAAATCTAACTTTAAATCTAACTTTAAATCTAACTTTAAATCTAACTTTAAATCTAACTTTAAATCTAACTTTAAATCTAACTTTAAATCTAACTTTAAATCTAACTTTAAATCTAACTTTAAATCTAACTTTAAATCTAACTTTAAATCTAACTTTAAATCTAACTTTAAATCTAACTTTAAATCTAACTTTAAATCTAACTTTAAATCTAACTTTAAATCTAACTTTAAATCTAACTTTAAATCTAACTTTAAATCTAACTTTAAATCTAACTTTAAATCTAACTTTAAATCTAACTTTAAATCTAACTTTAAATCTAACTTTAAATCTAACTTTAAATCTAACTTTAAATCTAACTTTAAATCTAACTTTAAATCTAACTTTAAATCTAACTTTAAATCTAACTTTAAATCTAACTTTAAATCTAACTTTAAATCTAACTTTAAATCTAACTTTAAATCTAACTTTAAATCTAACTTTAAATCTAACTTTAAATCTAACTTTAAATCTAACTTTAAATCTAACTTTAAATCTAACTTTAAATCTAACTTTAAATCTAACTTTAAATCTAACTTTAAATCTAACTTTAAATCTAACTTTAAATCTAACTTTAAATCTAACTTTAAATCTAACTTTAAATCTAACTTTAAATCTAACTTTAAATCTAACTTTAAATCTAACTTTAAATCTAACTTTAAATCTAACTTTAAATCTAACTTTAAATCTAACTTTAAATCTAACTTTAAATCTAACTTTAAATCTAACTTTAAATCTAACTTTAAATCTAACTTTAAATCTAACTTTAAATCTAACTTTAAATCTAACTTTAAATCTAACTTTAAATCTAACTTTAAATCTAACTTTAAATCTAACTTTAAATTTAACTTTAAATCTAACTTTAAATCTAACTTTAAATCTAACTTTAAATCTAACTTAAAATCTCACTTTAAATCTCACTTTAAATCTAACTTTAAATCTCACTTTAAATCTAACTTTAAATCTAACTTTAAATCTAACTTTAAATCTAACTTTAAATCTAACTTTAAATCTAACTTTAAATCTAACTTTAAATCTAACTTTAAATCTAACTTTAAATCTAACTTTAAATCTAACTTTAAATCTAACTTTAAATCTAACTTTAAATCTAACTTTAAATCTAACTTTAAATCTAACTTTAAATCTAACTTTAAATCTAACTTTAAATCTAACTTTAAATCTAACTTTAAATCTAACTTTAAATCTAACTTTAAATCTAACTTTAAATCTAACTTTAAATCTAACTTTAAATCTAACTTTAAATCTAACTTTAAATCTAACTTTAAATCTAACTTTAAATCTAACTTTAAATCTAACTTTAAATCTAACTTTAAATCTAACTTTAAATCTAACTTTAAATCTAACTTTAAATCTGAAGATGTCATCTTATTCCTAAACAGCCTGCGACACAACATACTATGGTATAAACTGTGCACAAAGATGCAGCACCAGCTGTAAAAATCAACAGTGTAGCAATGTTGATGGAACCTGCAATAGCTGTATTATTGGAAAACAAGGCGCCTTTTGTGATAAGGGTGAGAAAAGTTTATTTTATCTTGCGACGACTTAGTCTCGTTTTAACTCTTTCATTCCTGTACTTAGTTGGGTTCATTATTGTTCTTTAATGTTAAAAACCTATTTCATTAGTTGCTTTATTTGTGTCTGTTCTCATTGCTCATAATAATTTTGGTCATAATGATAAAAAGTATAATTATTCTGGATACACAGATTGCGATTCTAAAACGTTTGGGGATCATTGCAGCAAGGTGTGTAGCACCAACTGCACAGACCAGATCTGTGACAACGTAAATGGTCGGTGTTTAAGTTGTCCTTTTGGCAAAATGGGCTTCTTATGCGATCATGGTAACGTGCTTTACTTTTTAAGATTGATTTCGAAAACATGCGGTGATTGGATAGCATATAACCGTTGATACATATAAAAAAATCAGTACAACAATGATTAGGTTAATTTAATGAGTGATACATTTTTTTATTTTTCTAACACCCAAATTCAATGCAGATTGCGAGAGTGGCCATTTCGGACAAAACTGTATAAGCACCTGCTCTGACACCTGTTTAAATTCACAGTGCAGCGCGGCTAACGGTCACTGTTTGAAGTGTAATCCTGGATATCACGGATTTTTTTGTGATAAAGGTAGGCTCTGCTATCTGGATATTAGGGAAAAAATTTGATAATGTTAGATGGTACTTAATAAACGCAGTGAAGTGCATAAGCACAGGTTAATGTAAAAGGTATTAAAATTAGTGAATTAAAATAAACATGTTTAGAAAGTTTTGGTCAGTAAAGCAGTATATGAAGCACGTAAAGATATAACTAAAAAGTATATGTTATTCCACCTTACATTATTGATATTTCTACTCATTGTAACGTTCTACACTAAAACCTTCATGCAGCTTGTGATGTTGGCTATTATGGAGACGGTTGTCATACACCATGCAGCTCATTGTGTGTGGTCGACGACACACAGGCTTGGTGTAACTACACAGATGGAACTTGTCTACTTGGGTGTAATGGAACGTTTACTGAAAAAGACACGGAATGTTTCTTCTTCAATGGTAAGGATTGATTGGTAACTCAAGTATTCTTGCTTGTTTAAAATGTACTAATCAATTGGTAATTTTAGCACTATGTGATTATTATTGCAATACATAATACTCTTTAATTTTACTTTATGATCTCCTCTTTAAGATACTGATGTTCCGGTGCATAGTGTAGCACAGGATTACGCCAGCGACCTGCCGAACTCCTCTATTTATATAATTGGAGCAATGCTGTTTATAGTTGGCTTCCTTATCATGTTCACACTCTTTAGGTAAAATTATACTTTTTGCTTCCAAAATGCCTGCGTTGATTTTAAATAGTTTTTGGATATCGTTTGATAACCTGATTGTCCACCTGCACAGCGTGTATCATTTTAAATTGCCTAGTTTTGTATAGAAAAACATTTTTTTTTCAGAATATATAAGACAAAGATTTATTTCAATGTTTAAGTAAATTAATTTTATATTTTTGTGTATAAACACATTTTATATGTACAACTTTAGAAAAAAAAATTGATTTTAAAAACTTGGCAGCCGATTGAAAAGTTGAATGCCATATATATTTCACTTTGCTGACAGCTATTTCTTAAATGATACGCTTGTTGTGTATATAAAACCCCAGCGATAATATCAATTTCAAATATGATACGCTTGATATTATATCTTCTAATTCAAGATTACACTGAATTTATTTTAGAAATACCGAAACTAGTTTCGTCGTAGAAAAGTAGATAAACATTTAGAATCTATGCCAAACGTAGTTACCAAAACAAAGTAGACCTAAAAAAATACAAAATGAATAATTTAATAATTTTAATAAACAATTACAATCCTTAAATATTTTAATGACTTTAGTGTTTCATATCATTGGAATTTTCTACTTATGATAAGACTTAAATAAAATATTATTTGTTCCAATTTTATTTTAAAGTTAAACCAGGACTCCCTTAAATTTTTTACATTGAATATATGTTGTGCATTTTTGGTCTCTTTTTGGTCTTAACTTTCCCACATAGAAAGTTTACAGAGGGAAATCGCAATGCACGCGAATAGTTCTAATTCGTTGTTATTATTTCGATGTTATTTGTATTTATTTTATATTCCTTTGAGTTTTGAGGTTGAGAAGTGTAAATTAAAGAAATCAAAGTTTTTAAAAGACAAAAATATTTCAGCTGAGGTGTGACTTTTTTTTAGATTATAGGATAGTAAAGTTGACACTATGCTCAGCTAAAATTGCATTTTTTTATAAGTCGATAAAAATTATTATCTAAGGTGTAACGTCTTGTTAGACGAAGTGAGCTGACTTTTGGTAATGATGTATGACAGTGGGGAGTAAGAGAAATACAATCTTCAAACTTTCGTGATGTCATTGATGAATGACCCTTTAACCCATAGTCATCCAGGGGATTATGGGTTGTCTAGTTACGCTTAAAATTATATGTGTTAAAAGCCTTGTGCTAGAGCGATATATTAGATGTATCAGTACATAATGCTTAACATTGTATTAACGGCGAATCATTGTGAATGTTTTTCTCTCGAAAAGTGTTTATAATTGTGTTATTTCATTTCATGTTTTAAATATAAACAGACCTAAAAAAGTAATGGAAACCAAAATAACAGTTAGCGAACAGCCTGCTGCTAATACAAACACAAATTGTAACGTGGGTATTTACGACATGGAAGTCTTGGTCTCAGAGCTACATAACATGCAGACAGACAAAAGTCTATTTTATCTTGGAGAGTTTACTGTAAGTAGTGTCGTCATTTTGGTGATGAGTTTAATGTGAGAGAAATAAATTTTAATGAATATGCAGTCAGTATTTTATAGGACAGGTTAACGTTTTTGCGGTCATTGTTTTGTAGAAGTTAAATACCCTATTGTTATTACTTAAACGTCTTATTTTGTGAAATTAATCTCTAAAATCTGCTAAATACTTTATTAATAATGTCTATTACATTCTAGTGCTACAAAAAAACCCAGAGATTCATCGGATCCCAAGGTAGCATTGGAATTTTAGTTCTTTTTACGTTGTAGACGTTAGATATATTTGATTCAAATAGAATTAAAATAAAGATGGAGTTTACTTAAGAATAGACATGTATTAGATACAACTGAATATTCATTTTACTCAAGCAATAATAGTATAGAATAATTTATTGGTTTAAAGTTCATATTGCATATCAAATATACATTTTAATTAATCAAGCAAATACAGAAAGGCGACACATTAGACAATTAATTAATTAATGTTATTTAAAGGCCCAAATGAAGTAGGCATCAACGATTGTGCACGAATTATTTGGGAACAAAACGTTGATACATCTTTGATTTTGGATATTACGATTAAAGAATTGAAGGTAATGAATATTGTTTAATAATTCGTTATTACGTTGTTGTTTTTTTTCTATAAATTCGTTCACATGTAAAAATAATATCCTACTACTTTTCAAACAAAGTTCCCGATAAAAAGTGACCATAATTATTAAAATAAATTTAACCAAGCCAATGTAAGGTTTACGAAAAGTCTAGTTTGTATTGTCCTAAAATTAATATTGTATCCGTTTGATATTCAGAAGAAATGTTCTTTGAAGTTTGCAAAAACTCATGTGCCCGCTGACTGCACGTTGCGGTTACTTGAACTTAGTAAAGTAAACATTTGCAATAAACTATAATCTAAACTCAGACTAAGTAAACATGTATGATAAAATATATGCTGGAACATAGCATAGGAAAGATTCATTATAAATAAAAGTACATTTTAAAGTAGATGATATGAAATGTGTATGTATATTTTATTAAAAAGATGCGGTTTTACAGAAAGATCAACCGATCCACCGATGCACCCTGTTCCACTACACACCATGCCTAGATAGAGATGCGCCTTTAACACCATGGGGACTTGTGGATTTAGAACAGAGGGTTGCCTTAATGAATATATCAAGGCCTATTGCTGTCCGCTATAGGTTTCTAATTTTACATACTCACTATTGTGTTTTGGAGACAGTCATTGTGTTAGGGAATGTATAGTACTTTTTATGGTCCTTTTTATTCTATAATATTTTTTTAAAATGTATAATCCTTTTTTTCTGTAATTAATATCCTTTAAACACTAAACTTGAATTACTTTATTTTAGTGCTAGGTTTTACCGGAATGTTAATTGTTTCATCGCTCTATGTCATTTGTCGAGAGAAGCTGAATATACAGGGCGGATCAACTGTCGTCAGGTTGTGGCCAAACTCAGAGAAGATGGTATTTTAATGATGCTAACAGTGATGCTAACAGCTGTAAGAATCTCTTTGGAATTTAATCGTTAAAGTTATACACTCGACATCACTTATTTGGATGTTGTAGCGTATATATTTATTCCAATGTTTTATATTGTTTTACCATTGGAAATTTACTGATATCGGTGAAATCTATTTAGCAATAATCATGCTTGGTACTTGATGTATATTTCGCGTTTAACTAAAAGGTCATATTATATATATATATATATATATATATATATATATATATATATATATATATATATATATATATATATATATATATATATATATATAATAATTAGCATCTTTAAATGCTTAAGATTTAGTTCATCAGCCTACTAACATATGCATGCATCGATTTTCTACCAACATAATACAGTATGCAGTTACTTTATACACATGTTTCTTTCATTTTCTTACAAACTGGGTTATTTTAAAAATATTTGTCATGTTTAATAAGGGACAGTACCAGTTTCTTCAAAAAACCAGCTCAAATTGCCATTGGCTGTTTGAGGAGAACCGTTTCTGACCAAAATTACCGGAGTTGTCGCTTTTGAAGGGAAACAATCTGGAAGATGAGTTTATCGTAAGTCTTTTGAGTGAGGAGTTTTATTAATAGTGTTTTAGAAATAAATAGGCATTCTATGTGACAATAAATAAATATGACTGATTTAGTTGACTGTATCCTCAGCCATTAAGTATTGGTTTACAAAAAACTTAAAAGCTATGTATTAATAACAAACAAAGCCAAAATTACTTCGCCTCGAATGTTTTTAAATTTTCTTTTTGAAAAATTGACTACTTCCACCACGCTGGAATCTCTAAACTTAATAAAATAAATCACTGAAACTAATAATAAATAATAAACATAATTATCAATTAGACGTTATGAGATATGTAATATGTATTTCACTCATTAGGAGCGGGTATAATTTTGGACATCCACCAGGAACGGTACAGGTGCATGTACAAAGTCCTAGAGAGACAGAACGAAGTTAACACACATTACAACAAATTTGCAAACAACTCAAGTGCTAAACCAAACCATGACGTGACGCCGTCTACAGCAGAAAAAGAAGATGTTAACAGACGTAGTCGATAAAAAACTTTTAAAAGTGTGTCTCAGAATACAACAATATATAACAAAGCTAACAAAGCTTGCACATTCCTTCGTTATATTTTTTATAGTCAGTTTGTATATCGGTGCGATAATTTAACGCCTGATTAAAGTGTACATTTTATATTTCATTTTAACATTATATTTTATTCATAAAGACTTACTTAGCTCGCACTCCCCTACAACCAAAAACTGTGATCTTAACCTGTTGTAAGGGGAAGTAAACAAGCTTTGTTCATGTTCTAGATAATATTATTATTGTCTCGCGGTATAATTAAAAAAAACAACAACAGTAATACATGTTGCCCATGTTAACTTTATGATGGTCCACTCCTGGGAGAACATCGGGGTAGTGAAGAGTCGGGGTGGGGGTCGAGCTTTTGTTTTATCGTTTTCATTTTACTAACGGTAGATCTGTACAATTTATTTTTTTTCCTTCCGTTTGTTTTGTTTTCTTATTTTTAATCTGAAAACTGCGGTTTCAAATCTGCTGTATACGAAAATAAATAATTACCATAGCAGGATATTAAACATACGTGTGGAAAAAATTGAGTCAGAATTTTTTTACATGTACATTTTGTATTCGTCATAACTGTCTTCATTTTTTTTAAATCTTAATCTTTTAAAATCAGAGGAACGATAATTTAAATAATGCGTATTCGTTTTTGACAGTTACATTGCTTTAAAACAAGACACCTCATGTTATGTTATTCCACACAATTATTTTAGTCTGTGGCCTTGATTACAACAAAAATGCTAAAATTTCTTAGATTTTTTCGGCATTAAAATTGTAACAGGTGCACAATCATTCATTGCTTTTATGTTGTTGTGTTCATTGAAGGTAATGTCGCTGTTACGATATGGACGAGTTTCTACCACTGGACTGAAACAGTACTTAAGTTATCAGTATTTTAAAATCAGAGAAAATAGATGAAATTACCACTTACCAATATGGCAGCTTAATTAAAGTATGAGAATAATCAAAATATGATATATAACTTCGGTTACCATAAACTGCTAAAAAGCTCACAGAAAACGATAATTTTATGTAAAACTTACATATCACATTCCTTCAGCCTAACTGAAAAGATGCTCAAGTTATCGTGTTTACACACAAACACACACACACACACACACACACACAGACGGCTAGGATTGGGGAACTAAATTTATCCAGCTCAATTTTTATTAAAAGCTCGATTTAGATTATTTGCACAATTACAATTCATCTTTTACATTCAGTGAGCGATAAATTAGGTATGTGTATAACGGCTAAAATTATGAATATTGATACTGACTAGCCGCACCAGCCAGGCCCTGCACTGGCATTTGAGGCAAAAGATATTTGCAAAACGCCGTGTTTAAAAAGTTTAGGATATAATTTTACCTGCTGTTGGGACTTGTACATGGTTGACTGCTAAAATTGAAGGCTTTAATGTATACATTTTCGAACACAATTTTAATATACTACTAAAATTGTCACTTTTTTTAAGGAAGTTACATGTGCAGCTTATTTGTTTCTAAAAGTAAACTTATCAGATTTTGCATGTTGCCTCTTTAACAGTGGCGAAACTAGAAAAAAGGGCCACCCCTGCAAAAAAATATTCTACCCCTCCCTATATATATAAATATATATATATATATATATATATATATATATATATATATATATATATATATATATATATATATATATATATAAACACAGAATACAAACATTGGATGTTCATTTCTGGCCTCATCGGGTTTTGAAAAAAAAATGTCTTTTTTTTCTTGAATCTTAACAAACTACAACATGTCATGTGTGTGAGTGCTAGTCTGTTTTGAATTCATTTATGTTGTTAGATTTACAACAAATTTAATCATTTTTTTTTCTTACAACACACACAAATTTATTAATTGAGTTTGCTGTAAAACTGCCCACCACATAATGACGATAGTCTATGGCGGTCAAAAGAATATAATACGTGAAAGCTTTGTATGTGCAATGGTTTCTCGTGTGATGTTTATTTTTATTTATTTTTTATTTATATTATTTGTTTTAAATATATTTCCTTTTTATGCTATGTCATTCTTTAGTATGTATTTTTTCAAAAATAATAGTTAAGAGAAGTAATTGCTTTTTAATTTATTTAGAACAAATATATTAAAAGGATCTTATGAGCACCCCTATTCAACTGTTTAAAAAAGGGAAATAAATCATGGAAGTGTTTTGAACGTTTGCCTATCTTTCACACTACAGCTAAGGCATATATTTTTTTACGCAACAGCATGTGTATAACTTCACTTCAAAAGTAGGTCTGTTCGTTATTTACAAAAGCGTTTACTGTCAAGTCAAAAATGCAAGAACATTATTTTTTGTAACTATAAAAAATTTATTATGGTTGGCTATGGGCCCCTAAATGGCGTGCCCCCCCCCCCCCCCCCCCGCATTGCTGGGTCTGGCGGCACTGTAGTTCCGCCCCAGCTCTTTAAATATCAGTTATGAGAGAAGTTTTACTTCAACCCATTCAAAAAATGTGAAAATCAAATTTTAAAGGATTTTTAAATCGACTTCTTATGAGATTATATTTTCTGTAATAAAAAAATTGGGAAAATATTGAGTTGAACTCCCTCGAGGAGTAATTTCTCTTTATGTATGTATAATTGAGGGGTAAGTTTTTTTTAAATTTGTATTACTAGTCTTACCTTTTTAAAACAGTTTAGTAAACATTTTAAAAGAATTTCCTTTAACGATATGTTTTCTTCGTTTATTTTTGCGTGTAGTCGAAATAAAGGAAAAGTTTAGATCCCTCACGCTGTAACAATGAAAAATTGAGAAGTAAAAGCGTTAAAATATTTACCCCTGAATATGACAGCTCTGAAATTATGGAATGTTTCCATGGGTTTACAGCACTAGAGCTACCTCTTTACTAAATATCAACTTTCTGTCTCATCTACAAGAGGTCGATCTAATTCAAGCACTTTAAAAAATGTATAATTTTTATAATTCCGTGGTCACTCTAGATCAGTTCTCGATCATTTTAAACTCAATCATTTCCCATTAAAAAGATAGTGAATAGCGAAATGTGTCAAGAACAATTTCCCTGCTACTTACCTGCAAGTATCCGATCACTTTGGTGTGAGTAACAAACAAACCATTACCCGCTTTGCTTTTATCCTATTAGATAAAGGCCGATGTGTGCACTTATCTCTCTATCCCTCTTTCTCTCTTACTCTCTCTCACTCCCTCTCTTCCTCTCTATTTCCCTCTCTCTTTCTCGCTTTGTCCGCAACTTTTGTTAAAAAAATGTAACGGATGGATTTAATGTATAAAATAAATTTTATTTACATTATTTAAAGTAGGAAAAAAAGCATATTCAAATGTAGAAACACGATTTGAATTATGCAACCAGAAACGTATGGCTGTAATGTCAATATCTCTTCATATGCCGAAGTAGTAGAAACAAGTGAACTGTACATCACTTGCCCTATAGACCGACAGTTTTGATAGGGAGCTTTAAACTAATAAAAATTACTATAGAATCAACAAAAATATTGCATAACCGTATTTTAAGGATATCATTTTAGTCTCTTAATTAGTAAGTGCATACAATTTGGTTTTAATTATTCTAATAGGTATGGTTAGCTTATGTTATATTTAGATTGTTCAGATTTTTAGCTATTTTAGTAATGTCTTTCCATTGTCAGTAATATCGTCAAACGTATAATAAAGAACATTGCGTTTTGACCAATACATTTTATACATTATTTTTCTCAAACAAGTATAACATTTACAATATAGATCTAAACATATCAAAGCCTATTATTAAGTTGTGAAGGGTACAAATGGCTACTAGGTATAGATCTAGATATTTCAACACAATTGCAATAGGCTGTTGAAGTGGAGTCCAAATGGAGTCCTGCCGGTTGGCGTTTTTTTAAACCAAATCTGAATATTTTTATTAAATCTTTTTTTTTTAAGTTAGGAAAGCTACTTTCGCTTTTGGCTTCAAAACAAACTCAAGAATTTAGAATCAGAATTTCGTGAATTTAGATCTAGAAATCGAGATAGTAAATTAAAATCTAATCTAGATTCTAAATCTAGATCTAGATAAAGAATTGACTTTTCAAATTTTAATATAGTCTAGAATCTAGATTCTAGAATTATATTTAGAATATAACCGACTCGTTAGATTTACTAGATTTAGTTTTAGAGTTAGAGTTTTAGATTTTAGAGGTAGATTCTACTAACTCTAGATCTAGAAATCTAGATCTTGATCTGATCTAGGGACCGTAGTCTAAACCGATTTTATTAGGAGAGTAAAGAAGAGGTTGTTAAGTCAAGTGACCAAGTCTAAAGAATTAAAGATTAAAGAACTTTAGTAATTATATAATTAGTTAGACTACTAATTAGAATTAGATTCTACTTTAGTGTACTAACTTTACTTCTTAGTACTAAGTACTAGGCCTAAAATTAATATTAATTATTAATGATACGTCATACACTCATACTTTAAGTTTAATTAAGTCTAAAGTTTAAGTTATAAACAGTAGATCTAGATACAATACAATAATATATTATAACAAATCGTCAAATAGTAATACTAGATCTAGGGCCTATGTATTTTATTTAGATCTAGATCTCAGCCTTATTTTAGTTAGACCTAGATCTATAATAATAATAGTATTAAGTATAGGCCTGTTACTGTATATTATATAGACTATAGCGTATTTTCTTTTATAGTGAACTAGGCCTATATGATTAATATGAATACTTTTATTAATATAATAGTAATAGGTGTTAGTATTAGTTTAGTTAGCTAGCTAGTATTTAAGCTAGATTTAGTAATAATAGAATAATTAGCTAGATTTATGTAAAACAGAAACCTTTAGACTTAACTTTTGAATTTAGGCCCATAAATTTTTTTCTAGACTTTCTTTTGCTTAGAAAGTTAAGAACTGATTAAATTAGTAATTAGGCCCTATGTATTAATCATATTATAGTTAATTATAGGCCCCTGATTTAAATTAGGCCTATTTAGTTATAAAGACTTTGCCTTTATTCATTTTAATAAATAGGCCCCTATTTTAAATCAATGCCATATTTAAAAAAAAAAATCCTTCTCCTAGTACTTTTTCTTTTAGTACTAGATCTAGATGTAGATAAACTAGATATTACACTGTGACAGTAGGCTAGACCTAATAACCGTAATTACTAATTAGTCGTCTGCTTAGTAGTTAGTCCTCGTAGAGATAGTTATCGTTATATATATATAGACAAGTTATAGTGTACCAGTATTACTAGATAAAATTCTATATCTAGTAATAGCTCTAGAAATTCCAAATTTGATTTAAGCCCAAAGTGGGCCTAAAAATTGGATTAATCTAATAATTACTAACATTAGGGCCTAATTAGTTTAATTGTAATAAGCTTTGTTTGACTTTGTGTTACTGTCATTGAGCTTTTAGTTTAACATTGAAAATTTAATTCAAAGATTTAAAAAAAAAAATCAGCAACTTCAATTAATCTATATAGCTAGATTCTAGATATTCATACTGTTGTACAAGGCTTACTTAGTAGAAATTAAATATGCTATAATTACAGAATTCTGACTATATCACTCAGAATAAACAGATATGACTAAATAAGCCTAATGTATATTACATTGTTTTAGAAGAATTACTTTTGCTTTACAGTAAGCATGTATTTTTAGTGTCTGTGTACACTAGTTAATATTTATTTTTACTGTTAATGAAAGTATTATTCCACAGATGAAGCATGTTCCACTTGTAATAATATTAATAATGTCTTGTTTTTTTTACTTAGACCAATAAAACAGTTGTGTGGTTTACACTTAAAGTCAGTATCTCAAGCCAGTTACCCTTAATAATAATGTACTCAAGCCCTCAAACCACTTCTCTGGTTTATCAATTGTGTGCTCTACTGCTTGACCAATGAATCCCAATTTAGTAATTGTAGGTCATTGTAAAAATATATATTGATATATCCTAAATAAATCTTTTATCAAGTGTTAAGATTTATGTTATTTTTATTGAGTGTTGTTTTAATACGTTCTTTGTGTTTGTGTGTGTTAGTTCAGTGATTTTGGAAAGCTGTAGTGATTGAGGAAACTAAACAGTGTTTAACTTGCAAATTTTATTTAAAGCAAAATACACTGGCGCTAGACTGCCATTACTACTAACCCAAAGTCTCAAGTTAAATTGAGGTTTAAGTCAGTAAAAAGTCCCTGTGTGCACCCAGCAATGAGGGGTACCTAACTCACATCAGTGAAAGTAGAGTCATTGTCATAGTGCTGACCACATCATGGCTTCGAATGCCAAGTTCACAGAACAGTTGAACTCTTTGCAAACTGATCCATGGACAAACAGGCTAGAAATAGAAACAGGAACTTTACAACTCTCACTGTTGTTTACAATATTTTCATACACTAACAATAACATTAACAATTACAATCAATAAACAAATTCAATGATTAAGACAAGTTCAATTTTTATTAAATAAATTAATAATTTATTTAGTATTTAAAGATAAAGGCACTTTATTTAATGTAATATTTGTCCCTTAATTTCAGGGAATTTAATTTTTTCCTGCATCAAATATTGTTATTCATAAATTGCAGACTCAGATGAAATCATTCTAAAACATATTTTGATTTCCTATGTTTTGTTGATAGTCTTAGTTAAGGTTGCCTGGAACATGTGTAGGGTACTTTCTTCTGTGTTTACTAGAGGTCTATATGCACTGATTTAATTCAGGTATTCTGAAAAATAGATTTACACACAATATTTATACTTAAAATTTTGTCTCATAATCATAGTTTACATTTTTATACATAATAAGCGTATCAAAAATATAAATAAAATTGCAATCAAAACTAGCCATTAAATCTATAACTTCAGGTCAATATTGACAAATCTCTTACTAAATCTAAACTCTAGACTCTAGATCTAATAACCATAATTCAATGCCTACTAAAATAACTGGGTCTTGCTAGATTTACACATAAACTTCCTACATCTAGATTTCTAAGTAAGCATATGCCTACTACTCTAGTTTGTAGCAGACTTTCTTAATCTTTAGCAGTCAACTAAACTTTAAATCTACTTCTTAAATCAAATCTAGATAGGTTCGCAGTAGCAACAGATGTCAACATTTTAATTTTATTAATATTATAATATTATTATTTATAATTATTGCCTACTAAATTACTAAATAATTCTAGATCTAGATTTCTCTAGACAAGTTGAAGTTACTAACTAGATTTAGCACTGTTGTTAACTAGCTACATCTAGAAAAAAAAATATATAGACTCAGAGACCTACTCACTGGATCTAGAATTATAGAAAAATCTTATTCCGGCTAGTCACTTCGTCATTAATTTTTTAATTATCATTAGGTCCTATTATTAACTTTTTAATTTATTACACTCACAATGTTGCATTCACTCTCTAGTCTCTACTAAGTCTACTTCAGTAACTATGCTCAACTGAACTACACTAACATCCTCAGTAGTCTACAGTCTGCACTTAGTTAGACTAGTCGTAGTCACTACTTGTACTTAGAAGTACTTACTAGAATCTAGATTGTAGATATTAGATAAGTACTTGCAATCAGATCTCTACAAACAAACATACACTAAATCTAATCACTAATCACTGTCATTTTTTATTTAGAGGGATCAGTATCAGTATAGATCTAGACCCTAGTTAATATAGTTAAGGAAGTATAAAGAACAGATTTAGGATCAGGTAGATTGAGATCTATTACTAATAACTATAAGATATCTAGATCTAGTTGCAATATGCTGAAATAAAGTGTAAAGTCGAACTTGATAATCGTTTGTTTACTGTTTACCAAATCGTCCAGTAGGAGTACTGTAGGAGTAATGTCCCCTGGGGCTAGGCTTGCTAGGTCTTAGATTTAACTTTTAAAAATAATTAATTTACTTACCGCCACAAAACTTTTCTGTCAGAATTGAATGCAAATACATTACTTCCCAACCGTGCGTACACAATAGACTTGAAATTGTGTATATTTGTTGCATATTGGGAGTTCATGATGAGTTTAAAATCTTGAAGCGAAGTCAAGAAACAAGCAGCCGCCATGTTTTTTTATCAATGGGAATCATGATCGCAAAAATTCATTTAGTTTGAAAAATTTTATCTCTCCCTGGCGGAAGTTTTTCCAAAACTTTGAATGGATTAATGAATTAATATTATTAATTATTTCAAAAATTATTTTCAATAGTTTATCTTGAATTAAAAAATTCAAAACACGTAAAAATCAATAATTAATATTTTGTTTTAATTTTTGACAGCTAAAACATAATTTTAGCGCTTGCCAATTAATTAATATAATTTTTTGAAAAATAGCATGTTATATAGCAAAGTATTACTGCAACACCCAATAGGACTTCGAGAAAGTAAAAATAAGATAATAGAACTAATAAGATTTTACGCATATTTTTATTAAAGCGCACTAAAACGCACCGACGCTAAATGTCTGTGTGTGAATGGTAAATATCGACAATGAAGAAAACAAAGGTTTGTTTTTGTACATCTTAATATTTATCAAATCCATTAATTGCAACTCAATTGTAACTCAATGAATGTAATCATATCTAGATAAAACCACAATTTAGGGAAATTATCCGGTATTGTTTGCTAAATCTATATTTGCATCTGTATCTGTATCTGTATCTGTATCTGTATCTGTATCTGTATCTGTATCTGTATCTGTATCTGTATCTGTATCTGTATCTGTATCTGTATCTGTATCTGTATCTGTATCTGTATCTGTATCTGTATCTGTATCTGTATCTGTATCTGTATCTGTATCTGTATCTGTATCTGTATCTGTATCTGTATCTGTATCTGTATCTGTATCTGTATCTGTATCTGTATCTGTATCTGTATCTGTATCTGTATCTGTATCTGTATCTGTATCTGTATATGTATCTGTATCTGTATCTGTATCTGTATCTGTATCTGTATCTGTATCTGTATCTGTATCTGTATCTGTATCTGTATCTGTGTCTGTGTCTGTGTCTGTGTCTGTGTCTGTGTCTGTGTCTGTGTCTGTGTCTGTGTCTGTGTCAGTGTCTGTGTCTGTGTCTGTGTCTGTGTCTGTGTCTGTGTCTGTGTCTGTGTCTGTGTCTGTGTCTGTGTCTGTGTCTGTGCCTGTGCCTGTGCCTGTGCCTGTGCCTGTGCCTGTGCCTGTGCCTCTGCCTGTGCCTGTGCCTGTGCCTGTGCCTGTAGCTGTAGCTGTAGCTGTAGCTGTAGCTGAAGCTGTAGCTGTAGCTGTAGCTGTAGCTGTAGCTGTAGCTGTAGGTGTAGGTGTAGCTGTAGCTGTAGCTGTAGCTGTAGCTGTAGCTGTAGCTGTAGCTGTAGCTGTAGCTGTAGCTGAAGCTGTAGCTGTAGCTGAATCTGCACCTGTACCTGCACCTGCACCTGCACCTGCACCTGCACCTGCACCTGCACCTACACCTGCACCTGCACCTACACCTGCACCTACACCTGCACCTACACCTTCATCTACACCTACACCTACACCTACACCTACACCTACACCTACACCTACACCTACACCTACACCTACACCTACACCTACACCTACACCTACACCTACACCTACACCTACACCTACACCTACACCTACACCTACACCTACACCTACACCTACACCTACACCTACACCTACACCTACACCTACACCTACACCTACACCTACACCTACACCTACACCTACACCTACACCTACACCTACACCTACATCTACACCTACACCTACACCTACACCTACACCTACACCTACACCTACACCTACACCTACACCTACACCTACACCTACACCTACAACTACAACTACAACTACAACTACAACTAAAGCTATATATATATATATATATATATATATATATATATGTGTGTGTGTTTCTAGATCATCTTCTGAGTAAAACACCATGTTGTACTTAACTATATCACTGTCAATCGTGTTATTACACACTTGTATAAAGGATACAACTGGAGGTAAGTACAAATCATGTACCAGTCTACATTACAACATATACAAACACTACTAGACTAACTTCTTCATGCTATATCGCATTGCGCAAAGAATAGCGTTGTCTACTAGTACATTATCCACCAGGGTTTTTTGACTCAGCTCTATGTCCATTGTCTATGTGTTTTTTTCAGTAAAGATAATTTGATGATACAGGCGGCAAAGGTAGTAAGCTAATTGTTACGGGTCAGTTGTAGGTTAGATCGAAATAGTTTAGAATAATCTAGAATTAGGGGAGAGTGCGTGTGGGAGTTGAGTTTACCCTAGAGTACCCTAGAGTATTGTTAACCCGGTGTGTTAATTATTGTTATCCCAAGGTCAAATGCGGTATAAAAGTTGGAGTGAATGAATATCAGGGGTTAGTTGATAGCGGCTAGGACGAGGGCTACTCTGGAATGTTTATATTTGAGACAAAATAAAAGTAGTGAACGTAGTCACGATGCGTTGTTGTTTATCTGAAACTAACCTGGACGTAAAACTAATTATTTATGGATTATACCTGCACACACGAGTTGCGGTATGATTTAATAATATGCGTATAATCCTTGTATAAATATAAGCCATTAAACCAATATATCGAAGAACCTCGGATAGTATAACACTTCAAAAAGGTAATATACACTTTAAAATGTATTGGAAATACATTTCAACTTTTTAGAGACCAAAAGACTACTCTCGTTTTTTTTCTTGCGATGGACAAAGTATCTAAAATTAAGTGGACGTAAACCCGACTAAATTACAAAGCTTTCGCCCTAACTCTCACGCTTATGATTTACTCACATTGAAAAATAACCACTTTATCAAGGTCAGTGAGAAAACAAACAGGAAAGCGGTCTGCACGTAAGTGCACAAAATTGTACTAACTTGTGGGAACCTGTTAGCCTGCACCTACGTTATTAGACCCGAGTATAGACTGTTAAAAACATCTTCATGACAACATAACATTGTTATTATTATACATACACTATAATACATAGATTTACTTTTATTATTAAAAAAGCAATTTTCAAAAACTCCAACTATAGACAAATCCTCGTGCCTAGATCTAGATTAATTACCATGTGAAGAATTTAATTAAAACTACCATATGCTTATTGAAATTACACAGATACTATTTCTTCGTTAAATATTCGTATATGGTTGGTTACAATTATTATTTTACATCCCTTATAATCAAATTCCAGCACACAAATAATATCGCCTTTCTTAATTTAAGTAAAATATGTATACGCATTCGGCTGAAGAACACACTCCTTGTAGGAGACCAATCTCTCTCTTTACTTCTGTATCCAATTTGTTAATGACATTTTAAAATTGATTATTCAGTTAAAGACTAAGAGAACATGTTTATGCAACAAATAATTTACGTAGTTTTGCTGTCTATACATATTACTATCATTTTTTTTTTCTAACATACATGAGCGTAGAAAAACAACTGTAAACATAATGATTAAATGCTGACTGAAAAAGATAAATAATTTAAAAGTTATTCATAGCATAAAAGGCAAGGCATGTATAAAACAACACCATGCGCAAATAAATAAATTTTATGTACATGCAAGATAGAGGCCCACTGAGGGAGAAATACAGCGGCGCTAGAGTGCTTATTTTATCTTTTTTTTCTCTAAACCAAAACCAAAACAAAAATAACCACCTCAACTTCAAAGTTAACCGGAAAAGAATCTATATTTACTAGGCATGCTGCCCAGCTTCGCTTAGGCTTTCAAAAACATTGAGGATTTGAATGCTTAATTAATTCGCCCGAGGGTCGGTCTACGACCTCAAGAGTTATGAAGAGGTTCCTACGTGGACAATTTTTTTTCGATTTACAGCTCATATAAGGCGCCGGTCAGTCGAGGTCTGTTTTGACCCCCTCATCGTAGACCTTTAGGCCAACCTACACCGGCCCCCGTGTTCTGTCGCCCCAAGGCAAAATCCTGCCAAATTTGAAGCGCCTGCGGCGCCGGGAAGTGCCCGATGTCGGGCACCCAACAACTTTGCTTCATTTCATATATTATAGAGATTAGCAAATTGCATAGATAAACAAAGATTTCCAAAGTTGTTCCTTTCTTTATTGTCTAAAATAGGAAGATTCACATATAAAAAAAAATAGGTTTGACTTGGTGTGTCTCGATCCAGCACCACCTGTCTGGTATCAAGTACACTTTCATCTCAGCTAATTAGGTACCTTTTAAAATATGGAGAATAAAAGAAGTGTTTTAAAAAATAACTTACACGAATATGCCTATTTCTACAAATTATTTTTTTTACATAAAATTAGCCAGTTTCATTGCTAAACAAACACAGATTTCTATAAAATATTTAAGTCCTGAAAAAGTTTATTACAGAAATTTATTTTTGGAATAGATTACAGTAGATAGAGTCTAAATCTAGATCTAGAATAGATCTTAGCGACGTAGCGTCTAAAAGTGTAGTTTTTGCGTAGATTTAGATCTAGTCTAGATCTAGAATCTCTAGATCTAGAATCCAAATAGATAAAAAGTTTTTTAAGTTTAGGCCGAGAATATCGTATTGTGTAGTCTACATTTCATAGCGTACATAGCTCTAAATCATATTTGAATCTTCTTATTCTTCTTCTTCGTTCTTAATTGTGAATATGGTGGAGGATTCAGACAACAAGTCCAACTTCGTGGACAAACCGGACTGTGGTCTCCAGTTTGTCAGGTGCCCCATATAATTTTCCCTGAGTGGGGTGGGCTGGGGCCAGTGTCTGTCTCGTGCCTGGCTATACAAAGTGCATTCCTGGAGTACGTGCTCCGTGTTTTCCGGGGCCTTGCCACAAGGGCACATTTCGCTACACCCAACCTTCAGTTTTCTGTGCATGTGTTGATTTAGTCTGTTGTGGCCTGTTCTAAGTCGAAAGATTATGTATTGTTGTTTTCGTGTTAAATTACAATAGCCGTCGTCTTTAATGTAGTGAGGGTGTGTGACAGACCACATTTGCGTTTGTTTGTTTTTTAAAATTCTTTTTCTTTCTTTTGGGTGTAGCGAAATTTCCGGTTGTGGTTTCTTTCCCCCAATTTTTGCCAGCTGGTCTGCGATCTCGTCACCCTGGATCTGGCAGTGGCCCGGGATCCAATGCAGCACAATTCTGCTGCAGGTATTTTTTAGCCTCTCTAGTGCTGTCATAAGTGTTTGAATATAGGACTCTGGATTTTGTAGGGATTGCAGGACTGATTTGGCATCTGTAAGAAATACAATCTGACTATTCGGTGATTCAGGGTGTTCTGACAGGAGGTTTGCTGCGTGTTCTAAAGCTTCTGTTTCTGCCCTAAAATTGTCGGATAGGCTGCCTGTGGCTATTGCCTTTTCCAGGCTTTCTCCGCTTGGCCATTCAATAAGGATGCCAGCCCCGCCATTTTTTGTAAATAGTTCATTTTTAACACGTTTTAAAATTATTTTCTACTTTTTAGTCCACAAGAAAAACGTGTTTTTTTTAAAAAGTTTTTTTTAAGTATTTTATTTCAAATTCTAAACTCGGAAGATGACGTCATCAGTTTCGTGCTCTTGTTTTAGTGTTTTGTAAACAATAAGTGACGTCATTGTTAAATGCGTTCTTGTCCCAAGTTTATACACTTTTCCGGTTGCATAAATAATACTGTTTCTCTATATTCGAATACGCCTTTATTTTTTATTTTTCTTCTTTAAATAAAATTGTGTTTATACATTTAAAACATCTAACATATTATTTTCAACAAAAGTCCGTATAAAGGTATCCATATATCGCTGCCGATTCTGACGTGATGTCCGGCGAAAATATTTTGCGGACAGAGAGAGAGAGAGAAGAGCGCACATGGCCTTTTATGTATTAGGATAATTCTCTTCTGGAAGACGTTAGAAAACAAGCTGCAAGCGCGCCTTACAGTCCCCTCTCTTCCTCTCTATCGCTACCATACCCCCCACCCACGGTCTGGTGAGCTGTGGTTCACGCTAAATGTTTACAAGCCGGGTTTGGTGACCGCTATCAGGGGCAGATAATATTGTTTGAAACAATTTTAAACTTAGAGCAGGTAACTAAGAGGAGGCTGCTTTTACGTGGGGGGGGGGGGGGGGGGGGGTTAGTGTTTTAAAGCAAATATTTTCAGTGGCAGCATTGGTACTGTCGAATTCACAAATTATGAATTACTAAAAAGAGGAAAAAACAACAACTAAATAGCGGCGTATGATACACCGCGGGTCGGCTCGTAAAATATAATTAAAAACGGATTTTTATCCAAAATCGGCATTTTAGCCGAATTTAAGCTTGATCTATTCTTAGTTGCTGCACAATGATACTAAATATATTCGTAGTCATACCACTAAATTTGCACCTAAGATGAAGCCTGACAAAAGTCGCATTTAGAGTTTCTTTTAGGCGACTCTGAGGGGTGCGCCCCCCCCCCCCCCCCAACTACCCAACACCCACTCCGAAACACGTCCCCTTCACCGAAAAATAATTTAATTAGAAAATACATAATTTTAACAGGGTCCGACCACAGAAAATTTAGTCTAAGCCCACTCTCCCGTTCGAAAATTCCAAATGCCGCCCCCCCCCCCCCAATGTGCGGAATGGTCTGAAAGAAACACTGTTCGCATTTTTAGATCATACAGACAAAAGGTAAACGCTTCTTCTATAATATACAAACGTATCCTACTTTTGGCTGCTAAACCTCAATAACGCACACAATGTTTATTTCAGACTTTTTTCCGGTGGTAGGGTTAGAGTCACTGGAAGTATAATTTCTCCGGGGTGGGGGTGGGGGGAGGGGAACACTTGTAAATTTATATTGTTTCTAAAAAAATTATATTGCTTTCGAGCAGTGTGTGGAAGAGATGCCTGAAATAAACTCTGCACGCAAACTACTTTTTAGGGAATGGCTTTTTAATTATGTTTACTCTAGAATCAATGACGTCATATTATTGGGTGTACTTTCCCGGTTTTAGACTATTTTCTTCAATATGTTCCATTTAACGTTACGTTTCATTTTCCGTATGACTTAAAGTTTTTACTTCCTTGTGTCTTCTCTATAACATTCCCAACAGATAGACAGAGTGACAGGCAGCGAAACTATTATTATAGACGAGAAAAATGGCCCGTTGAGGAAGGATACACCGGGCGCTAGGTTGATAGTGCTGTCTCTTTTCTCTAAACTAAAACCAACCCACCCCCCCACACACACACCACCCCCCCACCCCCCACCCCACACCCACCCCACACACCAGCCCCCCCCCACCCCACCCACCGCCACCCACCCCACCCCACCCCCACCCCCCAAAAAACATGTCTACCGTCCCATTCAACGAAATATAATTATATACTTTTTCCAGTGTCCGCCCCCTCCCCGAAAATTTTACCCCCGCCCCCGAAAATTTCAAGTACCCCCACCGCTCTCCGGGGAGGAAAAAGTCTGAAAGAAACACTGGTGTCGCGCTTAGCCACTACGCGAAGAATTGCATTAAAGAAATTGCGAGAAAACCACTTTTTAGATTAGACACATTAATTAGGCGGTAATTTTATTATAGAGTATCGATGAGGAAACCACCGCCCCACCCACCCCCCCACTCACACCTCCCCCCACCCCCCCCCCCCCCACCCCCCCACTTGGGGAGGGGGGAGGGGGGCTCAGACGTTCTTACGCGGGGGGTGGGGCTTCGCCCCTACCCGAAGAATTGTATGCAAGAAACTCTTCACGCAAACCATTAAGATTAGACAACATTTCCTTTTTATTCAATGTTAACGCGAAAATCAATGACGTCATATAACTGTGAGCACTCTCTGGGTTTGAGATTATTTTCTACTCTGTGCGCTAAATGTGTCGACGTCATACTTCGTTTTTCGAATTACTGTGCATGTTTTTATTTTCCTTGTGTTTTCTCTAGAGCGTTCTTGTCAGACAGATAGATAGATAGAGAGACAGCGAAACTATTATTATAGACTAGATAAATGGCCCGTTGAGGAAGGGTACAACGGGCGCTAGGCTGATAGTGCTGTCTCTTTTCTCTAAACTAAAACCATCCCACCCCCCCCCCCACACACACCCCCACCCCCACCCCCCCCCCCCACACTATCCACCCCCACCCCCACCCCCCACCCCCAACCCCCTCCTCCACCCCCCACACACCACCCACCCCCACCCCCTCACACACCACCCCCACCCCCCACACACCAACCACCCCCACCACCCACCCACCCCCACCCCCCCACCCACCCCCACCACCCCCCACCCACCCACCCCCACCCCCCAAAAAAACATGTCTACCGTCCCATTCAACGAAATATAATTATATACTTTTTCCAGTGTCCGCCCCCTCTCCGAAAATTCTACCCCCGCCACCGAAAATTTCAAGTACCCCCACCCCTCTCCGGGGAGGAAAAAGTCTAAACGAAAACCACCCCACCCCCCCCCACACACCACCCCCCCCCCACACACCACCCCCCCCCCCCACACACACACTACCCCCCCCCCCCACACCACCACCCCCCCCCCACACACCACCCCCCCACACCACCCCCCCCCCACACACACCCCCCCCCCACCCACCACCCCCCCCCCCACCCCCCACCCCCCCCCCCTAAAAAAACATGTCTACCGTCCCATTCAACGAAATATAATTATATACTTTTTCCAGTGTCCGCCCCCTCCCCGAAAATTCTACCCCCGCCCCCGAAAATTTCAAGTACCCTCACCCCTCTCCGGGGAGGAAAAAGTCTGAAAGAAACACTGGTGTCGCGCTTAGCCACTACCCGAAGAATTGCATTAAAGAAATTGCAAGAAAATCACTTTTTAGATTAGACACATTAATTAGGCGGTAATTTTATTATAGAGTATCGATGAAGAAATTTCTTTTGAGTTGGGGAGGGGGGGGGGGGCTCAGACGTTCTTACGCGGGGGGTGGGGCTTCGCCCCTACCCGAAGAATTGTATGCAAGAAACTCTTCACGCAAACCACTTAGATTAGACAACATTTCCTCTTTATTCAATATTTACGCCATTTACGCCAGAATCAATGACGTCATTATATTACTGTGAGATTATTTTCTACTCTGTGCGCTAAATGTGTCGACGTCATACTTCGTTTTTCGAATTACTGTGCATGTTTTTAAATTGCTTGTCTTTTCTCTAGAGCGTTCTTGTCAGATAGAATTTTTTCTTATGTTTTCTCTAGAGCGTTCTTGTCAGACAGAGCGTTCTTGTCAGATAGATAGATACATACACAGACAGCGAAACTATTATTATAGATAAATGGCCCGTTGAGGCAGGGTACAACGGGCGCTAGGCTGATAGTGCTGTCTCTTTTCTCTAAACTAAAACCATCCCACCCCCCCCCACACACACCCCCACCCCCACCCCCCCCCCCACACACACCACCCCCACCCCCACCCCCCACCCCCAACCCCCACCTCCACCCCCCACACACCACCCACCCCCACCCCCTCACACACCACCCCCACCCCCCACACACCAACCACCCCCACCCACCCACCCCCACCCCCCCACCCACCCCCACCCCCACCACCCCCCACCCACCCACCCCCACCCACCCACCCCCACCCCCCAAAAAAACATGTCTACCGTCCCATTCAACGAAATATAATTATATACTTTTTCCAGTGTCCGCCCCCTCTCCGAAAATTCTACCCCCGCCACCGAAAATTTCAAGTACCCCCACCCCTCTCCGGGGAGGAAAAAGTCTAAACGAAAACCACCCCACCCCCCCCACACACCACCCCCCCCCCCACACACCACCCCCCCCCCCCACACACACCACCCCCCCCCCCCCCACACACCACCACCCCCCCCCCACACACCACCCCCCCACACACCACCCCCCCACACACCACCCCCCCCACACACACCCCCCCCCCACCCACCACCCCCCCCCCCCCCACCCCCCCCCCCCCCCCTAAAAAAACATGTCTACCGTCCCATTCAACGAAATATAATTATATACTTTTTCCAGTGTCCGCCCCCTCCCCGAAAATTCTACCCCCGCCCCCGAAAATTTCAAGTACCCTCACCCCTCTCCGGGGAGGAAAAAGTCTGAAAGAAACACTGGTGTCGCGCTTAGCCACTACCCGAAGAATTGCATTAAAGAAATTGCAAGAAAATCACTTTTTAGATTAGACACATTAATTAGGCGGTAATTTTATTATAGAGTATCGATGAAGAAATTTCTTTTGAGTTGGGGAGGGGGGGGGGGCTCAGACGTTCTTACGCGGGGGGTGGGGCTTCGCCCCTACCCGAAGAATTGTATGCAAGAAACTCTTCACGCAAACCACTTAGATTAGACAACATTTCCTCTTTATTCAATATTTACGCCATTTACGCCAGAATCAATGACGTCATTATATTACTGTGAGATTATTTTCTACTCTGTGCGCTAAATGTGTCGACGTCATACTTCGTTTTTCGAATTACTGTGCATGTTTTTAAATTGCTTGTCTTTTCTCTAGAGCGTTCTTGTCAGATAGAATTTTTTCTTATGTTTTCTCTAGAGCGTTCTTGTCAGACAGAGCGTTCTTGTCAGATAGATAGATACATACACAGACAGCGAAACTATTATTATAGATTACTCATAGCTGCATTTACATTAGTAACACACTTTTAAAAACGAAGAAATCAGTGTAGGGTATATTTGTTAGGCTGTTGTAATAACAGTTAACTAAATATGAATGTTTTACATATGCTTCAGTATGTGACGCTGGCTGGTTCGGCTCTAGGTGTCAGTTTAAATGTCGCTGTGTCAACAACCAATGTGATGTTGACGGAAAGTGTACAGGAGGGTCTATGTGTGACAGGGGCTGGTTTGGTCATCTATGTCAATACGGTGAGTAGCCTGACGATAAGAAATATATACAAATATGTCATGAGGTGATAGAAGCACAATTTATGTTATTGACTTTTTCCCATCAAACAGGTGATCTCGCTACTGTACAGACAGGAACCACAGTGTCAAACAATACATTAACAGATGGCGATGACTTGACGTGTGCAAGTGTTAAGACATTTACTGTGTCGTGGGAGATAGCTTATTATGTCTCGTGGCTTAGAGTTGTTTTCGATAAACCGGGTATGTAAACATCGGCGACAGGACAAATGATCTCAGGACAAATGATATCCGACAAAATATCTCAGACAAAATATCTCACTGACAAATGATTTCAAGACAAATGATCTCTGGACAAATGATCTCACGGACAAAAACATTCACACGGACAAAAGATACCAAAACAAAATATATCAGGACAAATGATACGATGGACAATTGATCTCTGACAAAATATCTCACAGCAAAATTTTAAAAGTGTATTTGATGATAATAGTTGATCTGAATATTTGTTTTATTGACTGTCATACGGATTTGTTGACTATTTTTAATGTTGTTTATTGGCTTATATAATAATTGTGAGAAGTGTTTGCCGTATACATTTGTCATATTGCACTAAAGTTTTTAAAATTGCGATTAATAATATAGTATGCGAAAATTAATATTTTTTTTTCAATAGACAGCGTAGGTAGGCGTGCCAAACATGAGACAATTCTACCATGTCAGGTGGACGAAACTTGATCAAAGGGAATGGAATAACAATAAAGACACACCTTCGTGTCAAGGTGGCCGCCCGCTATGATGGCATAGACAAGGTTTAGGGAAATACATCCGCCCTCCATGGAAAATACAATTAACATCAAATGTTCATAGTTATGCGTCGGTCACAGTGCTCAGGTGACAAATGATGAGAACTGTCATCTATGGCCTCCTTCGTTACCTCGCAGAAAAGGTGTAATACATTAGTTTCTGGTGAATTTATGTTTATAAAAGCCATAAGTGGAGCAGCAGGCAAAGAGATTTGGAAATGTGAAGTTAGAACATGTCGAGCAAGAGTTCGCATAATACATGATCCCTGGACTAATGATCTCAGAGCAAATGATCTCAAGGGCAAATGATCTCAAGGACAAAAGATACCAGGACAAAATATATCAGGACAAATGATACCATGGAAAATGGTCTCAGACAAAATATATCAGATAAAATATCTCACAGCAAAATTTTAATAGTATGTACGTTGATTTTAGTTGATTTGAACATTTTTTTAAATTAACTGTCAATATAGTTTTTTTTTTACTTTTTTTTACCCACAAAAGTCGTGAATAAAATGAATTCTTTGAACTCAAAAAAAGCATCAAAAGATTTTTTAAACTTAATCTTTGTAGTAGCATTTATTTTTAAAAATTAAAAATTAAAACAAACTCCTTTAGTCTGAAAGGTATAATAAATGTTAATGCATAAAACAAATAAAATAACATTAATGTTCAAAACACGCGAACAATTTTTCAAAAATGTAAATGGGTCTTCAGGTTTGTAACGTAAAACTATTGTTTTTATTGGATCATCAACAAAAATGTTTACGTTTCTTTGCTTGCAGGTACATCGTTATGATCACACCTCTCTAATACTATGTGATCATGCATTGTGTGAACTCTTGCTCGACATGTTCGAACTTCACATTTCCAAATCTCTTTGCCTTCAGCTCCACTTATGGCTTTTATAAACATAGCTTCACCAGAAACTAATGCCCTAACACCTTTCTGCTAGGCAACGAATGAGGCCATAGCTTAGTAAGCACAACTAATACTGAATTGTTTGCAAGAATACTACGACATACTTAGCTCCGCTATGACCGCTGTCGTTTAAATAAGCATTTGTCGCTTGATCACTAAGGTGCGTCCGAAGCATAACTATTGACTTTAGATGCTAGTTGTAACGTCCATGGAGGGCGGATGTCTTTCCCATAATGCATGTCTCTGCCATTAAAGCAGGCGACCACATTGATACGAAGGTGTGTCTTTTATCCTCGAATACTATACTAGCAATCTTAATTTTAAAATGTTTAGTGTACTGTGACAAATTTATACGGCTAACACTTCTCACACTTATTATATAGGCCTATAAACAACATTAAACATAGTAAGCAAAAGCGTATGACAGTCAATAAAAAAATATTCAGATCTACTAAAACCATCATATACACCATTAAAATGTTGATGTGAGATATTTTGTCTGAGATATTTTGTCAGAGATCAATTGTCAATGGTATCATTTGTCCTGATATATTTTGTCCTGGTATCGTTTGTCCGTGAGATTATTTGTCCTTAAGATCATTTGTCCTGAGATCATTTGTCCGTGAGATATTTTGTCTCAGAAATTTTGTCCGAGATCATTTTTTTGAGATCATTTGTCCTGTCACCTAAACGACTTTTTTTTTACTCATGATGAGTTGCGGGCCGTTAAAACGTACAACCTATTTTAAGCACATAATGGACGCAAAACACCATATGACAAAATACTGAATTAAAACCTAAAACAGGACATCATTGTGTAGAGCGATATTAGTGTCACACCTAGGCACACGCTGGGTAGGTAATGACCTAAAGCAACCGGACAGTGGTGAAAGAAGTTGAACCCACACCCTCCCCCTCCTCAACCCATCCCGAACTGATCTGTTAAGATCATTTGGAAAAATATGTAATGAGATACCAAAGTACCATGCTGCCAGAATCATACCTTTTTGAAACAGGTAAAACATTGTAAATATTGTTTTTGCAATTACCAGTAAAGAGGTGTAAGATCAATGCAGTAATCTAACATATAACTTATCATTATGTAAAAAATGAACTTTAAATAACACAAAAGCAGTAGCTAATTAAAAATGAATGATCTGAAGTGCTAGACATGTTCCACCTATTAGATTTAGTTTTTCTATTAGTTTGAAAAGCGTGATTTTATACCATATGTGTATATATATATATATATATATATATATATATATATATATATGTATATATATATATATATATATATATATATATATATATATATATATATAATGACGGAGAATGACGGAACATAATTGAACCTGCCCCATTAGACGATTTAGCTACGGTACTGTCCCCTATGCACCGAGAACAACACTTTTTAGATGACTAGTCAACCTTTTTATTTCATAGAATAAATTTGACATATAATTATTGTTTTAAAAGGTGATAATAATCTTTTTCTATTTATGCTAGAATCACTAGAAAATGTCCAAATTTCGTTTGTCAAAGAGACCGGAGAAAGCATCCCATGTAATAGGATGGAAGTGGTTAAATTCTCTCTTAAGGTCACTGAAATCTTATGCCAATCAAACGTGTTGGTAAAGGAAGTTTTCATAGACTTTAAATCAGACAAAATGATTTGCTCTGTTTACATCAACGGTGGTAAATATATATTTTTTATATTCATTTTTCATATATATATATATATATATATATATATATATATATATATATATATATATATATATATATATATATATATATATATATATATATATATATATATATATATATGTCTGTGTGTGTGTGTGTGTGTTTGTGTAAATGGGAGGAGTGGGTGAAAAGTCACGGCATGTGTTTGCCTTAAAGAACATACTTTTTCATTCCTCCATCAAGAAAATTATCGTTTTAGTCGTTTACCTTGCTTGGAGTTCACTTCCTGTTATAACTTTCTGAACCAGAATTAAGTTCAGAACCACATGTACTTTTTTATCTACAAAGTGAGAAATTTAATCAACGAAATCATGTAAGTATGCTTGCATCTTTCATTATTTTTGTGTTTTCATTCACTTGTTGTTTTCTCAAGCTATAATAACGTAAGTCTGGATTATTTGTACTTTTGAGAAATTGATTTGAAAGTGTGGATTATTTTGTTGGGATGAACTGTCATAGGTCATGGGGTGAGAATTCACACTATGTCTTGGGTGTGAATGTTCACTCCGTTCATTAAAGTAGAAGACTACTTGGTACAAAACATGCACAATATTTTTTTTTATTTTTCTTTCTTGAATTTCCAAATGACAGGGAAGTCATTATATTCCCGTAGCATGAATAAAATAATAATACGCAGGTCAAGTATTAGTAGTAGTAGTAGTAGTAGTAGTAGTAGTAGTTTTAATAATAATAATAATAATAATAATAATATTAATATTAATAGTAATAATAATAATAAAAATAATAATAATAGTAATAATAACATTTATTGTCCAATCATTACATATTCAATCACTGCGTTTTGTGATTAGATTTTATATTTGAATTTAGTCTAAGGCGTTCAGCTTGCTTTTTTATCTACAGAATCATGCCAAGACAATACCAGCGCAAGAAAACACGAGAAACTTTTACGAAACATGCCATTGAGATGTCAGTTACAGCCCGTTTTGAAGGAAAGTTGCTCCGTAAAGATGCATCCGACTGTGGATTTAATTATATGACCCTTCATCGCTATGTAAATCTGCACAAAACAACGGCAACATTGAGAAGGAAACTTTGGTTACAGCACGCAGAAGAAGCGCATCTTCTCAGATGAGCAAGAACAAGTTTTGCTGGACTACATCCTTGAAGCCTCTTCAATCTGTATGGCCTAACTGAGAGAATTTCGCAAACTAGCCTATGAAGTTGCTGTTGCCAACAAGATTGCCATGCAAGAATCCTGGTCCTCTGCAAAAACTGAAGGAGAGGATTGGCTGAAGGCATTCAGGCACTGTCACAATACGGATGCGACCAGTATCTCCCACTTCAGCTTGTTTAAATTTTGTTAGATCTTAGCTCCTTGAGTTTGCAAGATTGTATGAGCTGCTGACTTGTTGCCCACAATTTCTTGTTTATTGTGAACATTTTCTGCGAGTACTGTTCTCTCCATACCCTTCGTCTGCTTCATTGGCTGTTCCGCATATTGCATAGACATCGTTGCCACAGGATCCACAATAATGGGCTGCACAAACTACCTTGCCATCATCATATTTTGAACATCTTTGTTGGCACATTCTACTGAACCTTGGCTTTGGCTATTTATTCTTCGTATATTATATTACTAATACAAGCTTTAAAATGTTTCGAGCAATATGATAAATTTATTCAGCAAAAATTTCTAACAATTATTATATAGGCCTATAAACAATAATAAACATAGTAAACAAAACCATATGACAGCCAATAAAAAAAAATTCAGATCAACTAAAATCATCCAATACACTATTAAAATTTTGCTGTGAGATATTTTGTCTGAGATCATTTGTCCATGATATCATTTGCCTGATATATTTTGTCCTGGTATCATTTGTCCGTGAGATCATTTGTCCTTGAGATCATTTGTCCTGAGATTATTTGTCCGTGATATATTTCGTCTGAGATATTTTGTCTGAGATCATTTGTCCTGAGATCATTTGTCATGGAACCTTATATATATATATATATATATATATATATATATATATATATAAACATTCATTACTATTCTTGATTATTAAGAGAAACTATTTGTAATATTACAAAAAAAAAATGTTTTTGGAACCAAATAGATTCAATCAAATTACATATGAAACAGTTAATACGTTTCACTCCAAGCATGTGACACTTTTTGACCCCGCACTGTGGTAAAATGTCACAATTCTAAATCACCAGTTTGCTAGTCTGTCATGGGCATACCGTGAATAGTTTTTCAAACGGATCTGTATACAGTTAACTGAAATGTGGAACTCTATCTGGTGCATTGGCATTCACACTTGTTGTCTCTGGATCCTAAAAAGTGAAATTTTCACCTCCTCCTCCCCTATATATATATGTATATACCAGGGGAACCCCAAAAGTTTCAGTCCAGGCATCGAGCAAGATAAATCCGCCCTTGGGGGAGCCTAAATGTTATCTCTGAAAATTGCGTACAACATTAGAATATTATAAATATTAGAATATTTCTAAAATAAATACTGTTTTTCAAGTTTCATTAAATCATTTTAAAAAGCATTCATTATCGATGAATTTAGTATAATTTTTTTTTTCGATAAATCAATGCGTTAAAACTATCAGTAACACAATAAATTAGTAACAACTTATAGAGCAAATAAATAATTGAGAAGAAAAAAAAATCGATTGACAAAATAATCAATTTAAAAATCGTTCTTGCCCAGCAGAAACTTTCGGACCCAGCGGATCATTAGGCAGAAGAGTAGAGATTATCTATGTATCTGTCCATGTCGTTTGATATGTAGTGTGATAAGTTGCACGCTAAACCACTTTTGCTTTTACTAACGCAATATGATGTTTATGTTGATGGTCATGTTCATGTTCATGTTCATGGTCATCGCCATTGTCATGGTCATGGTCATGGTCATGGTCATGGTCATGGTCATGGTCATGGTCATGGTCATGGTCATGGTCATGGTCATGGTCATGGTCATGGTCATGGTCATGGTCATGGTCATGGTCATGGTCATGGTCATGGTCATGGTCATGGTCATGGTCATGGTCATGGTCATGGTCATGGTCATGGTCATGGTCATGGTCATGGTCATGGTCATGGTCATGGTCATGGTCATGGTCATGGTCATGGTCATGGTCATGGTCATGGTCATGGTCATGGTCATGGTCATGGTCATGGTCATGGTCATGGTCATGGTCATGGTCATGGTCATGGTCATGGTCATGGTCATGGTCATGGTCATGGTCATGGTCATGGTCATGGTCATGGTCATGGTCATGGTCATGGTCATGGTCATGGTCATGGTCATGGTCATGGTCATGGTCATGGTCATGGTCATGGTCATGGTCATGGTCATGGTCATGGTCATGGTCATGGTCATGGTCATGGTCATGGTCATGGTCATGGTCATGGTCATGGTCATGGTCATGGTCATGGTCATGGTCATGGTCATGGTCATGGTCATGGTCATGGTCATGGTCATGGTCATGGTCATGGTCATGGTCATGGTCATGGTCATGGTCATGGTCATGGTCATAGTCATGGTCATGGTCATGGTCATGGTCATGGTCATGGTCACGATCACGGCCATGGTCATTGTCATTGTCATGGAGAAAAATCACATCGCACACTTCGGGCGCCGCTCTACCGAAATTAAAATGAATTTTTCACAATAACCTTCGTAGGAGTACTTACAATAAGAAACTAAATTTTATGGGGATCAGATGAAAGGTATAGTAATGCATTTTTATAGATAACGAAAATATATTAAGTTTTTATATTTATATTAGAAATTATCAGATGTATTGATTATATTTTTTTAATTTGGCAATTTTTAGGTCGTAACGTAGCCATAAAACAATTAACCTGGCAATCAACCACGGAAACCTACCAAGGTGTATCATATGATCCCAGTAGAGCTGTAGATGGCAATACAAGTAGAAAATTTTACACTCACAAATCATGTTCACACACTTTGACGGGATTGCCAGGTGAATGGAAAGTCACATTTAGTCAGCCATGGTACTTGAACAGATATGTAATCCATAACAGAGGTACACAGCATTTTATGCCAATCTATTCTACTATGTAAAAAAATAATTGAAAAATAAGTTACATAGCTGTGTAATAATTTTTTTTTTATTTTCAGAAGATAACAGGGAACGGATTAAAGGATTTGTATTAAAAAGCAGCAGCTCAACTGATCGGGAACAATTCAGTTACACTGATAATAACCCCGACAATAACGTCACTATTTACACCATCACAACCAGACCTTCAGCCACTCCTATTTCATATGTGACCATTTCTGCTAGGGGCATATTAACGCTATGTGAGGTGGAGACCTACAGCGGTAAGAAAAACCGAGTAAAGTATTCGAAGATACAATGAAATTTTAAACACACATATAGGAAATACGAAGAACTTTATTGAAGTTAAATGATGTTAAGATATTTTCATCAATTAGCAATGTATTATGTATATGGCTAGAGGGTTGCTAAAAATATTGCAATGTAAATTAGCACTATTTACGATTGTTTATCATTGTCTGTTTGTTAACAACCATGTTTACGATCTGCTAACATTTAGATCATTACTGCACACCTAAATCATATGGGCCCGAATGTTCCATCCCTTGCAACTGTGACGATAGAACTGAGAAATGTTTTCCCACAACAGGCGGATGTCTGTCGGGTTGTCCTGTGGGCTATGAAGGTTACGGCTGCTCTGAAGGTGTGTTCATGATATTAAAATAACGTATAGTGTTTTAAAAGTTTCGTAATTATTGTAGCGTGACAGTTGTTGTGATAATAACTGTTGTTGGGTTTCGGCAAAATGTAAATTTAAGAACGTAAGACAATTATAAATAACTTGTAAAAAAATAAGTGAGTTGATATTTTTCTGTACATTAGATTCCAAATATGAGAATCAACTTTTACATTAAAGAGATGTGAAAATCCGGAAACACATATTTAATATAGAAAAAACTAAGTGTTGAGTACTGTCTACATAGCACATTTTTTACACAAGGAGGTACGAGGGTTGCGCACCGCACCGGATGACACCATTTAGACATGGATACAAAGACAAACTATTACAAAATGTTCAGAAGAAAACCGCCTTTTCAGTTCAACGATTAATGAAAGTTGATTGGTTAGTTTAGTACAAATTGACTGGGGAAGTAACACTATGACGTAAAGGTGTTAACTATAAATATTAACAATAATACACAGCTGCATTCACAAACGACTAAAGAGAAACATTGTTCAATATGCACAGTTCAAAGCAGTCACTTGAGGTGGGGGGGGGGGGGGGGTAGCAATGTTGCGATTCAATTGCAAAAAAAATTAAAAAAAACGAGTATCACCAGTGAACTGTGTCCGATATGTTTTAATGGTTGTCACGCCACTGGTTTAATTGTCTTGGATAGAATGCAGTGACTCACACTACGGCGCAGGATGTGCGGAAACGTGCAGTCGCAGGTGTTTAAACCAACAATGTAACAATATCGATGGTTCATGTCTGGGCTGCTCAGCTGGGTACCAAGGGGTGTTTTGTGAGTACGGTAAGTTATCATTTATTGACATCTATTATGTTTAAAGCGGGAGAATAAAAATGTGCTATATACATTTTATAGATTCCGCCCTATTAATTTACGCACAAACTCATTAATCAAATGAAAACAATACAACATTTTAATTGTCGATATATTTTAAATCTAACTTTAAATTTAACTTTAAATTTAACTTTAAATTTAACTTTAAATCTAACTTTAAATTTAAATTTAAATCTAACTTGAAATCTAACTTGAAATCTAACTTTAAATCTAACTTTAAATCTAACTTTAAATCTAACTTTAAATTTAACTTTAAATCAAACTTTAAATCTAACTTTAAATCTAACTTTAAATCTAACTTTAAATCTAACTTTAAATCTAACTTTAAATTTAACTTTAAATCTAATTTTAAATCTAATTTGAAATCTAACTTGAAATCTAACTTGAAATCTAACTTGAAATCTAACTTGAAATCTAACTTTAAATCTAACTTTAAATCTAACTTTAAATCTAACTTTAAATATAACTTTAAATATAACTTTAAATCTAACTTTAAATCTAACTTTAAATCTAAATTTAAATCTAACTTTAAATCTAACTTTAAATCTAATTTGAAATCTAACTTGAAATCTAACTTGAAATCTAACTTTAAATCTAACTTTAAATCTAACTTTAAATCTAACTTTAAATCTAACTTTAAATCTAACTTTAAATATAACTTTAAATATAACTTTAAATCTAACTTTAAATCTAACTTTAAATCTAAATTTAAATCTAACTTTAAATCTGAAGATGTCATCTTATTCCTAAACAGCCTGCGATACCTCATACTATGGTATAAACTGTGCACAAAGATGCAACACCAGCTGTAAAAATCAACAGTGTAGCAATGTTGATGGAACCTGCAATAGCTGTATTATTGGAAAACAAGGCGGCTTTTGTGATAAGAGTGAGAAAAGTTTATTTTATCTTGCGACGACTTAGTCTTGTTTTAACTCTTACATTCCTGTACTTGGTTGGGTTCATTATTGTTCTTTAATGTTAAAAACCTATTTCATTAGTTGCTTTATTTGTGTCTGTTCTCATTGCTCATAACAAGTTTGATCATAATGATAAAAAGTATAATTATGTATGTCCTATAATTAAAAGATACATTTTCATGACTATTTTATTCTGGATAAAACTACACAGATTGCGATGCTACTACGTATGGGGATCAATGCAGCAAGCCATGTAGCACCGACTGCACAGACCAGATTTGTGACAACGTAAATGGTCGGTGTTTAAGTTGTCCTTTTGGCAAAATGGGCTTCTTTTGTGATCATGGTAATTTGTTTTACTTAAAGCTTGTAGACGAAAACATGAGGTGATTGGATAGCATATAACCGTTGATGCATTTTTAAAAAGCAGCACAACAATGGAGATGTTTATTTAATGAGTGATACATTTTAAATTTTTCTAACACCCAACACAGATTGCGCAGACGGCCATCTCGGACAAAACTGTACAAGCACCTGCCCTTTTAACTGTTTAAATTTACAGTGCAACGCGACTAACGGTTACTGTTTCAAGTGTAATCCTGGATATCACGGGATTTTTTGTGATAAAGGTAGGCTCTGCTATCTGGATATCAAGAAAAAATACTTTTGATAATGTTAGATTGTACCTAATAAATGTTGTTATATATATATATATATGCAAAGGTAAATGTACAAGTTATTAAAATTAGTAAACTAAAATAAACATGTTTAGAATGCTTTGGTCATTAAAGCAGTAAATAAAACACGTAAAGATATAACTAAACAAGTTAATAAAAAGTCTAGTGACAATTTAAGCGCAATTTCCTTATGTTATAATGTAATTTAAAAAAAAAACAATTTTACCGAACGAAAGGATATTTTGAAAACTTTCTACGGCAATATTGTTCTAAATTATGGCAGAAATCGATTGGTAAATGTTTCAAGTCGCTAAGTGGTCTGGTTGCCGAGATATGGGCCAAAAACTGTATTTTTTCGAGGTTTTTTTGGTTTTCCGGGAATTCCAGGACGGAATTCCTGGATTTGTTTGGCCCACAATCATTCTCGAAACTTGCTTAACATATCTGCTTTGGAACTAGTCCTCGATATTGCTTCGTTGAGGAGGAGATACGACTTAAAGCTGCAGACACACGTCCATCCATCCAGAATTTCATGGTTTTTTGGCTTTTCCGGGAAATCCAGGAAGGAATTCAGGGAATGTGTTTAGCCCACAATCATCCTCGGAATTTGCTTAACATATTTGCTTTTGGAACTAGTCCTCGATATTGCTTCGTTGAGGAGGAGATACGACTTAAAGACGACTTAAAGCTGCGGACACACACCCATCCAGAAAAGACGAGTTAATAATCGCAATTCCTGTAAGGAAATTGCGCTAAAAAGTATTTGTTATTCCACTTTACATTGTAGATAGTTCTATTCATTGTAACAATCTACACTAAAACCTTCATGCAGTTTGTGATGTTGGCTACTATGGAGACGGTTGTCATACACCATGCAGCTCATTGTGTGTGGTCAATGACACACAGGTTTGGTGTAACTACACAGATGGAACTTGTCTACTTGGGTGTAATGAAACGTTCACAGAACAAGACACGGAATGCATCTTGTTCAAGGGTAAGTATCAATTGGTAGCTCTAGTATTCTAGCTTGTTTAATGGTAATTATCAATTGGTAGCTCTCCGACTCTTGCATATTAAAAGGACTTAACAGTTGGTAATTTTAGCACTATGTGATTATACTTGTAGTACATAACATTCTTTAATTTAAACTTCTATTCTCCAATTAAAGAAACTACTGTTCCATTGCACAGCGAAGAGCCGAACATCATTATTCCTATAATAGGAGCAATGCCGCTTTTTGTTGTTTGCGTTATCATTGTTGCACTCTTAAGGTAACATTTATCTATATGCTTCTAAAATTAGTGCGTTTATTTTAAATAGTTTTTGGATATCGTCTGATCAGAGCACATGCACAGTGTGTATCACTTTAAAATGCGTACTTTGGTAGAGAAAAACATTTTTTTTTCAGAATATATAAGACACGCATTTATTTCAAGGTTTACATTAAATTAATGATATAGTTATGTGTATAAACACATTTTATGTACAACTTGAGAAAAAAATACTTTATTTTCAAAACTACACTAAATATTTTTAGAAATACCGAAACTAGGTTTAAGTTGTTGTCGAAAAGTAGATGTACATTTAGAATCTATGCCAAAAGTGCTTACTAAAAAAAGTAGGCCCATAAATACAAAACAAATAATTCAATTATTTTAAGAAACAATTTTAGTCCTTAAATATTTAAATACGAGAAAAATGGCCCGTTGAGGAAGGATACAACGGGCGCTAGGCTGATAGTGCTGTCTCTTTTCTCTAAACTAAAACCACCCCACCCCTCCCCCCCCCCCCACACACACACACACCACCACCCCCACCCCCCCCAAAAAAAAAATGTCTAACGTCCCATTCAACGAAATATAATTATATACTTTTTCCAGTGTCCGCCCCCTCCCCGAAAATTCTACCCCCGCCCCCGAAAATTTCAAGTACCACCACCCCTCTCCGGGGAGGAAAAAGTCTGAAAGAAACATGATTGCTAAACCGAAAAGTCTCGAGTTCGAACCCTCGGGCAGATGAGGCTCGTTAGCTGGGGACAGCCACTCTTCTAGGAGAGACAACTCCAAAATTAAACAACTGCTGCCTTGTAGTTTGTTCTTGGTTGGACAAAGGCTATGGAAGCGAATCCAAAAAGAAAAGCAGGCTGAAATCGGAGTCAATGGCCTCAATGGCACATAACCAGTTGACACGTAACGCTTAATTGTGTTGGAGGCGTGGTCGAGTCGGCAAAAAGCTCATGGTTGATAAATTCGAACAGTCTCGAGTTCAAACCCACTGGCAGATAAATCTCGATCCCCTTCAACACAAATAATTAAGAACGAAGAAGAAGAAGAAGAAGACAACATTTCCTTTTTATTCAATGTTTACTCGAGAATCAATGACGTCATATTACTGTGTGCACTATCCGGCTTGAGATTATTTTCTACTCTGTGCTAAATGTGACGACGTCATACTTCGTTTTTCGAATTACTATGCATGTTTTTAATTTGCTTGTGTTTTCTCTAGAGCGTTCTTGTCATATAGACAGACAGCGAAACTATTAGTATTAATTTTAATTACCTTTGTGTTTCTTATCATTGTAATTTGTTACCTATGATATGACTTAGTTAAAATATTGTTTGTTTCAATTTTTTAAGGCCTCCCGTAAATCTTTTACAGGGGATATATGTTGTACATTTTTGGTCTTAACTTTCCCACATAGAAAGTTCACAGCGGGAAATCCCAATGCTCTCACATGGTTCTAACTCATTGTTATTATTTCGATGTTAGTTGTAATAATGTATTACTTTGATATTCATTTGAGTTTTGAGGTTGATAAGTGTAATATAAAGAAATCAACGTTTTTAAAAACAAAAACATTTCAGCTGGAGTGTGACTTTTTTTTAGATAATAAGATAGTATGGTCGACACTATGCTCAGCTAAAATTGTTTTTTTTTTATAAGTCGAAAAAGTATTTTCTGAGGTGTAACGTCTTTTTAGATGTAGTGAGCTGACTTTTTGTAATGATGTGTGACAGTGAGTAGTGAGAGGAATACAATCTTCAAACATTCGTGACGTCATTTGGGAATGACTATTTATCCCATAGTCATTACGGGGATTATTAGTTTTTTAGTTTTACTTAAAGTTATATGTGTTACAAGCTATGTGCTAGAACGATATGTTAAAAAAGGGATCGGCAACCTACGGCGCATCCGGCTCTTTCGATGTCAAAATGCAGCTCTCCAGCTCCTTGTACTAATATTGATAGTTATATTATTTCATTTAAAAAATTCTAAAAATATATTACACTTTAAAGAAACACAGCTTTAAACAGGATAAAAATACTCACCAGAGAACTGTGAGAATAGGTGCATTAGAAAGTATAAGAACAGCTAATAGCCGCTTGGGCACCACGCCCAGCCCCACAGCAGTGCTATAGACAGCCCGTGGCAATATTTCCATGCTTACACTGCCCAAGTGCCGACTTGTTTGAATATCGTTAAATGGGAATGTTATTTTATTTAGAATGCATTTCCTTATCTTCTAGTTGGGAGACCCCAGCTTCTAAAGTGTATTGGGAGAGTCCTATAGATATATTATTTGTTTACTAATGTTATTACTCTGGCGAAACATGTGTATTTTTTTAATTGAATAGATATTATTTCTATTTAAAACTATTTATTTTAAATAACAAACCAAATCTATTTACATAATCCTAATCAAATACCAAATATTGAAAATAAAAATGTGGCTCTTTAAAAACTGGAAAATTTAGTAAATTGTAACTTTTGGCTCTTCCGTCTCAAAAGGTTGCCGACCCCTGAGTTAGATATGAAACAGTACATAATGCTTAAAATTTTATTAACGGCGCATCACCGTGAATGTTTCTCGCTCCAACAATGTTTATAAATGTGTTGTTATTGTATTCCATATTGTCTATTAAATCTAAACAGACCTAAAAAAAAGATGGAATCCAACGTAACAGTAAGCGAACAGCCTGTTGTTAATAAAAACACAAATTGTAACATGGGTGTAAACGACATTAAAGTCTTGGTCTCAGAGCTACATGGCATGCAGACAAACGAAAGTCTACTTTACCGTGGAGAGTTTACTGTAAGTATTGTCGCCATTTTGATAAGGAGATTAATGTGAGAGAAATAAATGTTGGTACTTTTGTTGAGCTTAAAATAAGTGCAGTCAGTATTTTAAAGAACATGTTAATTTATTGTGTATTGTGACTACTTAAATGTAGTTTGTTTTAAACAAATCTCAAAAATCTCATAGTTTATGAAAAAATGTCGATCACTTTCTAGGGCTACAAAAATAAACAGAGATTTGTCGCATCACAAGGTAGTATTGCAATTTTAGTTCTTTTTACGTTAGAAATATTTGATACAAACAGTATTAAATCAATGATGAAAAATAGTAAAGAATAGACATGTAATAAATACAACTGAATATTCATTATACTCTAGCAATAATAGTATAGAATAATTTATTGGTTTAAAGTTATATTGCATATAATGTTTACATTTAAATTAAGCAAAAAGGCGACACATTAGACAATTATTTAATGTTGTTTACAGGCCCAAATGAAGTAGGCATCAACGACTGTGTTCGAGAGATTTGGGAACAAAACATTGATACATTTATGATGTTGGATATTATGATTAAAGAAGGGAAGGTAACGCATATTTTTTTTACAAGTCATTACGTTTTTTTAGCAATTCATTCACATGGAATTACAACAAGCCAATGTAGGGTTTACGAAAAAGTATTGTTGATATTTTCCTAATATAAATATTGTACACATCTGATTATCAGAAGAAACGTTCTCTGTACCGGCCTACAGAAAGGTTGTTGAAATTCGGTGATATCCAAGTGAAGTTGGCAAAAACTCATGTGTCCGCTGACTGCACATTGCGGACATTGGAACCTAGTAAAGTAAACAATTGCAATAAAATATAATCTAAATTTAGATAAGTAACCTTGTGTGATAAAATATATGCTGGAACATAGCAATGTAAATGTGTGTGTTAAAATATATGTTTGAATTTAGCAGAAGAAATATTTATTATCAATAAAATCACTTTTTAAAGTAGATGGTATCAAATGCTTCTGATATTTTGTAAAAAAAATGCGGTTTTACAGAAAGTTAAGATGAGCCATCAATCCAACCTGTTCCACTTCACATCATGCCTAGATAAAAATGTACCTTTAACACCGTGGGAAATTGCGGACTTAGAACAGAGGGTGGCCTTAATGAATATATTAAGGCCTATTGCTGTCCGCTATAGGTTTCTAATTTTACATACTCACTATTTTGTTTCGGAGGCAGTCATCGTGTTAGGGAATGTAAGGTATTTTTACAAGCTTTTATTTAACTCACTTCCTCTGTCGTCAGTCGTCAGTCTGTCTAGACGGAAACGCAGGAGTGAAAATTCGGACAGTTCTACTTGACCGACACGATTCACAGTTATATATATATATATATATATATATATATATATATATATATATATATATATATATATATATATATATATATATATATATATCGCGTTTAATTAAAAGGTCATATTATAATTAGCATTTTTAAATGTTTAAGATTCAGTTTAAATACGCATGTATCCATTTTCTACCGCCATAATATAGTGTGCTGTAAATTTATACAAGTGTTTTTTTCACGTTCTTGCAAACTGGATTTTTAATCAATTTATTTTTAAAATATGTGTCATGTTTAATTAGAAACAGTACAACTTACTTCAAATAACAGCTCAATTCGCCATTTTTTTTAGGAGAACCGTTTCGTCTACTGACCAAAATGATCGCTTACGAAGGGAAGCAAACTGGAAGAGGAGTTTATTGTAAATCTTTTAAGTAAGGAGTTTTATTAATTGTGTTTCAGAATTAGAAAAAGTATTCAATGCGACGATAAATAAATATGACTGATTTATTTGATTCAAGTAACTTTATCCTTAACAATTAGGTATTGACTTACAATGTACTTTAAATATATGTATTAATAACGTACAAACCCAAAATTTAGTCTCGAGCGATTTTGATTTTGTTTTAGAAAATTGACTTATTCCACCATGTTGTAATCTTTACACTTAATAAATCAATAAAACTAATAATAAAATAAAAAAAGATAACAAAAAATTTAACACAATTATCGATCAGACCTTATGAAATGTGTAATATATATTCTACCCATTAGGAGCGAGTACTATTTTGGGCATCGAACAGGAGCGTACATATGTATGTACCAAGTCCTAGAGAGACAGAACGAAGTCAACACACCTTACAACAACTTTGCTAACAACTCAGGTGCTAAAGCAAACCATGACGTGACGCCGTCTACAGCAGAAGAAGAAAACGTTGTCCTAACATCTAGCATGCTCCAGACTTAATCGATAAAAACTGTTAAAGTGTGTTTCAGAGCTAACAAAGCTTCCACATTCCTACATTATATTTTTTATAATCAGTTTTGTATATTTAGAGCTTGAATTTTAGTATATATTTTATATTTCATTTTAATATTATATTTTATTCATGAAGACTTACTTAGTTCGCACTCCCCTAAAACCACAAACTGAGAATTTAACCTCTCGTAAGGCGAAGTAAACAAGCTTTGTTGATGTTTTTGATAATTTTATTAATTTATTGCGGTGTAATTAAAAAAAATAGATATACATGTTCTCATGTTAACTTTATGATGGTGCACCCCTTGTGAGACCGTCGGGGTAGTGAAGAGTTGGGGGTGGGAGATCCAGCTTTTGTTTTATCGTTTTTATTTTACTAACGTTGGATCTATATATTTTATTTTTTTTCTTTCGTTTGTTTTGTTTTCTTTTTTTTAACCTGAAAATTGCTGTTTCAAGTCTGCTTTATACACACACACACACACACACACACACACACACACACACACACACACACACACACACACACACACACACACACAAATACCATAGCAGGATATTAAACATTTACATATTGCGTATTCGTTTCTGACGGTGACATTGCTTTAAAGCAAGACAACTCATGTTATATGCACAATTATTTTAGTTAAGGGCCTTGTTAGCCATAAGAATGCTAGAATTTCTATGATTTTCAGGCATCAAAATTTTTACATCAGCACAGTCAATCCGTGCTTTTATGTTGTTGTGTTCATTTACGTAAATGTCGCTGTTACGATTTGGACGAGTTTCTACCACTGGACTAAAACAGCACTTAAGTTATCGGTATTTTAAAATCAGAGAAAATACATGAAACAACCACTTACCTATATTGCAGCTCAATCAAAGTATGAGAATAATCCAAATATGAGATCTTATAAATATATGGAAGCTTATATAAATTACTCACGCTGTCTTGTTCACAGGGGAATAGAGTTCAACCTACAATCTAATATATGTATTTTAAATTTCGTCCACCTAACTTAAACGGTACTAGATCTAATGGGCTTTTGAGAAACCGAAATTAGAGTGAATACTATCTTCGGTTACCAGAAATTGCTGAAAAGCTCATTGAAATCGATACCTTTGATGTAGTACTTACATAACACATTTCTTCAGCCTAACTGAAAAGATGCTCGGTTGCGTGTTTACACACGAACACAGACACACACACACACACACACACACACCGACAGGATGGGGGAACTAAATTTACCCAGTTTAACTTTTATTTAAAATCTCGATTTAGATTTTTTGCACGATTACACTCAGTGGCGTAGGCAGGGGGGGGTTAGGGGGGGTCATAACCCCCCCCCATAGACCCCTCGGTATATATAAAAAGTATGAGGGGGGGGGTTGCAAATCGAAAGTTTGAGGGGGGGGTGCAAATCGAAAGTTTGAGGGGGGGGGGGGTGCAAATCGAAAGTTTGAGTGGGGGTGGAAATCGAAAGTTTGAGGGGGGGGGTGCAAATCGAAAGTTTGTCCCCGGGTAAAAAATTGGAACCCCCCCCCTTGAGACGATCCTGGCTACGCCACTGATTACACTTCATCTTTTACATTCATTAAGCGATAAATTAAGTAGGTGTATAACTGCGAAAACTACCAAAATAGATACTAACTAGCCTTAGCGGCCTGGCCCTGCGCTGGCTTTTGAGGTAAAAGATATTTGTGAAAGGCCGTGTTTAAAAGGTTTAGCATATAATTTTACATGCTGTTGGGACACGTACAAGGTTGACTGCTAAAAATGAAGGCTTTAATGTATACATTTTCTAACACAAATTTAATATACCACTAAAATTGCATGTTTTTAGAGAAGGTTATATGAGCAACGTATCTATCTATATACTACTAAAACTCAACTTTGTTTACATGTTAGAATATTTTTTTTTGTTGTTTTGCTTGTCCGATTGGCTACAGGAGAGAATCTGCACTGTGTAGAGCTGTAAAATAGTATGTAGGTAGAGACCAATTTTTGTTTTTAGACAGACTGTTAATCACAAATTTATTTAAAGACGTTAATTAATGTATTGATTTATTCATTGGTAGATTAACCACATTAATTATAAAATTTTAAAACAATGACTTTACTTAGAGTGAATAGGGACGTCACATGATTTATTTACTTTCTGAAACAACAATGGCAGTTCCATCAAAGATTGTGTTGCCCGTTCAGATCTTTAACGCGTTATAAAGCTAATTTTCTGTCGGCTATAAGTTTAACAATACGTCTGTTTGCTATTTTTATTACGTTTAAACACTATTAGCAATGTTTAAACAGTTATTTTTATTTTATCATACACTACATTTCAGTAGATCTACAGATCAGCTGTCGAAGGAAGAAAATGTTATGAATCTAGATCTAGATCTATGTCAATAGACTTAACGTAAATTCTAGATCTAGACTTAAAGTTAATTCTACATCTAGAATCTAGAATCTATTTCATGCCATAAGTAATTTATATAAAAAACTGTTTAGCTTCAATGATCGAGAAATCATATGTTTTATCTATCTAGGTTCTACATCTGGATCTAGAGTTACGGCAAAAAAACTAGAATCTAGACTCAACGTAAATTCTACATCTAGAATCTAGAACCTAGAACTAGATTCTATATACTAAACTATTTCAGGACTTAATATAAATCTTTGTTTGTTTGGTTATGGAATTGGCTAATTTGGGATATAAGCCCCTAATTAAATTTAAAATAATAGTTCCTATTCGCGTAACTGGTTTCTTACTTTGCAGTACAGTATACGACTAATTTTACAATGTTTAGTCAGTGCCCCTATAGTTAAGATGGTAGTGGAATAGCTACCCTGCGAGAGGTACGGGTTCGGGACACATCAACACAATTTTTTTTCTTAATTTTTGTTTTTTTTAACGTAAATGACGAAGATGTCTATCGGTACCTCACGGGACACAGGGTAGGTGAAGTAGTTTCTTTGTCCTCAACTTATGAAGGGATAGTGTGGACAGAGACATACTAGGCCGGAATCGTTTTTTTAAACGATAAAAACATGTCTGAGACTTGGCGGGACACTGGGCAGGTGAAGTAGAGTTGAGTAGGTCACCTGTGACGTCAATATATGAAGGAATAGTGTGGTCAGACCCATGCTCAGTCTAAATCCGTGTTTTTTTTTAATGTGGTATCTGGTTTTTTGTGACTATAAGTGACAAACGTGATTTTTTTTATGGATGACCCTCGAAACCCACAGTTATCCAAGGGATGACGGGTAGTCTAGTTTTTTTCTAAAAGTAAACTTTGTATGTTTTTTGTAGGTTTTGCATGTGTCCTCTTTACATATAAGCTATGATAGATGGTTTTACTTCAACCCTATTAAAAAAATGTGAAGAACAAATTTTATAGTATTTTTTTATCGACATCTTATTATAATTTGTTTTCTGTAATAAAATAAACAGGGAGTGATCTCCCCTAAACTTTCTCGAATATTCTTATATAAAACAGAGAATGGGAACTCCATTTTAAATACTTAAAGTTTTTAAAATAGAATAAAATCTCGTAGAAAAAAGAATTGCACACCAAGTGAACGCCAAATGAAATGTACATAATAGTGCGCAATATTATTAGTGCTTTATAAATTTACATGCGTTTATTGAGAAATCTGAAATAGCGTAAATTAGTACTTCCGGTAAACGAAAATTACTCAAAATTTGACAGAAGGTAAAGAATTAGATCTCTTACTTACATATGAAATTTAATTTATCTATCTGAAATATTACTTAAGTTATAGGCTTTTGAAAAATTGAAAGTAGCAAAAGTACCACTTCCGGTTATTGAAAATCGCTCAAAAGTTAATAGGGATCTACGATTTTGATAAAATACTTATATATGAAATTTCAACAACTTAGCTGTAACGGTACTCAAGTTGTCGTGTTTACACACACGCAGACACACAGACACACAGACATACGGACAAGATTGCAAAATTATGTTTTTCCGTATCAGTTTTTCACGATTACAAGACTTTCTCTTTACTTCGTATATACGAGAAAGTAAAAACTGGGAAAATTTTGAGTTGAACTTCCTAAAGGAGTAATTTCTTTTTATGTAAGTATAATTTAGGGGAAAAATGTTTTATTTTGATTAATGCCCATACCTTTTGAAAACAGTTTAGTAAACATTTTAAAGGAATTTCTTTTGACCAAATGTTTTCTCCGTTTATTTTTGCATGTAGTCGAAATAAGGGGAAATTAAAAGTTTAGATCCCTCACGCTGTAACCATGAAAAAATTGAGGAGTAAAAGCGTTAAAATATTTACCCCTGAATATGACAGCTCTGAAATTATAGAATGTTTCCATGAGCTTTACTGATTATCAACTTTCTGTCTCCTCTACAAGAGGTCGATCTAATTCAAGCACTTTAAAAAATGTATAATTTATATAATGCCGTGGTCACTCTAGATCAGCTCTCGATCATTTTAAACTCAATTATTTCCCATTAAAAAGATTGTAAACATCAAAATGTGCCAAGAACAACTTCCCAGATACTTACCTGCAAGTACTCGATCACTTTGGTGTGAGTAAAAAACAAACCATTACCCGCTTTGCTCTTATCCTATCTAAATCTATAATAGGCCACGTTCGCACCTCTCTCTCTCTCTCTCTGTTTGTCCGCAAAATATTTTCGCCGGACATCACATCAGAATCTACAGCGATATATCGAGAACTTTTTACGGACTTTTGTTGAAAATAATATGTTAGATGTTTTAAATGTATAACCACAATTTTATTTAAAGAAGAAAAATAAAAAATAAAGGCGTATTCGAATATAGAGAAACAGTATTATTTATGCAAACGAAAAAGTGTATAAACTTGGGACAAGAACGTAGTTAACAATGACGTCGCTTATTGTTTACACTAAAACACTTAAACAAGAGCACGAAACTAATGACGTCATCTTCCGAGTTTAGAATTTTAAATAAAATACTTAAAAAAAAAACTTTAAAAAAACCCACGTTTTTCTTGTGGACTAAAAAGTAGAAAATAATTTTTTCTTCCGACCGTAGGGGATCTACCAATGACTGCTCTTAGATTTTGTGCTTCCTTAGGTCTCTGATTGCGAGTTTTTATGATTGCATCTGAAATTGTTAGGCGAAAATAGCCTGCATGCCGAATTTCAGATCTCTAGAGCAATCAGAAGTGTGCTAATTTTCGTTGTCAATTTTAACAACAAACAAACGCGAAGCTGAGTTAAGAAAAACGTGTTAAAAATGAACTATTTCATTCAAATATGATTTAGAGCTATGTACGCTATGAAATGTAGACTACACAATACGATATTCTCTGCCTAAACTTAAAAAAAAATATTTTATCTATTTGGATTCTAGATCTAGAGATTCTAGATCTAGACTAGATCTAAATCTACGCAAAAACTACACTTAGACGCTACGTCGCTAAGATCTATTCCAGATCTAGATTTATACTCTACTGTAGAATCTATTCCAAAAATAAATTTCTATAATAAACTTTTTCAGGACTTCAATCTATATACTACTAAAAGTCAAGTTTGTTTACATGTTTGAATATTTATTTTTTTGTTTGTTTGCCTGATTGAAAATTGTGATATGTTCGACTCTATCTGGAGAGCTGTAAAATAGTATGTAGGTAGAGAATAATTTTTTTAATGCAGACAGACTGTTAATCACAAATTTATTTAAAGACGTTAATTAATTTATTGATTTATTCATTGTTAAATTAACCGTATTTTTTTAAAAATGTTAATACTTTGAATAAACTTTGTGGGGATAGTGACGTCCCTTGATGTGTTTACTTTTTTGGTACAATAAAAATGGCGGACTCCATCATAGACTTTGTGGCCCATTCAAAAGTTTAACGCGTTACAAAGCTAATTTTCTGCCGGCTATAACTTAAACAATACGTCCGTTTGCTGTATTTATTACGTTCCAACACTTATATCAATTTTCAACTGTCTTTTTCATTTAGTTTTACGATAAATTTCTCTAGATCTAAAGATCAGCTGTCGAAGGAAAGTTATGAAGCTAGCCTAGATCTAGATCTATCTAGATCTAGGCTAGATGTAGGTCACTAGACTCAATGTAAATTCTAGATCTAGACTTAATGTAAATTCTACATCTAGAATCTATTTCAGGCCTTAATTATTTTATATAAATCTTTGTTTGGCTAATTTAAGATAAAATTTAATTTGAAAGTTACTACTACTAGACTTAGATCTAGATCTATGCGCGGAGACTCAAAAGTATAGTATAAAAATTCACTTGTGACGTCACGGGTAAATAGCTAAGCTGGTAGCGTAGTCGGCTCTCATGCAGGTGGCACGGGTTCTAGACCAATATGTCGATGAAATTTTTTTTTTCAATTTTTTTTTTTAGATGTGAATGATAAAGTTGCCTATCTGAACTTGGCAAGATACAGGGCAGGTGAAGTAGAGTTCATCTGTTTCTTTGTCCTAAGCATATGAAAGGATAGTGTGGTCAGAGACATGCTCGGCTGGAATCGTTTTTTAAACGATAAATACATGTTGTCTGAGACTTGGCGGGACACTGGGCAGGTGAAGTAGAGTTGAGTAGGTCACATGTGACGTCAGTATATGATGGGATAGTCCGAAATCGGTGTTTTCGGTGTTTTTAAAAGATAAAAAACATATTTTTGAATGTGGGGTCTGTTTTTTGTGACGATAAGTGACACTGCAGTAGCGTAGCGAGGGGGGGGGCGGTAGGGGAGGGGAGGCGGGGGGGAAGGGGAGGCGGGGGGAGGAAGGGGAGGCGGGGGAAAGGTGGATGGGGGAAGGGGGGGGCGGGGGGGGGACATATGTTGGGGCGCCAAAATGGTTTGGAAAAATAAGGTTGAGGGGGGTTCAAATCGAAAGTTTGAGTGGGGGGGGGGGGTGCACATCAAAAGTTTGAGGGGGGGTTTCAAATCGAAATCTTGCGGGGGGGGGGGGGGGTTCAAATCGAAAACTTTGTCCCCGGGCGCCGGGAAGGGTCGCTCTGCCTCTGAGTGACAGACGTGATGTTTTTTGATTGATGACCCCCGAAACCCACAGTTATCCAACGGATGACGTGTATTCTAGTATACTACTAAAAGTCAAGTTTGTTTACATGTTTGAATATTTATTTGTTTGTTTGCCTGATTGAAAATTGTGATATGTTCGACTCTATCTGGAGAGCTGTAAAATAGTATGTAGGTAGAGAATAATTTTTTAACGCAGACAGACTGTTAATCACAAATTTATTTAAAGACGTTAATTAATTTATTGATTTATTCATACGTACAGTAACCCATTTTTTTAAAAAAGATTTGAAAAGCCACTAGACTCGGCGGGACCGTGACGTCACAGGTTTTTGTTTACTCTTTAGTCCAATAAAATGGCGGCGTCTATCGAAGAAAATTGTGTTCCCATTCACAAGTTTAACGCGTTCTAAATCTAATTTTCTGTCGGTCATAACTTTAACAATACGTCCGTTTGCTGTATTTATTACGTTCCAACACTTATATCAATTTTCAACTGTCTTTTTCATTTAGTTTTACAATAAATTTCTCTAGATCTAAAGATCAGCTGTCGAAGGAAAGTTATGAATCTAGAATCTAGCCTAGGGCCTAGAATCTAGATCTAGATTCTAGATCTAGGTCACTAGACTACTCAATGTAAATTCTAGATCTAGATTAATGTAAATTCTACATCTAGAATCTATTTCGGGCCTTAATTATTTTATATAAATCTTTGTTTAGCTTCAATGATCATCTAATTCGAGAATACATGGGATTTTTTTGTTATCTACGTTCTATATCTAGATAAAGTAGGATTACTCACTAACTTGGAGGCGTGGTCGGCTGCTAACAACAATATGGCGTACGGACCGGACGCATGTCTGTCGATCATTTTTAGGCCATGTTTACCACGAACAAAATGGCGGGTGTTCACATTATTTAAACATTGTATAGGTGGCCAGGGCTAGATATGCCAGAAAAGCATTTTAAAATTTGCTTTGGAGAATGAAGGCTAAATTTTAAAGTCAGTGTCATAAACATTAATAGAACTTTTTTTTTTTTACGTTTTCAATTATTTTTTCTTAAGCCCTATATGTGAATGATAAGGTTGACTATCAGGACCTCGCGGGGCACAGGGCAGGTGAAGTAGGGTTCATCTGTTTCTTTGTCCTAAGCAAATTAAGGGATAGTGTGGTCAGAGACATGCTCGGCTGGAATAGTTTTTGTTGTCTGAGACTTGGCGGGACACTGGGCAGGTGAAGTAGAGTTGAGTAGGTCACCTGTGACGTCAGTATATGAAGGGATAGTCCGAAATCTTTGTTTTCGGTGTTTTTAAAAGATAAAAAACATATTTTTGAATGTGGGGTCTGTTTTTGTGACGATAAGTGACACTGCAGTAGCGTAGCGAGGAGGGGGGGGGGCGGGAGGGGAAGGGAGGCGGGGGGGGGGGGGGGAAAGGGGAGGCGGGGGGGAAGGGGAGGTGGAGGGGGGAAGGGGGGGGGGACATATGTTGGGGCGCTAAAATGGTTTGGAAAAATAAATTGAAAGGTTGAGGGGGTTCAAATGGAAAGTTTGAGTGGGGGGGGGGGGGTGCACATCAAAAGTTTGAGGGGGGGGGTTGAAAATCGAAATCATGGGGGGGGGGGGGTTCAAATCGAAAAGTTTGTCCCCGGGCGCCGGGAAGGGTCGCTATGCCTCTGAGTGACAGACGTGATGTTTTTTGATGGATGACCCCCGAAGCCCACAGTTATCCAACGGATGACGGGTATTCTAGTATTTTATAGAAATCTGTGTTTGTTTAGCAACGAATCTGGCTAATTTTGGGTAAAAAAAATAATTTGAAAAAATAGGCATATTCATATAAGTTATTTTTTTAAACACTTCTTTTATTCTCCATATTTTAAAAGGTACCTAATTAGCTGGGATGGTAGTGTACTTGATACCAGACAGGTGGTGCTGGATTGAGACACACCAAGTCAAACCTAATTTGCTTTTTTTATATGTGAATCTTCCTATTTTAGACTATAAAGAAAGGAACTACTTTGGAAATCTTTGTTTATCTATGCAATTTGCTAATCTCTATAATATATGAAGCACTTCCCGGCGCCGCAGGCGCTTCAAATTTGGCAGGGTTTTGCCTTGGGGCGACAGAACACGGGGGCCGGTGCCGGTTGGCCTAAAGGTCTACGATGAGGGGGTCAAAACAGACCTCGATTGACCGGCGCCTTATATGAGTTATAAATCGAAAAAAAATTGTCCACGTAGGAACCTCTTCATAACTCCTGAGGTCGTAGACCGACCCTCGGGCGAATTAATTAAGCATTCAAATTCTCAATGTTTTTGAAAGCCTAAGCGAAGCTGGGCAGCAAGCCTAGTTATATTATAAAGGACGATGTGCGCACTTATCTCTCTATCCCTCTTTCTCTCTCTATTTCTGTCTCTCTCTCGCTCTGTCCGCAACGTTTCCCGAGGCTATGAGATTATATAGCCAACTTAAGAATACTAACTTTTGTTTAAAAAAAAATGTGACGGATGTATTAAATGTATAAAATACATTTTACTTAAATTATTTAAAGAAGGGGAAAAAAGCATATTCGAATGTAGAAAAACGATTTGAACTATGCAACCAGAAACGTATGGCTGTTACGTCAAATGTCAAAAGTAAGGAAAGTACACAACACTACTGGAGTCATCTTCCAATTTTTGAATATGTGGAAATGTACTATTTTGAACAAATCTATAAAGATCTAGTTATCACGACATACGCGATGATATTTATACAATTTTCTCGGCCTAAACTAATAAAATGGGGAGGGGGCGGAGTGGTCTAGCGGTAGAGCTGGACTGCTAGCCCTTAAATATCGAGTTTGAATCCAGGTCAGTATACCGTCCCAGAGTTCACCCAACTCTGATGGGTATCTAACTTAGGAAAGCAAATATGCCGAAGTAGCAGAAACAAGTGAACTATACGTCACGTGCCCTATAGACCGACAGTTTTGATAGGGAGCTTTAAACAAATAAAACTTACTATAAAATCAACATAAATATCATTGAATAGCCGTATTTTTTAGGAAATCATTTTAGTCTCTTAATTAGTGATTGCATAAAAATTTGTAATTTGTAATTTTTCTGATAGATCTAGGTATGGTTAGCCTATGGTATATTTAAATGTTTCAGATTTTTAGCTAATTTAGTTATTTTCTTTCCATTGACAGTAATATCGTTAAACGTATAGTAAAGAACATTGCGTTTTGAACAATACATTTTATACAATGATTTTTTCAACAGGTATAACATTTACAATATGTACAGATCAAGGCCTATTATTAACTTGTTACGGGTAGAAATGGCTACTAGATATAGATAATTCAATTTGACTTTCACTGTAACATGCCTACGAGAAAGTTAAAATAAGATAATAGAACTATATAATGATTTTACTCATAAAAACGCACTAAAACGCATCGATGCTGAATGTCTGTGTGTGAATGGTAAATATCGACGATGAAGAAAAAAAAGGTTTGTTTTTGTACATCTTAATATTTATCAACTCCATTTTGGTCTTTTAAATAATTAGTGTAATCATATCTAGAAACAACAATAACTTAGGGTCTGAAATTATCCGGTATTGTTTGCTAAAGTTCGTAAACATGGTCTATATCTGCACCTGCACCTGCATCTAGATCTGCATCTGCATCTGCATCTAGATCTAGATCTAGATCTACATCTCGATCAAGATCTAGATCTAGATCTCGATCTCGATCTAGATCTAGATCTAGATCTAGATCTACATCTACATCTACATCTACATCTACATCTACATCTACATCTACATCTACATCTACATCTACATCTACATCTACATCTACATCTACATCTACATCTACATCTACATCTACATCTACATCTACATCTACATCTACATCTACATCTACATCTACATCTACATCTACATCTACATCTACACCTACATCTACACCTACACCTACACCTACACCTACACCTACACCTACACCTACACCTACACCTACACCTACACCTACACCTACACCTACACCTACACCTACACCTACACCTACACCTACACCTACACCTACACCTACACCTACACCTACACCTACACCTACACCTACACCTACACCTACACCTACACCTACACCTACACCTACACCTACACCTACACCTACACCTACACCTACACCTACACCTACACCTACACCTACACCTACACCTACACCTACACCTACACCTACACCTACACCTACACCTACACCTACACCTACACCTACACCTACACCTACACCTACACCTACATCTACATCTACATCTACATCTACATCTACATCTACATCTACATCTACATCTACATCTTCATCTACATCTACATCTACATCTACATCTACATCTACATCTACATCTACATCTACATCTACATCTACATCTACATCCACTTCCACACCCACACCCACACCCACACCCACACCCACACCCACACCCACACCCACACCCACTTAGACACCCACACGTAGACGTAGACGTAGACGTAGACGTAGACGTAGACGTAGATGTAGACGTAGACGTAGACGTAGACGTAGACGTAGACGTAGACGTAGACGTAGACGTACACCTACACCTAGACCTACACCTAGACCTACACTTACACCGACACCGACACCGACACCTACACCTACACCTACACCTACACCTACACCTACACCTACACCTACACCTACACCTACACCTACACCTACACCTACACCTACACCTACACCTACACCTACACCTACACCTACACCTACACCTACACCTACACCTACACCTACACCTACACCTACATCTACACCTACACCTACACCTATACCTATACCTATACCTATAACGATACCGATACCTATACCTAACTATAACTATATATATATATATACATATATATATATATATATATATATATATATATATATATATATATATATATATATATATATATATATGTTTGTGTTTCTAGATCATCTTCTGAGTAAAACACCATGTTGTACTTAACTATATCACTGTCAATCGTGTTATTGCACACTTGTATAAAGGTTACAACTGGAGGTAAGTGCAAATCATATACCAGCCTTCATTACAACATACACATACACTACTAGACTAACTTCTTCATGCTATATCGGATTGCGCAAACAATAGCTTTGTCTACTAGTACATTATCCACCAGGGTTTTTCGACTCAGCTCTATGTCCATTGTTCATTGCCGAAGTGTTTTTTCAGTAAAGATAATTTGATGATACAGGCGGCAAATGTGATAAGCTAATTGTTACGGGTCAGTTGTAGGTTAGATAGAAATAGGTTAGAATAATCTAGAATTAGGGGAGAGTGCGTGTGTGAGTTGAGTTTACCCTAGCGTATTGTTAACCCTGTGTGTTTATGTATTGTTACCCCAGGGTCGAATGCCGTATAAAAGTTGGAGTGAATGGTTGTAAGGGGTTAGTTGGTAGCGATTAGGGCGAGGGCTACTCTGTAATGTATATATTTTATATTTGAGACGGAATAAAAGTAGTGAACGTAGTCACGAAGCGTTGTTGTTTATTTGAAACTAACCTAGACGTAACACTAATTATATGTGGATTATACCTGCATACACGAGTTGCGGTATGATTTAATAATTAAAAAAAAAAAACTCCAACTATAGAAAAAGCCTCGTGCCTACACCAGATTGTAGATAAATACCCATGTCAACAAATTACCTAAAACTACCATATGCTTATTCAAATTACACAGATACTATTTCTTCGTTAAATAATCGTATATGGTTGGTTAAAATTATTATTTTACATCCCTTATAATCAAATTCCAGCACACAAATAATATCGCCTTTCTTAATTTAAGTAAAATATTTATACGGATTTTCTACGAACGCATTCGGCTGAAGAACACACTCCTTGTAGGAGATCAATCGCTCTCTTTACTTCTGTATCCAATTTGTTAACGAAATTTTAAATTTGATTTTTCTGTTAAAGACTAAGAGAACATGTTTATGCAACAAATAATTTACGTAGTTTTGCTGTCTATGCATATTACTATCCTTTTTTAGCGCAATTTCCATTCTGGGGAATTGCGTTTATTAACTCGTCATTTCTGGGAAGGGATGGATGAATGAATGTATGTATGGATGAATGTGTGTCCGGGCTTTAAGTCGTATCTCCTCCTCAACGAAGCAATATCGATGACTAGTTCCAAAAGCAATTATGTTAAGCAAGTTACGAGAATGAGCATAGGCCATACAAATTCCGGGTTTCTTTCATGTATTTCCCGGAAAAGCCAAAAAACCTAGAAAAAATGCAGTTTTTGGCCCATATCTCAGCAACCAGACCACTTAGCGACTTGAAACATGTACCAATCGATTTCTGCCATAATTTAGAACAATATTGCCCAAGAAAGTTTTCAAAAATATCTTCTCGTTTGGTCACAAATTTTAAAATTACATAAACACCTACAAACCGATCGTTCTTCTAGCTTGAACGCATCCCAGGATTATACGTCAGAGCTATTTTTAGATAACAAGGAAATTGCGCATAAATGTCACTAGACTTTTATAATTAACTTGTTTTTGTCTAAAATACACTAACATAAATGAGCGTAGAAAAACAACTGTAAACATAGTGATTAAATGCTGACTGAAAAAGATAAATAATTTAAAAGTTATTCATAGCATAAAAAGCATGTCATGTATAATACAACTCCATGCGCGAAAAAATAAATATGATGTAAATGCAAGTTTTGAAAAATATAATTAATACAAGATAAATTCCCCCTTAAGGATGAAATACAGCGGTGCTAGAGTGCTAATTTTATATTTTTCTCTAAACCAAAACAAAATCACCACTTCAACTCTATATTTAACCGGAAAAGAATAAAATATAATTGAAAACAGATTTGCATCCAGAATCGGCATTTTAGCCGACTTTAAGCTTATCTACGCTTAGTTACTGCACAATGATACTAAATATATTCGTAGTCATACCACTAAACTTGCACCTAAGATGAAGCCTGACAAAAGTCGCATTAGAGTTTCTTTTAGGCGACTCTGAGGGGTGCGCCCCCCCCCCACCCCAACTACTCGACACCCACCCCGAAACACGTCCCCTTCACCGAAAAATAATTTAATTAGAAAATATATAATTTTAACAGGGTCCGACCCCAGAAAATTTAGTCTAACCCCCTTCTCCCCTTCGAAAATTCCAAAGCCCCCCCCCCCCCGCACAATGTTCGGAAAGGTCTGTAAGAAACACTGGTTGCATTAGTAGATCATACAGACCAAGAATAAACGCTACTTCTATAATATAGAAACGTATCCTACTTTTGGCTGCTAAACCTCAATAACCCAGACCGTGTTTATTTCAGACTTTTTTCCGGGGGTGCGGTATAGTCACTGGAAATTTTTGCAGGGGCGAGTAAAATTTCTCCGGGGTGGGGGGGGGGGCAACACTTGTAAAATTATATTGTTTCTAAAAAATTATATTGCGTTCGAGGAGTGTGTGTGTGGGGGGGGGGGGGCGGCTTAGACATTTAACCCGGGAGGGATGTGGTCTTAGTACCTTCGCGAAGAGATGCCTGAAATAAATTCTGCACGCAAACTACTTTTTAGGGAATTGTTTTTTATTTCTTTTCACTCCTGCGTTTCGATCTAGACTGACGACAGACTGACGACTGACGACTGACGACTGACGACAGAGGAAGCAAGTTAAATAAAAGCTTGTAAAAAAAAAGTTTCATGAAAAACGTTTTAATAACAAGCTTTTATGTAATGATGCACTAAAAAGTAGAAACTAAATTATACACTACTAATTAAATTACTATAAAGAAAAGCGTAGGTCACTTTAGTACCTATTGGATACCTTTACTAATATTTGAGAAGAGCTCCACGCTTTTCTTTATAGTAATTTAAATAGTAGTGTATTATGTATTTTCTACTTTTTAGTGCATCATTACATAAAAGCCTGTTATTAAAACGTTTTTTATGAAATTGTTTCTTCAATATGTTCCATGTAACGTTACGTTTCATTTTCCGTATGACTTAAAGTTTTTACTTCCTTGTGTTTTCTCTATATCGTTCCCAACACAAAGATAGATAGAGTGACAGACAGCGAAACTATTATTATAGATTACTCATAGCTGCCTTTATATCCGGAACACACTTTTAAAAACGAAGGAATCAGTGTAGGGTATATTTGTTAGGCTGATGAAATAACAGTTAACTAAATATGAATGTTTTACATATGCTTCAGTATGTGACGTTGGCTGGTTCGGCTCTAGCTGTCAGTTTAAATGTCGCTGTGACAATAACCAATGTGATGTTGACGGAAAGTGTACAGAAGGGTCTACATGTGACAGGGGATGGTTTGGTCATCTATGTCAATACGGTGAGTAGCCTGACGATAAGAAATGTATACAAGTATGTCATGAGGTGGTAGAATCACCATCTATGTTATTGACTTTTTCCCGTCAAACAGGTGATCTCGCTACTGTACAAACAGGAACCACAGTGTCAAACAACACATTAACAGATGGCGATGACAAGACGTGTGCAAGTGTTAAGACATTTACTGTGTCGTGGGAGATAGCTTATTATGTCTCGTGGCTTAGAGTTGTTTTCGATAAACCTGGTATGTAAACATCTTACTTGATAACGTGTTATATGGTTTAATATAAATCCTAGGTTTTCACAATGCATTCTAAAACACGGTTTTTCGAACAATATTTTATATATAACTGTTTAAAAACTCAAGACATGTATTTTTATAAGCATATTTCTTCTGTAAACATCAACGGGCACAAGACGTAAATGGCACAACGACACCAAAACGTTTGACCTATTGACCGCGCTAAATTAGTTTAAACTAACTGTCAGTGACAAACGACGTGTCCACGCTTAATTAATACAAATGAGCAGACCCAAGGAGTAAATTACGTTGCTATTTAGAAGTTTTTTTTCTACTTTTTAGTAATTCTTAATTTGTGAATTCAGCACTACCCACCCTCCTCCATGCCAGTGTTTCTTCCAGACTTTTTTCTTCGGGGGGGGGGGGGGGGCACTTGAAATTTCGGGGGGGGGGGCGGTAGATTTTCTTCGGGGGGGGGGGGGTATGGCGGACACTGTTAAATGTATATATTTTCTATATGAATTCCATTTCGTTCGGGGGTGGGGGAGGATGGTAGACTTTTTTCGTGGGGGGAGGGGGGGGCTCTTTTGCCCCCCCCCCCCCCCCGAAGAGACGCCTGGAAGAAACTATGCTCCGTGCCCTTGAAATCAGCTGTTGTGAAGACAGTTTACACATTGCAATGAAAAGATCAAGAATAACTTGTTACATCTCTTCGTTTCAAATCGTTAAAATCTGAATTATCTGCCACTAACAGCAGTCACTATTTCGAGCAAGCTCTACGATTGTAAACATTCGGGGTGAACTACAGCTCACCAGATTGTTGGGGGTGGGGGTGGTAGCGAAATAATCTGTTGCACGTGCCAGGAGATCGATGGAGGCGGCGGGAGGAGGGTTAGGTGGTCGACTTGCTTCGTGGTGTCCATGCAGAGAGTTATATATACGAGCCGACCCCCCCAACCACCCACCCTATTTTCCTTACCCCTACCCTACCCTACCCCCCCCCCCGCGCGAAAGCAGCTTTCTCTTAGTTACCTCCCCTAAGTTTAAAATCCTTTCAAACTAAATTATCTGCCCCTAATAGCCGCCACTAAACCCGGCTCTACGATTGTAAACATTTAGCGTGAACCACAGCTCACCAGACCATGTGGGGGTGGGGGTGGTAGGGGTATGCCTAGTTAGGAAGAGAGGGGCCTGCTATGCGCTTGCAGCTCGGTGTTTTCTAGGGTATCCAAGAAAAGAATTGTATATATAGATAGATAGTATCCTTAAAAACTGTCATAGCCATCTAAAATAGATATATTTTAGGGTGAAATATATAAATGTGTCAAAAATGTCTAACAAATATTTTCCTGTGTGTTAACTTAGCAATCCTAAAAAAAGCATATGCATTGTACACTTAAACAAATAAAAACACTAAATGTTTTTATATGAGATTAAATATTGTTGTAATGTTTATACAAATAAAAGCTAACATTTATAGGGCCTATTTAGTGACAACACATATTTTAGGTGTGAACATATGTCCGGTAATCCCTATGCATCAGCTCGAATAAATTGGAATTAGATTTATATTGTTTAAGGGGACACCAATCTGTTTTTTTTTTTTTTCATTCTAGACTCTCTAGAAAATCCCCAAGTTTCATTTGTCAAAGAAAATGGAGAAAGCATCCCGTGCAATAGGATGGAAGTGGTTAAATTCTCTCTTAAGGTCACTGAGATCTTATGCCGATCAAACGTGTTAGTAAAAGAAGTTCTCATAGACTTTAAATCAGACAAAATGGTTTGCTCTGTTCACATCAACGGTGGTAAATATTTTAATACCATTTTTTTTCATTCTTTTTTATGTTATATATGTTAAAACAAAAATAAATGCTACAGTAAAAAAATTAAGTTGCTCCACATAAGTTAAGCAGTTCTTTCTACGTTCTACACAATCATAGGCGCAAATTGTGCTTAAGTTTCTATTTAAAAAAACAACTTCGTTTATCCGTTTATTATTTGTAACTAAATTTTATTCCTAAACTATCGTTCCGTCGTCGCGCATTGCTCCGTCTCAGAAGAAAGTCGGGCTTAATATTTTAACAGTGTTTCTTCAATGTTAGCAATCCTAAATTCTTTGACACGTAAATTTGTTATCTAAAGCTCCGTTATTTAACGGTAAACAACACCTGCACTATATTCTCTGTATAATATATATCGAAGCACGGGATTGCTGTAGGAAAACCTTGAGTGCACAAAATTCGACGACCGACCGGGTGTCAGGGAGCTCTCGGGAGTCCACAGTACACTACCGCAGAGGCGCAGCAAACGGCCCCTGGCTCGATTTCATCATCGAATAATGTTTGCCGCCAAGTCGGTACTGCAGGGCGCTCGTTAAAGCTAACAAAAGCACCATAGTACTCATAGGGCGGCAATCACACCTAATTCACTTTTGTAAACAACTAGAATGCCACATCTGATGCATATTAAATCGAACTCCTTAAATTTAACGTAGGAGCTATAGAGCTCACGGGAGGGGGGGGGGGGGGGGGGGGTTGACAAGACGGTTCGTGTAACGCAATCGCCAGAGAGTCGGCTGCTGCGGCTGGAGCTATTTTAACACCGCGTTTACACTTACGACATGTATACTATACATTTTCCAAAATACAAAGCCCGCCAAAAGTTATTTTTATCTGGAACAATTTTCTCCACAGAACATGTATACTTTAGAGTTCACACTTATAGAACATGTTATAGAACATTTTATAAAACAAGCATGATGACCTTTGACATGGAGCGTCTGCTATATAGGCCCAGACAATTAAAATAAAGAGTAATCAAAGTAAAAAATAAAAAAAAAAACGTAGATAGTAGGCACACAGCTTTATTTTTTTAAAAAGGAAAATGGTGTAGCCACGGTGCTTCCAATAAACAGGGCTAAATATTTGTTTGCTTGAAGTAGAGGCCCGATTTCTCAGATAACTTGCATTTGTCAAGTTCATTAAACGTATTGAGATCGTGTTATCACTATACTGAGTCTATTATTAAGAATAAAAGTAGATCTAGTTTTGAGGGTAGGGCATATGGCATACCCCCAACCACACTTCGTTTCTGAGGTTAATTATGTCCCATTTTAAACTTAAATAATTAGCCTATGACTTTTTTATCTGCCTGTTTTTTTTTTTATAGTTACTTGATTATGTGTGATCCCACGAGCACATTCTGGTTGGTGGACCTTAAGATTTATTCATGTCAGACGGAAACTGAAAATATGTTGATACACTTAAAACAAAATATTGGTCAAGAAAAAATTGGAGATAACTTTGGTTCAATTAAATTTTTTAACTAATTAATATTTTCGTAATTAATACCTCAACTGGTTTTAAGGCAATTAGACATTACATTATTTCATTACAACGTGTTTGGGGTTTAATTAAAGAAATAATAAGTAATTATAAAAATGTAAATTTTAGCAGGGCCTAGAGAAATCATAAATTATGAAATCGTGTGCTCGAAAACTCAAAATCATTATAGAATCTATATTTAATTTTGCAATCAGCTGAGAACTATGATTGATGCGCTTACTACTTTTGACGCATGCGCACTCATCTGAAAATTCAGAACATGTCCTATGTTTTCGCTCAGCGAGCGAAGACAAAAACTTGACACAGAACATAAAAAGGGGTGTGGTTTTGTGCCCTGCGACTCAGAAGATGTTCCATATACCCGTAACATGTTTAGTATACACTTTAGTAGATCAAGTCTAGTATACATGTCATAAGTGTAAACGCGGTGTAGCGCTGAATATAATAGTACCCCTTACCCGCTATGCAAAAAAACCCAATTCACTGATACCAAGTGCTACGATAGCGGCTCTGGAACACTGGGCGCAAAACCGTGTATTGACATTATCACACAATCGGGGCGCCACAAGTAAGAAGTTTTAATTAATTTGTATTACCATAGTAAGAGAATTCTCATCAACTTTCCATAGTACCAAGACATTTGAATGAACGGTACCAAACTACAATTAATTTGTATTTTTATAAACTGTATACAGAGAGGAATCAAATCAAATCACACACACACATAAACACACGAACAAACACACGCAATCACTTTGATTTTTACTTTTCTCGTACATACGAAGTATAGAGAAAGTCTTGTAATCGTGCAAAAAAAAATCGAGATTTTTGCAAATCTCGACATTTTAGGTCTCCCTGAGTCGGAAAAACATAATTTTGCAATCTTGTCCGTATGTCCCTGTGTGTGTGCGTGTCTGCGTGAGTGTGTGTGTGTGTGTAAACACGATAACTTGAGTACCGTTACAGCTAGGTTGATGAAATTTCATATATAACTATTATATCAAAATCGAAGATCCATATCAACTTTTGAGAGATTTCCGATAACCTAAAGTGGAGCTTTTTCTACTTTAGATTTTTCAAAAGCCTATAACTTGAGTAATATTTCAGATAGATAAATGAAATTTCACATGTGCAAATTCTAATTCTCTGCCTTCTTCCAAATTTTGAGTAATTTCCGTTGACCGGAAGTAGTAATTTACGCTATTTCCGATTTCTCAAAAAAAAAACGCATGTGAATTTATAAAGTACTAATAATATCCCGCACTACTATGCACATTTTATTTGGCGTTCACTTGGTGTGCAATTCTTTTTTTTACGAGATTCTATTCTATTATAAAAAGTTTAAGTAATTAAAAATGGATTAAAAATATTGTCTATGTCCCGAGTTGCCATCCCCCGTAGTGTTATATTAGAATATTCGAGAAAGTTTAGAAACCTTTATAAATAGAATATAACCTAGTAGAAAATAATGTGCACTCCCGGTTTATTCGTATACACAATATAGAGGATATATTGTAAGTGTGCAGACAGATCACATGCATTTTTTTCAGTTTTCACCGTTTTACACCTCAGTACTTGTTCATATACGGAACATAGGGGACTTATTTTTATCGGGCAAAAATTTCAAATATAAATTTATCTAAATTTCAGCGTTTTACCCGTAATCAAGTCGGAAAAACTTGGCTTTGCCAGTATGTTCGTGCGTGTGTAAGTGTGCGTGTGTATGTATGTCTGTGAATACGATAACGTGAATACCGTAACATAAATACTTATATATCAAATATTATCAACCCTATCTATAGCGGTACTCATCGTGTTCACAGATACACACTCAAGTCTACACACAGAGAGAGAGATAGAGAGAGAGACGGACAATGTTGATGTTGATGTTGATGTTGATGTTGATGTTGATGTTGATGTTGACGTTGACGTTGACGTTGACGTTGACGTTGACGTTGACGTTGACGTTGACGTTGACGTTGACGTTGACGTTTTCGGTCACGTTCACGTTCACGTTCGCCGCTATTTAGTTGTTTTGTTTTCTACTTTTCAGTAATTCATAATTTGTGAATTCGACAGTACCAATGCTGCCACTGAAAATATTTGGTTTAAAACACTATCAGTAGGTCGTTAAGGACGATACTACCCCCACCCTCCTTCCCCCAACCCCTACCCTACACCCCCCCCCCCCCGTGAAAGAAGCCTCCTCATAGTTACCTTCCCTAATTTTAAAATCGTTTCAAACTAAATTATCTGCCCCTAGTAGCCGTCACTAAACCCGGCTCTACGATTGTAGACATTTAACGTGAACCACAGCTCACCAGATCATGTGGGGGTGGGGTGGTAGGGAGCGCACTTACAGCTTCTTTTCTAGCGTCTCCAAGAAGATAATTATATATATAGATAGATAAAGGTAACTTATTCTTTTGTTTTTAATTTTTTATATTATAATGTATCAATTATAAAAACGTCATAAATTTGGCTTTTTTCTTAGGTCGTAACGTAGCCTTAAAGCAATCAACTTGGCAATCTTCTACGTTTATTGCTGAAGGTGTATCATTTGATTCAAGTAGAGCTGTAGACGGGAACACAAGTAGACAATTTTACACTCACAAATCATGTTCACACACTTTGTTCAATGAGCCAGGCGTATGGGAAGTCACATTTAGTCAGCCATTGTTCCTGAATAGATTTGTAATCCATAACAGAGGTACACGGCATTTTATGCCAATCTATTCTACTATGTTAATAAAGAAATTGAAAAATAAGTTACATAGATGTGTAATAATTTTTTTGTTTATCAGAAGACAAAAGGGCCCGGATTAAAGGATTTAAATTAACATGCAGCAGCCCATTTAATCGGGAAGAATTTAGTTACACTGATGGAAACCCCGACAATAACGTCACTATTTACACCATCACAACCAGACCCCCAGCCTTTCATATTTCAAGTGTGACCATTTCTACTAGTGACACATTAACGCTATGTGAGGTGGAGACCTACAGCGGTAAGAAAAACACGACATATAGAATCATACATCTATGTTTATTAGTCGTAAGAAATATGAAGAGTTTTAATTATGTTAAATGATATTAAATATATTTTAACTTAGTAGTAATTTAAATGCGGACAGCTAGCAGGTTAAAAAAATACTGCAATGTAAATTACCAAATAGGGATAACAATTTAGTTTAATGTTTTGTTAAAACACTACGCTTTTTATATTAGTTTCAGTTTGGTAACAAATTTTCTTTTACTGTCTGCTTACATCGTAGATCATTTCTGCAGACCTAAAGCATATGGGCCCGAATGTTCCATCCCTTGCAGCTGTAACGATAGAACTGAGAAATGTTTTCCAACAACAGGCGGATGTCTGTCGGGTTGTCCTGTAGGCTATGAAGGTTACGGCTGCTCTGAAGGTAAGCTGGTGTTAACAAATAAACGTTAGAGATGAAGATTGATTACACGTATGTATTACAATCAGTATATGTACTGTATCTTGTTCAAAGAGTAGCATGTCAGTCGATTTGAAATAAATGGTGTTGGGTTTTGGCAAAATGTAATCTTAGGAACGTATGCCAATTACAAATAAAGTCTAAAAAATAAGAGAGTTTGCCATACTTCTTTAAAATCTATACTGATATTTTTCTATACAATAGTTTTTAAATATGAGAAACTACATTTATATTAAAGAGATCAGAAAATCAGGAAATACATGTTAAATATAGTAAAAACTGAGTGTTAAGTACTGTCTACCTAGCGCACAGCACCAGAAGCACCATTTAGCTTGTGATAAGTTGGCAAAAAATTATAAAATATTACGGAAAAAAAAACGCTTTCTCCAGTTCAATGATTAAACATAGTTGAATAGTTATTTAAGTATAAATGGACTGGGAAGTAGCACCATAATGTACATAAGATAACTTTAAATGATGACAATTATACAAACATACAATTATACAAACAGCTGCATTGATAGACGTTTATAGGCAAACGTTAATATTAAATGTGCACAGTTTAAAGCAATCATGTGAAAAGGGGAAGGGTGTTAGTAACTGTACGATTCAATTATTGTATAAGAATTTAAAAACTAACAAGTCTTCCAGTGAACTGTGTCCGACATGTTTTAATGGCTGTCACGCCACTGGTTTAATTGTCTTTGATAGCATGCAGTGACTCACACTACGGCGCAGGATGTGCGGAAACGTGCAGTCGCAGGTGTTTAAACCAACAATGTAACAATATCGATGGTTCATGTCTGGGCTGCTCAGCTGGGTACCAAGGGGTGTTTTGTGAGTACGGTAAGTTATCATTTATTGACTTAGAGTAATTTATAATGTTTAAACGATGAGAATAAAAATTGATTTGAAAAAACATTGTATACATTCCGCCCTTTTTATATACGCACACTGGCATTCATCAAATGATAAAGATAATACATTGGTGTACATGTCAATACATTTGGTGTATAGAACTAGCAAGGAAAAATTTAAAAAAAGATACTTTTAAGATAATTTAAATCTAAATTAAAATCTTAAAGAAAGTCTAAGGAATGCATATGTTTCTGAACAGCCTGTGAAAATACATACTATGGTATGAACTGTACACACAGATGTAGCACCAACTGTATCAGTCAACAGTGTAGCAACGTTAATGGTACCTGTGATAGCTGTATTATTGGGAAACAGGGCGGCTTTTGTGATGAGGGTGAGAAAAGTTTATTTTATCTTGCGTTGACTTAGTCCTGTTTTAACTCATACATTCATGTACTTGGTTGGGTTCATTATCGATCTTTAATGTTAAAAAATTATTTCGTTGTTTGCTTTATTTGTGTCTGATCTTCTTATTCATGTATGGTCATAAGGCGGTAATTTATAACTATATTTGTAGTTTAATAAGGCAGTTAATTATTGTGGATAAAACTACACAGATTGCAGTGCTACAACGTATGGGAATCATTGTAGCGAGCCTTGCAGCACCAATTGTTCAGACCAACTTTGTGACAACGTCAATGGTCGGTGTTTCAGTTGTAATGTTGGCAAAATTGGCTTGCTTTGTGATCAAGGTAACGTGTTTATCTTAACAATTAAGTTTCAACAAAGTGCGGTGAATGAATAGCATATAACCATTGATGCTAATGAAAAACACAACACTACTATAACTGATGTTTTTTTTTTTAGTTAAGTAATTATTTTAATTTTTTTTCTAACACCGTAATTCAACGCAGATTGCGAGAGTGGCCGTTTCGGACAAAACTGTACAAGCACCTGCTCTGACACCTGTTTAAATTCACAGTGCAACGCGACTAACGGTTACTGTTTCAAGTGTATTCCTGGATTTCACGGAATCTTTTGTGATAAATGTAGGCTCTACTGTCTGGATATCAGGGGGAAAAAATTGTGATAATGGTAGATTGTACTTAATTAACGCAGTAAAGAACTTATTCACAGGTGAAAGTATAAGCTATTGGAATTAGTAAATGAAAGATACAAAGTTTAGAATGCTTTAAAATAAAACACGTAAAGATATAACTAAAAATACCAGTATCTGTTAATTTTCTTTACTAAATAAATATTTCTATTCATTGTAACATTCTATACTAAAACCTTAATGCAGTTTGTATTGTTGGTTACTATGTCATACAGCATGCAGTTCCTTATGTTTGATCAACGACACAAAGGTTTGGTGTAGCTACACAGATGGAACTTGTCTTCTTGGGTGTAAGGAAGCGTTTACTGAAAAAGACACGGAATGTAGCTTGTTTAATAGTAAGCATCAATTAGTAACTCTAGTATTTTTGCTTGTTAAAATGTACGTATCAATTATTAATGCTAGCTATCTAGCGTGTTTAATGTTAAGTATCAATTGGTAACAATAGCAATCTTGTTTCTTTAATGGTAAATATCAATTGGTAGCTCTAGTTCTAAGTTAATTCACTTATAATACATACCACGCTTTAACTAAAACTTATATTCTTCTCTTTGAGATACTGCGGATATGTTGTATAGTGAAGCAGATGATTACGACAGCGACCAGCCAAACTCTCCTAATATAATAATTGGAGCAATGCTGCTTATAGCTGGTTTTATTCTCATAGTTGCAATTTTTAGGTAACATTTATTAATATGCTTCTAAAATAAACGGCGAGTGATCTCCTCTAAATTTTCTAGAATATTCTTATATAACTCGGAATATATCCATGATTTCTAATCTATTTTTACTTTCTCGTATACAAACATAGAGGAATTATTGAAATCCTCCAAAAGATCGAATCTCTACGTTTTACACCTCCCTGAGTGAGAAAAAAATAGTTTTGAAATTTTGTCCGTATGTCTGTGTGTTTGTATGTATCTGTGTGTGTATGTGAACATGATAACTTGAGAACCGTTATAGCTAGGTTGTTGAAATTTCATATATAAGTATAATCTCTAATTTGTAGTTCTGTTTCAACTTTTCAGCGATTTCCGCTAACCAGAAGTGGATATTATTCTATGTTTAGTTTTTCAAAATCCTATATCTTGAGTACTGTTTCAGATAGATAAAAGAAATGTCACGCATATAAGTAAACACAGTGGCGTAGCCAGGATCGTCTCAAGGGGGGGGGGTCCAATTTTTACCCGGGGACGAACTTTCGATTTGCACCCACCCCCCCCCCCCCCCCCTCAAACTTTTGATTTGCACCCCCTCCCATCAAACTTTATATCTATATCTTGGAGTACTGTTTCAGATAGATAAAAGAAATGTCACACATATAAGTAAACACAGTGGCGTAGCCAGGATCGTCTCAAGGGGGGGGGGGTTCCAATTTTTTTACCCGGGGACGAACTTTCGATTTGCACCCCCCCCCTCAGACTTTTGATTTGCACCCCCTCCCATCAAACTTTCGATTTGCACCCCCTTCATACTTTATATATAGAGAGTTTAGGGGAAGTACTTTAATCGTGCACAAAAATCACATGAAATTTTGAGTTTTCATCGTTTTACACCTTAGTACTTCATCATATACCGAGTATAGGGGACTTATTTTAATCGGGCAAAAATAATAAATGCAGGTTTATCATAATTTCGGTGTTCTATGCGTCATCGAGTCGGTCTTTATAATTCTGTCCGTATGTCTGTGTGTGTCTGTGTGTATGTCTGTGTGTATGTCTGTAAACAAGATAACTTGAGTACCGTTACAGCTAGGTTGATTAAATTTCGTATACAAGTAGTATATTTAATTTGTAGTTCGGTATTAACTTTTCAGCGATTGCCTGTAACCAGAAGCTGAATTTATTCTACTATGGTATTTCAAAAGCATATAACTTGATTATTTCACTTGTAAATAAACGATCTAGTTCTTTGCCTTCTATCAAATTTTGAGTAATTTCTGTTGACTGAAAGTAGTAATTTACGCTATTTCAGATTTCTAAAGAAAAACGCAAGTGAAATTATCAAGTACTAATAATATTCCGCATTATTATACGCATATGTTTTGGTGTTCACTTGGTGCGAAATTCTTTTTTTCCTACGAGATTCTATTCTATTTTAAAAGTTAAAGCAATTAAAATGGATTAAAAATAATGTCTATATCCCGAGGTGCTATCCCCCATAGTGCTATATAAGAATATTCGAGAAAGTTTAGGGGAGATCACTCCCGGTTTATTTAAAAAGTTGAAGTAATTAAAAATGGATTAAAAATCATGTTTATATCCCGAGGTGCCATCCCCCGTAGATTTATATAAGAATATTCGAGAAAGAATAGGGGAGATCATTCTTTGGAGAGAGGAATACAATCATCTTCAAACATTCTTGACGCCTTTTATAACTGAGCTTAAATCCATAGTTATTACGGAGATTTGGGGTGGTCTAGTTACACTTCAATTTAGATGTGTTAAAAGCCTTTTTGCTCGAACGATAAATTAGATGTATCAGTACAAAATGCTTGAAATTGTATTTACGATGAATTACTGCGAATGTATCTTTCTTCAACAGTGTTGATATTTGTTTTGTTAGTGTGTATCTCATGTTATCTATTGATTCTTAACAGAGCTCCAAAAGTAATGGAAATCAACATAACAGATAGCGAACAGAATGTTGCTAATACAAACACAAATTGTAACATGGATGTAAACAACATTGAAATCTTGGTCTCGGAGCTACATGACATGCAGACAGACGGAAGTCTACTTTACCTTGGAGAGTTTACTGTAAGTATATTCGCAATTTTGTTTGGGAGCATAATGTAAGAGAAATGAATTATGACTATTTCGCAGAGTTTAATGTACGTGCAGTCTTTATTTCATAGATGAGGGTAATGTATTTACATTTAAATATGTTTTGTAGTAAGCTTAATTTAAGTATAGTTGTAATTTTACTGGGATGTTATTGTAAACTCAGTATTCGGTTGGGTAGTTTAACGTAAAATGTTTAATATAAAAAAAAAGATGTTGCAATACTTTTTTGGTCTAAGTAAATGTCCGAAGACAAAATTTCATCAAAGCGACATGGCAAGCTATTATGAACCAATACTCTCTAATTTAAGTAACATTTATTCGATGGTACTGTAAATCTACTGACATCGTTAAAAAAAAAATAATTTATTACATTAAAATACAAGTTTAAAAATTTCTAATATTGATACTTTTAAAAGATGTCTTTATCACAAACCGTGTCAGCGTATATTGGACAGAGTGCCTGTAACAAAAGTTTCTATAAAAATGAAACTATTTGTGCATGTAAGTTTTTGCTTAAAATGTCAATGTTTTAGAATACCTCAAATATTACTGAATATAATATCATTTTGAAGTTGACGGCGAAGCCCAAGCAGTAGAGCACTAGGCTACTAACTTGAAAGTCTCAAGTTCGAATCAGGGTCCAAGTCAGTAGAACGTCCCTGAGTCTAATAATCTCTAATGGGTACCCAACTGATGTTCGGGGAAAGTAAAGGCTTTTTGGTAAAGTGCTGACCACACCTCCATTTATATGCTAAGGTCAAGAAATATATAAACTCTGCTTCACCTGCCCAACGGATCACTAGGTCTAAAAAATGATCCCATACTTTACTTTTTATTTCATGTATTATTTACTTCCGTTCATCATGTTTCCATTTTCTTCGTATTTATGTTATACTAGCCGTCCCGGCGAGGCCTTGCACTGGCACCTCTGGAAAACGTATCTGTAAAGGACCATAACTTGTATGTTTAGTAATCAGCATTTATCAGACATTGCCCACCCTAACCACAACCAACAAAAACACACAAAAAAACGCAAAAATAACACTAACACAAAGCAAACACAAACGAAAACAGAAAAACAAATGCAAAGACAAACCCAACCACAAACACAAAGAAAATCCAAACACTAACGCAAACAAAAAAGCAAACGAAAACAAATCCAAACGCAAACACAAACCCAACCACAACCAAACAAAACCAAAACACACCAAAAAAACACAAATGCAAATACAAACACAAACGAAAACACAAAACCAAACGCAAACACATACACAATCACAAACACAAAGAAAACACAAACGCAAAGAAAAAAAAAGAAAACAAACCCAAACCCAAATCCAAACGCAAACACAACCACAAACGCAAACCTAAACTCCAACACAAAGAAAACACAAACGCAAAGATAAACTCAAAGTGTCCACAGTCTAGCCCGGGGCGCCAAATCGCACCATGACGACGTGCGGCGTAACCGCCTGATTCAACTTAGTAAACGACTATAGTAACCAACTTATTCATAGTCTTTTGAACTCACTTACGCGAACGTAGGTACCATAGCGTACACGGGAAGGCCCGGGGCGCCAAACAGCACCCTGTCGGGGTGCCGGGGGACGCCCGGATTTGATTCACTTAAAGACTATAGTAATCTTTCTTGTTCATAGTCTATCGCACTATTTAAAACAAAATTATGCAGCATAGCGTTCACATGATAGCCCAGGGCGCCAAATCGAACCGTGCAGGGGCGCCAGCGGACGCACCTGTTTCAATTTAGTGAACAAAATTATAATACTCAAAGCTCATCCGTAAACGGAAAGAAATAAACATATAGGTCATGAAGGACCTTGCTTATTAACTGTTATTGATTTAAGAAATAATTAGTAAACAGTAAGTTCAGTGTATAGAATAAATAAAAGGCAGTATTAAAAATATCTACAACATTTGCACTTGATCAATCCCCGCTAACTATGTATTTTTTTTTCCCAACACCAAAACAAAGTAATAAAAAGTGCAATGTTTTATAAAGGGAAGTAGTTGTGTTTTCCTAATTTATCAAAGGGAAGTAAGTGCTAATGGACTAAATATAAATAATTTTCAGACATAATTAGAATTTTTTTAAAAGATGATATTTTTTTAAAATTGTGTTTAATGAACATGCCGACAATTATTACTATCAGTTTCAAACATGAAAGTTATTTCCCAACACTTTCAGTATTAATTTTTAACTAATAAATTTAGACCATTAGCGCTTTAATAATCTAACACTTGAATCCATCGAGGTCTCGTTTTTTATTATTTTTTATTATATTCCTTTGTAATCCACATTAAACATTTTACAAACATACAGAATTGAGCTTTATGTATTAGACTAATAATATTGCACACTATTTTATTTGGCTTTCACTTGGTGTGCAATTCTTTTTTCTACGAGATTTTATTCTATTTTAAAAAGTTTAAGTATTTAAAATGGATAAAAAATCATATCTAAATCCCTAGTTCCCATCCCCTGTTATTTTACATAAGAATATTCGAGAAAGTTTAGTGGAGATCATTCCCGGTTTATTTCTTTTCCTTTAGAAAACTGACTAATAGCACTATGTAGCAGCCTATAAACATAAATAAATAAAACAATAGAACTATTAATAAAACAAAAAAAACTGTTAAAACCATTCTCAATAAAAAAATAATGAGATGTGTACTATGTATTTCACCCATTAGGGGCGGGTACTATTTTGGACATTCACCGGGACTGGTGCAGATGAATGGACAGAGTCCTGGAGAGACATAATGAAGTCAACACCTTACAACAACTCTGATAAATCCTCCAGTGCTAAACCAAACCATTGCGTGTCGCCGCCGACAGTATAAGAAGAAAATGTTGATGCTAACAGCTAGCGTGCTCCAGACTTAATCGATAAAAACTTAAGCTTAAAAGTGTGTCTTAGGCCACAGCAATATATAACAATGTTAACAATGCTTGCCCATTCCTTCATTATATTTTTCTTTAAACATTTTATATATCGGTGTGAACATTTAGCGTCTGATTAAAGTATATGTTTTATATATCAATTTAGTATTGGCTATATTTTGTCATTGAAGAATTACTTAGCCCACTCTCCTCTCCAACTACAAACTGAGAACCAACCCTCACTTAGAAGGAAGTAAACAAGCTTGTTTGATGTTTTAGATAATATAGAGTTGCTTCGACTAACTATAAAAAAAAAAACATAATTATACATGTTGTTCATAGTAGCATTTTAATTCCTTTTGTTCTAAAAATAAGTGGGATGGAAGTTGTTTACTACAAAGTAAACTTTAAATCAAACTCCATATAATGGCATGCGCGGAAAAGTTATGAATGGGAAGAGATTCATTGATACGCTTGACCAATCATATTATAGTACAGTAAATCAAAATAATTCACGATAGGCTGCAACTAGCTAACACAATGCGTCATGGACATGTCTATCAGTTTGAAGAACGTACTGTCAATCCCCTTTACCCCCCTCATCCCCTTCTCGCCATTCATCCAGCGGCCGGTTTATAATCTTGTTACGGCATGCTGTGATAGGCTTGAACGCGTTCTTCAGGCTTTACACCGGACTGTATACGACAAATGTGTTAATATGTATGTCCATCTCTCCGTATACGGTGTGGTAGCAACGAATGTAAATACTAGATAAGATAGCTGATAAGCATTCACTTTGGCCCTGTACTTTACCCTATCTACACAGATGTGTTATTCACGCTTGAATGAACATTGGTAATCTATGGCTCATCGGTTCTTCACGCACTGTCCAGCTGTGGAGTTGGGTGGAGGGGCGTGTCTAGCCTCAAGCGTTGTACCAGTGTTGTGTAATAGGCTATTATAATAAGTCAATAAACTTGTGTAAGCTACAATTTAAGTAGGGAAAGATATTGTATTGAAGTGAGAAGACCGGCTAACAAACAAAACTCGATTTGGTTTGATGTTAGCTGTTCTGAGAATACTGCTCGATTGATAGGATGTGTAATACTTAATAATCATAAATTCATTACCTGTGGTATACATATTTTCTGCTTACATTGAAAAATCTGTCTAAAACTTACAACATAAATCAAAGTGTATTTTATTAGTCAAATGAGTCTTCCACATATAACAAGGCGTTTTTTTTTCTGTTTTCTATAAGAGAAAACGCACAGTGCCTTTTTCCGCTCTTCTTTTTACGTCTTATCAACTTAACATTTTTACTCAAAATTCAACATTCAAATCGCTAAAGCTTTGGAACCCTTTGTCATACAAGGCTAAAACACTCCACGCAAATTTACAATTATACCATCTACAAAAGTACGTTCGTACATTAAGTTTATTACAATATTTTAGGAAATATTGATATTTATGTAGCACCACCCCCTAAGTTTTGCACATAAATTTACGTACAAATTTGTATAAAAAATTGATTACGAGCTATCGTAATGAGTAAACGTAGAAATGTATAGTTTGGTTTGAGAAATCTAAATCTTTCATCCGCTTTTAAAAATCTCTTATGAGGACAAAGTTATAGCGCTTTGAAAACGTGTTAGTTTTCACACCTTTTCGCGGTTTCCACGGCAACCAGTACTGCTATTGACGGCTATAAATTATTTTTTTCTCTAGTTTAAGGGGGGAGGCTCCGGTAAAAAAAAACTTGTATAATACTCGTTAGAAAACAGTTATTTCTTTACTGCTTTATTAAAATACATCCACATGTGCATTTCCATTAAAAAATGGTGGAACAATCTTGGTAATTATGACAACGGCGGCCATCTTGAAAACTAAACCCCCTCGTAGGTTTTCTACCATCCATAAAATATTATATTTTAAGCCCAATAAACAATGAATTCATAATCTTCTTCCATATTTGGGGCACTCAGCTAAAAATTTTAAGTGCATATCTTCAAAATAAGTTATTATGAATTTTCAAAATTCGTGTCCGTTACAAACACTAAATTTTGTGTCCGTTCAAAACACTAATATTTTTTAATGTAACATTGATCTGGAGGAGGTTATGTACACTTATATTTGGTAAAAAGTCTGATCTAATTATATTAACATGTGGTCTGTGTCTAGGAAATACATAAATATATAAAGTGAGTGAAACTATAAAACTACAAGCTTTAAAGATTAATTTAGAGAAAAAAACATATATTTACAGTATTTGAATTTTAATTAGAAATCAATCTTAATTAAGACTATCTGGACAATAATGTTTAGTGTGTTTTATTGTTTTTATAAAACTAACGTTAGATCCATATTTTTAAAATTATTACTTGCGTTTTTTTTTTTGTTTTTTTTTCTGTTTGGAAAATCGCTGCTCGAAGTGTGCTTTATATACAAACAAAAATACTTACTATAGCAGGATATTAAATAAACGTGTAAATAAAATTGTTTACTACAAAATTTTATTTTACAAGTAGATTTTTAAACGTTAAAATTGTTTATATTGTTTTGTTTTTTTTTTTAAATCAGACGAACAATAATTTACTTAATGGGCTGACTCGCGACGTTGCTTAGGCTACGCCGCCATCTAGTTGCCGCCATCTAGTTCTTATCAGCAATTCAAAATTTGGGAATTTCAAATTCCACCCCGTAAGCCCAAATCCTTCCCTCCCACACCCCACCCTCCGCACAGTTTACAGACGACAATGAAAAGATCAAGCAGACATTGTTACCTCTCCTTCGTTTCAAATCGTGTAATACTAAATTATCTGCCCCTAATAGCCGTCACTAATTCAACCAGGCTCCACGATTGTAAACATTCGTCGTGAACCAAAGCTCACCAGATTGGTGGGGGTGGGGGTGGTAGGAATATGCCTGAAGAGCGGAGCGTCTACGTCTTGTCCCGCATGTTCCCCATGAAGAGAATTATATATATATAGATACTTATAACTAAGACAACTCATGTAAAATTACTATATACAATTATGTAGGTTAGTGTCCTCGTTAAAAACTAGAATGGTTGAATATTTTTAATTTCTTTGATTTTCTCGCGTCATAATTTTTACATCTGCACAATCATTCAGTACCTTTAATGTTTGTTGTGTTCATTAAAGGTAATGTTGCTTTTAAAAACGGGAACATGTATTTCTACCACAGATTTGCAACGTTACTTAAGTTATCGGTTTTTAAATACAGGAAAAATAGATGAAAGTATGACATGTATATTGTAGATCAATCAATTTATGAGAATAATCCAAATATGATAGTGCATACGTATATATGAAAATTCGTCTACTTAGCTTAAACAACACTCATGTTGTCATTTTCACACGCGAATAGAGTTCAATCTAAAATACATATATTAACTTAAACGACACTCAAGTTATAGGATTTTTAGAAAACTGAAGTTGAGTAAGTAGAATTTCGCTTTACCGATAATGGCTCTCTAATTCATGGAACAAACATATTTGATGCAGTACTTACAGAACACGTTTCTTAAATGTATCAAGTTATCGTGTTTATACACAAATATATATATATATATATATATATATATATATATATATATATATATATATATATATATATATATATACAGACGGTCAGGATTAGGTAACTAAACTTATCCATCTCAACTCTGATCAAAAAAATTTGAATTAGAAATTTCAAAGTAATGCATTTAATCCTTTACAATCCGTAAAGGAAAAAATAGGGTGGTGTATATAGGCCAAAATTGTAAAAATATATACTAACTACTAGCCGTCCCGGCCAGGCTTGCACTGGCATCTGTGAGAAACCTTTCTGTAAAGGACTATGACTTGTGTGTTTAGTAATCAGCATATACCCGGCATTGCCCACCGTAACCACAATCAACCGAAACCAAAACACACACAAAAAAACAGCAAACATAACACAAATACAAACACAAACGAAAACGCAATCACAAAGAAAACACAAACACAAACGCAAACAAAAAAGCAAACGAAAACAAACCCTAATCCAAATGGAAACACAAACACAATCCAAACCACAAACCCATACTCAAACACAAAGAAAACACAAACGCAGTGCTCACAGTCTAGCCCGAGGCGCCAAATCGCACCATACTGAGGCGCCGGCGAAAACGTCTGATTCAACTTAGTAAACGACTATAGTAACTTATTTTTAGTGTTATGGGATCACTTAAACGTTAATCGTGACACAAATTATGATTGGTTTAATATGTTTTACCTTTAAGTTTGACAAAGAGCTAACCCTAAGGTTAAAAGAAAAGAAATATTATTATGATAATGATGCATAGATCGTTTAAATAGACTAAACGTTAGTAGCGAAAAAAATGTTTATGCTTTAGAAACTATAATTTTATGTTAAACCATAATATACATATGCATATTTTCAACATTATGAATAATACATTACATATATGTATTTACACGTCTACAGAGTTTGCATTCACATGTTGCTAATTGTATTATTCTAACAATAATTCCCTCTTGGAGATTTTGAAATTCACATTTTTGTTTTTAGCGTGAGTAGAAATTATTTTTAAATTACCTCCAATCGCAAAATTACAAAACAGCTTAATTAATTAGTTTTTCTTCCCTATTATTATTAAAATGTATTCACTTTGTCTATGCGAAAAAGTAAAAAGAGTGGCAACTATAAACCAAAATTAAGTCGTTATATAAACAAACCCTACTCTATTACTTATAATAAGACACTGCGACGCAAGTAAAAAGCACGACACGTTAAGTGTTTACTTTTATGGTTCCAAAATCTAAAGCGATGACGGAACGACTTACATACTACCAGCCCGCTTATAATATAGATGACTAATTTAGTTGATTAAAGTAACTTTGTCCTCAACCATTAAGTATTGGTTTGTAATAAATATTAAATACAAGCAGTACTGATGTTTGAACACAAAATTGCTTGGCTGGAAGTGTTGTCTTTTTCCTTTAGAAAACTGACCAATTGAGCCATATTTTAATCTTTAAACATATAAATAAAACAATAAAACTATTAATAAAATGATACACATAACTCAAAATCATTAATTATCATTCAGACCTAATGAAATGTGTATCCTTTTTCTCATCAACCAGGAGCGTACAGATGTAAGTACAAAGTCCTAGAGAGACCAAACGAAGTCAACACACAACAACTTTGCTAACAACTCAAGTGCTAAAGCAAACCATGACGTGACGCCGTCTACAGCAGAAGAAGAAAGCGTTGACCCCAACTGCTAGCGTGCGCCAGACTTAACCGATACAAAAATGAAGTGTGTCTCAGGCTACAACAATATATAACAAAGCTAACAAAGCTTGCACATTGCTTCATTATATTTTTACATATTCTGTATAATCAGTTTGTATATCGGTGTGATCATTTAACACCAAATCTAGTACTTACCAAGAGTAGTTGTGTGGTTAAGTTAAGGTCAGGGTTAGTTAAGGGGTCAACATTTGGTTACATTTTTTTTTTTTAAATAACGTACTAAACGTTACATACTTTTAATTGCGTATTTTGTTCGATTATGTTGATACACTTTCACACAAATCTCAAGCTTGACGATCTAGGTTTTACTATAAGACTGCATGACGTCCTAGGGCACGTTCTGTAGGTAATAACCATTCGATATGTCGTAGTTGGCTTTCTATAGTATTTTTGCATTTCTCAATTAACAGGTACTATCCGTGTCTTTTACTATATTTATGGTAATTTAACCGTATTTTCTTTCAATGCTTCGCTTTGTGTCCACATTTACTTAAGATTTTATTTTACATACCTAGATAAACTATGTGCTGATTTATGCAATGATCATAGAGTTAAAAATAATAATATTATTACAAAAAGTAAAATGTTTAAAGAAGTTGTATTTTTTTTTATTATGGCATTACAATGCTAAATATAGTATTTATCATTAAACTTGTAAACTACAAATATGTAATTGCTTTATTTGTTCTGTTTCATTTTCGAAAAAAAATAGTTTTTATGTATTGCAATCGTTCAGGACATAAGCTAGACATACAGACACACAAACATACTCATATAAACACACATGCAGACACACATACAAATGCATATATAGACACACACTGAAAATGTAAAGGTCAACGTTTTAACAAATGTCCGTCGGTACATCCATTAAACCTAATCCCCTCCACACACCCCACTGGAAAAAAATGTCTAAAAGAAGCAGTGACTCTATGGACACTACTTCATTAAATGAAACCAGAGTGATACAAGGCCATCTGCCATCATTAACGTAATTTGAAAGCAACCATCAGCCGTGTAGTCGTCCATACGTCCTACATATCAAGCCCAGTTATAAAACAACAAGAAAATGGTTATCTACTTACAAGCCATACTATCCAAGTAAATTTTTAATGTAATGCTTATTTCGTAACAAAAATTATTGATAATACATCTATATATAGACATTTTTTTCACATTTAGATAAATGAGCACTAACTTGCATCGATTGTGAATGCCTATGTGTGATTAGTAAATATGGACGCTGGAGAAAATATAGGTTAGTTTCAGTACATTTTACTATTTTTAATGCAAATTTTATCTAGTTATAAATGTAATCCAATCTATGCTAACGTTATAAAACACAAACAGATCATTACATTTCATTTACCTCTAACTTGTTCTCCTGTTTAGAGTAACTCTTATGAAGAAATCCTTTAAACGTGGCACACATTTGATTTATACTTAGATCTCTGAACCTAGATCTAGATCTAGATTTATAATCTAGTTCAATTTGTTTTAAACTGTGACACTTAGCTGAGGCTAAAGTTTTACTACTATTATGATGAGGCTAATTGTTGTACTCATTTTAAATAAAACTAAACGTTTGAAAGCGATTGGGCATAAGTGCTGACCAAACTATCCCCTTTCATATGTCGGGATCACTGCCCCATGTGTCTAGACACGAAAGGGAATATACATAATATATATATATATATATATATATATATATATATATATATATATATATATATATATATATATATATATATATATATATATATATATATATATATATATATATATATATATATATATTCTTTTTAGATCATCTTCTGAGTACAACAACAAAATGGACTCTAAGCTATCTCTGATTACCGTGTTTGTCTACACTTTTGTAAAGTTTACACCATCATGTAAGTTTCCGACATGTACCCTATACAGCATACAACACACATCTTGGCCTATCACCAAGACGAACCTCACTATAAAAATATTCTTGGGCACGGTATTTAGAGAGCAGTATGTTTCAATTAAAGTTGTTCACATTTACATTGTCCCCTGCCGTATTTGACACTAGCTAGTTTGTCTACGGAGACAGTTTTAGGACATTTGATTCGTCCATTGATTATAAGGTGTGTAAATCAGAAGCTATCAAGGTATGCAAACGTTGCGTAGTTATCTTTAAATGCGGCATGGTATAATATTATAATTATACATCATGTATAAATAGGAACATTTTAGCGCCCCAGTCTATATCATGAAGAATCGTGGATTGTACAGCAGGTCTAATAAGTTATACAAATTTCAAGTTTCTGGGAAATAAATATAGTTGTCATAGAAAGCTAAAGTCCCAAGTCGAAGTTTTCGTTTGACTAGTAAGTGTTCAGCTACCATGGTAAAAGAAGATATCGTAATCCACGGTAATCCAGCTAAATCACATACTTCTGTTACTTTAACTCTTTCGATCATGGCTACACGTTTTATCAAAGAAACGACGTAATAAAGACCATAAGAGCTACGTCGTCGTATCGACAAATACATTAACTGACATATTGGCGTTCTATAATCCTGGAATCAACTTTATGTGCACCGAAATGGGTTTACTGTTGATAATTTTATAAGGTACATTATTATTAATACTGTCTATTTAATAACTAAAACATAATTCCAATCAGGAACCAATCCATTTAAACACGTGCTTTATCATTAAAAAGGCCAAACATGAACTAAATCATCTTTGGACGAAGCCCTGTATGTAAACCTCCTGTGTGTATAGCGACCGATGTGGACCAAACGTATATGGACAAATCACGTTGACAAAACAAACATATACTTACACATCCTACACACATACTAATCGCCTTATGAAATTGTGTATTATTGATTAAGATTATGATTTCACATCCTAGATGTTCAATATTTCCCCTCAAATGTGTATATACTGTTCATTAATTTAATTAAACTATTCTGTAAACCAATGTTCAATAAATGTCATATCTCAAACGCTATTTAATGACTCCCCCGTTTGTTACCCATGTTGAAATGCACTATCATGTATATATTGTATTCAAATAATTAAGCAGTATTTGTGCATCTAAGTTATTTAGTTACACAATAAGAGAACGTGTTTTTTATACGAAGTGACATAGATTTGAAGTCAATACATACGTACTACAGCTTACATCTGTAAACACAGCGAGTAAATATTGCCTAAACAAAAGTTATACACATTACACACAATGAATTACAAAAACATTTCACGTCTACTCCAACTCCCTACAAAAAAATACAATGTATACGCAAACATAAAAACCAATACAACTGCCTGTATGTAAATAATATAATTAAAAAAACATACACAATGGGAGGTCATATAGTTGTTAGACGGACATAATGAGGAAATAATGTAGTGTCGCTGTATTCATTTTGTATAGCTTCAGTATGTGAAACTGGCTGGTTCGGCTCTAGCTGTCAGTACAAATGTCACTGTGTCAACAACCAATGTGATGTTGACGGAAAGTGTACAGGAGGATCTACATGTGTCAGGGGCTGGTTTGGTCTTCTATGTCAATATCGTGAGTAGTTTTAATTTAACTTTTGACAAAAGTGTACAGGCTATTGGAATCTTGCATTTTTATTATTGTTTTGTTTCATCAAACAGAGGACCTGACAACAGATCAGCCAGGAACGACAACATCAAACAGCATATTAACAGATGGCGATGACGCGACGTGTGACAGTGTTCAAACGTTTACTGTGTCTTGGAATAATTCTTATGTTGTCATGTGGCTTAGAGTTGTTTTCGAAGTACCTGGTATGTACATTTTAATTAGACAACATGGTGTAGGGTTTAAGAAATGGAAATTAAACTGGTGAGTAGGCTAGACAATAAAAGACACAATAAACCGGGAGAGATCTCCCCTAAACTTTCTCGAATATTGTTATATAAAAAAACAGGGGATGGGAACTCGGGATATAGACATGAATTTTAATCCATTTTAAATACTTAAACTTTTTAAAATAGAATACAATCTCGTAGAAAAAAAAAGAATTGCACACTGTAACAACATGAACTTCATTGTTGTTATTGTGGGTACGTTGAATAAACTCACACGAGCAATAGTAGTAGCTTCAACTATAACTTTATTTACACTTTATACAAGAATTAATAGATCCATAGTAAATCCATAGTCACAACTGGTATAAGTACAATCACAGTCACGAATCAAAGTGACGTAGTGACATCCTACATTCACAGTCACAGTCCAAGCGCAAGCACCCCCGTTCACCTTTCGCTCTACCTTTTATACGGTCCATTCTCTCCCCTTACGTACATGAGCGATCTCACCCAAAAGCATGGGAAAATACATGACGAGCCGCTCAGACAGTCCTTCCGCTAGCCAGTTACTCTTCATTCATGCAACTTCATGTAAAACACAATATAATATAAACATACCTAATTATACAGTCTGTGACACACACCAGTTAACGCCAAATAAAATGTGCATAATAGTGCGGAATATTATTAAAAGAAAAGTTTCCTTTTCAAACCTGACGGTCTATAGGGCAAGTGAAGTAGAGTTCACTTGTTTCTGTGACCTCGGCATATGAAGGGATAGTGTGGTCAGCACTATGCCCAGCCGCCTTTACTTTCCCTAACATGAGTTAGGTACCCATCAGGGTTGGGTGGACTCAGGGACGGTCTACTGACTTGAATCCGGATTTGAACTCGAGACTTACGGGTAGGCGGCCCAGCTCTCTACCGCTAGACCACTCCGTCCCCGGAATATTATTAATACTTTATAAATTGACATTAGTTTTTGAGAAATTGGAAATAGCGTAAATTAGTACTTCCGGTTAACGGAAATTACTCAAAATTTGAAAGGTAGAGAAATAGATCTTTTACTTACATGTGAAATTTAATTTATCTATCTGAAATAGTATTCAAGTTAGAGGCTTTTGAAAAATTCAAAGTACAAAAAGTACCACTTCCGGTTATCGAAAATCGAAATCGCTGAAAAGTTGATACGTATATACGATTTTGATAAAATGCTTATATATGAAATTTATATTCCTAGCTGTAACGGCACTCAAGTTATCGTGTTTACAGACACACACAGACACACATATACAAATACTCACAGTCAAATGGACAAGATTGCAAAATTATGTTTTTCCGTATCAGTGAGTAGTAAAACGTCGAGATTTGTAAAAATCTCGATTTTTTTGCACGATTACAAGACTTCCTCTATACTTCGTATATACGAGAAAGTAAAAATCACTTCTTCTACTTTCTTAATTCTATTGTTGGAAGAAATTCCCTCCACCACAATTAAGTATTACGTATCAACTTGTTATGCGCCATATCGGCTGTTGACTCCGATTCCAGCCAGCATTGCTTTTTTTATTTGTCTTTGTCCAACTTATTATTTGAACAGTCTACAAGGCAGCAGTTGTTAGATGTTGGCGTTGTCTCTTCTAGATAAGTGGCTGTCCCCAGCTATCGAGCCTTATCTGCCTGGGAAGTTTCAAACATTAGTTTCTAAATTTCTAAATTTATTTTTCAAACCCGAAGATACGTTTTTACAGAAGCGTTTTTCTTTTGAAAACATTAACTGGCAGGCACTTTAAAAATTAAGAACCGAATCAATCTTGAGTTCATTGTAGATTTGTTAATGAGTAATAATATAGTTAACTGAATTCATATAAATAAAAATATATGCAATGTTAATTTATACCATTATTAAAACTAAACGTTTCTGAAATGAGGGTTTAAAAAGGGCGTTTCTGTTAATTCAATAATTTGAGGCGTAATTTATATAACCATTTAGATTAGCAAGTACTTTAAAAACAGAGTACTTTTTAAACATATTTAATTAAAAATGAGATATTTATTCTCTATACATCTTTATAGGTGTTTATTCCCGTTAGATGTTTTTGGTTTCCTTTCATCGCCGACTGTTTTTCTTGCAAAACATAATATATTCATCACATTGTAATATCGCACAATGTGGCAACTAAGACCATTTTATTTGAATATCGATTTTCAACCCATTGAGTTTTAGGTTTAGGTGAAAACGTATTGCGTAACCTTGCGAAGTAGAGTATGGTGTAATGGAAACATGCTATATTTAATCAGCTGTGTATTACGAGGTTTATTTGTACCCTCTTTGTTTAACTGAAAGAATAGTGCTAAAAATGTTTCCGATAAAAACCGGTCTAAAATCAATAAATAAAATGCTACTTTAATTTATCAAGTGCTGTTGATTTATATTTTAATCACTTGCTCAGGTTTCAGCACATTTATTAAATGTTTAGACGTATTGTTTTGTTTACCTAGTGGTTAAATATGTCCTTAACAACATAGTAAGACGTCTAAATATAGACAAACAATACTAAACAATTAAAAAAAAAAGACGATCAAATTTCGGATCTTAGCCTCCTACTACAAGTTTACGGTTTTAAAAAAAAAAATCCATACTTTATATATATATATATATATATATATATATATATATATATATATATATATATATATATATATATATATATATATATATATATATATATATATGTATATATCAGACTTGACACGAACTAGCGAAGTTACGTTTATCAAAACGGATGGGACAAGGGTTAACTGCATTGATGAGCAGGTGATAATATTCACGCTTAAAGTCACGGATATTCATTGTTCTACCAACACACTGAACAGCGAAATTCTCCTAAATTTGAAGTCAAATAAATCTGTTTGCTCTGTCTACATCAGCGGTGGTAAATTTTCAAAAACTTTGTTTATTGTTTTTTAATTTTTTGTATGTATGTTTAAACAAAAATATAGATCATATAACTATTTTATGTGTACATTAAAAACGTCGTGCTATTTGTGGCATAATTTGATGTTGTTTGTAAACTAATATTTTTATCATGTTGGTATTCAAACAATGAGTTTATTATTGTCCATTTAACTAAAATTGGTTATAAGATTTGTATCAGCATTTTATCAAACATTATCAAGCGGTAGATGTGTACTAAACGTGTACTGTTTGTCAGACGCTGACACATTTCCTGATTGTGTACACACGTTCCCTAAGATAGCGTGCACTGCACTCTGTATAAGAATGGCAATCAAGCTATCACACAATACAAGCACGGGTTTGTGCTAACTAGCGACTTGCATTTATAAATGTAAAGCTCACAAACATTCATTCCTTTGACGATAGTATAAGTATACGTCAGTCATCTCGCGAGGTACGTAGGTAGGTATCGTGTTAGGTAAAGCCCACTCTTTATTTTAAAGAATGTTTATAACATGATATGCTATTAAGTTGTTATTGAATATATATATATATATATATATATATATATATATATATATATATATATATATATATATATATATATATATATATCCCATATATCCGTTTATCCCCCGGTCCGCCGACCCAACCCACCCACCCGGGAATAGGGCTTTACCCCCCTGTCAATTACCACCCTGTCATTTACCCCCAGCCCAGTAGAATATTACCCCCACCCCCCCCCTCCCCAAACGGACATTGCAGAGGGTTGGAGTTAAGTTTAGGGTTAGAGTTAGGGTTAGGGTTAGTGTCCATTGAGGTAGTTGTCGCAATCGGGTAAGTGTCCATTCGGGACTTTGTCGTAGACCCCTACCTACCTACCTACCTTCGTACCTATCTATCTAATATATATATATATATATATATATATATATATATATATATATAGATATAGATATAGATATAGATATAGATATAGATATAGATATAGATATAGATATAGATATAGATATAGATATAGATATAGATATAGATATAGATATAGATATAGATATAGATATAGATATAGATATAGATATAGATATAGATATAGATATAGATATAGATATAGATATAGATATAGATATAGATATAGATATAGATATAGATATAGATATAGATATAGATATAGATATAGATATAGATATAGATATAGATATAGATATAGATATAGATATAGATATAGATATAGATATAGATATAGATATAGATATAGATATAGATATAGATATAGATATAGATATAGATATAGATATAGATATAGATATAGATATAGATATAGATATAGATATAGATATAGATATAGATATAGATATAGATATAGATATAGATATAGATATAGATATAGATATAGATATAGATATAGATATAGATATAGATATAGATATAGATATAGATATAGATATAGATATAGATATAGATATAGATATAGATATAGATATAGATATAGATATAGATATAGATATAGATATAGATATAGATATAGATATAGATATAGATATAGATATAGATATAGATATAGATATAGATATAGATATAGATATAGATATAGATATAGATATAGATATAGATATAGATATAGATATAGATATAGATATAGATATAGATATAGATATAGATATAGATATAGATATAGATATAGATATAGATATAGATATAGATATAGATATAGATATAGATATAGATATAGATATAGATATAGATATAGATATAGATATAGATATAGATATAGATATAGATATAGATATAGATATAGATATAGATATAGATATAGATATAGATATAGATATAGATATAGATATAGATATAGATATAGATATAGATATAGATATAGATATAGATATAGATATAGATATAGATATAGATATAGATATAGATATAGATATAGATATAGATATAGATATAGATATAGATATAGATATAGATATAGATATAGATATAGATATAGATATAGATATAGATATAGATATAGATATAGATATAGATATAGATATAGATATAGATATAGATATAGATATAGATATAGATATAGATATAGATATAGATATAGATATAGATATAGATATATATATATATAGATAGATATATATATATATATATATATATATATAGATAGATATATATATACATATATATACATATACACACACATATATACATATCTAATATTATATAATATAATATAATATAATCCCATGTAATTTGAGTAAAAGTAACGTATACTTCGTTCTATCGTGTTAGGTCGTAATGTCGCCCTAAAACAAGCAACCTCGCTATCAAGTACTTACTCGAGTCAAGGTATCACCTACGAGGCCAGTACAGCTGTAGACGGCAATCGGAGTGGGAATCTTACAGCAGATAAATCTTGTACACACACCTTCTACGGCTCGTCTGGTTGGTTTAAGGTCGTCTTTAGTCAGCCATGGTATCTGAACAGATACGTGCTCTATAACAGATGTAAGTGGTATTTTATCTTGTAATGTATGCACAATCAGTAACTAAATATAATAATAGTGTACGTTGCTAAGTAATAATCAATAAAGCGAATTGTATGTTTTTCAGTGCAAAATAGAGAACGGCTTAAAGGATTTATTTTACAAAGCTTTAGTTCGAACAATATTCTACAATTTTCTTACACGGATACAAACCCATCCGCTGACGTTCCTGTTTACCACGTGACAACCAGGCCTGCAGCAATGCCAATTTCGTATGTGAAGGTGACTGCTACAGGCATACTAACGCTGTGTGAGGTCGAGGCTTATAGCGGTAATGAAACACAGGGGAATTAAAAAATACAAATAATTCATATACAAATAGCAGAAAAAATGCAAAAATATAGCTTAAAATAATAACTCCTTAAATCAAAGTAGGCCTACAGTTTAGTTTTAGTTTTTGTTATGGCATAATCTCCCGATGTAAATGGCTATTACATCATTACATAAATACCCTTGTAATGATTTCATGTCATTTTCTGCTGGTAACAAACATTTGCTTTGCCTGCTTTCATCGTAGATCAACGCTGCACGGCTAAAATGTATGGGCTCGAATGTTCCAGTCCTTGCAACTGTGACAAAACAGAGGAGAAATGTATAGAAGCTACTGGCGCTTGCCCATCGGGTTGTCCTGCAGGGTTTGAAAGTTACGGCTGCTCTAAAGGTGAGTTCATGTAAGTAAACCAAACGTTATAGATGCAGAAAGAGGAGGAAGATTTATTGCGAGCTGACCCACGACGTATCATTAATTGTTTTATTTCTTTTTTTCAGTAATTCATAATTTGTTAATTCGAAACTACCAATGCTGCGACTGAAAATATTTTGCTTTAAAACACTATCAGTAGCTAGTGAAGGACGATTATCCTCACCCTCACTTTCCACTCATCTCCCACTCTCTCCCCCCCCCCCCACCCCAGCCCCCGTGAAAGCAGCCGTCCGTGACGACAGTTTATAGAAGACAATGAAGTGATCAAGCAGAAATGGATATTACTTCCCCTTAGTTTAAAATCTATATGTATAATTCTCTTCTTGGATACCCTAGAAAACACCAAGCTGTGTATAATTCTCTTCTTGGATACCCTAGAAAACACCAAGCTGTAAGCGCGCCTCCTTGCAGCATACTCTCCTCCTCTCTAGGCATACCGCTACCACACCCACCCCCACATTGTCTGGTGAGCTGTGGTTCACGCTAAATGTTTACAATCGTAGAGCCGGGTTAGGTGACGCTTATTAGGGGCATATAATTTAGTTTGAAACGATTTTAAACTTAGGGTAGGTAACTAAGAGGAGGCTGCTTTCACATGGGGTGAAAGGAGGGTGGGGGGGGGGGTATCGTCCTTAACCACCTACTGATAGTGTTTAAACGCAAGTATTTTCAGTGGCAGCATTGGTACTGTCGAATTCACAAATTATGAATTACTAAAAAGTAGAAAATAAAACAACTAAATAGCGGCGTATGATTTGCCGCTCGTTGTTTAAAACCCCTTAATAACCGTCACTTATTGGACCCGTCTCTACGATTGTAAAGAGCTCACCAGACAGGTGGGGTTGGGTGTGGTATAGACATGGTCTGATGAGCATACGTGTTGGTGTACTCCATGGTCAGTCCATGAAAAGAATTATATATATATATATATATATATATATATATATATTTATATATACATATATATATATATATATATATATATATATATATATATATATATATATATATATATATATATATATATATATATATATATATATATATATATAATGTTCGTATTTACCCTCATTTTTATTTTTTCATATATCTTTCGTAATTTTTTGTTGGTAGTGTGTACTCACTCACACTATGGCCCAAAATGTGCAGAGAATTGCAAAACTTGCCTGAATCAACAATGCAACAATGTCGACGGTTCGTGTCCATCCTGTGCTCCTGGTTACAGAGGGAGCTCTTGTAAAGAAAGTAAGACATTATTTTGTTACCTAAGCAATTCTGAATAGTTGAAAAACTTAGGTATACAAAACGATATCCAGTACACAGTGGCGGAACTAGGAAAAATGGGCCACCCCGCAAACAAAATTTTTGGGCCCCCCATATATATATATATGTATATATATATATATATATATATATATATATATATATATATATATATATATATATATATATATATATATATATATACACAATACGAACATAGGATACTCCTTTTTGGCCTGATCGGGTTTTGAAAAAAAAATTCAATTAAATCTTATCACAACAACAATGTCATGTGTATGAGTGCATTGGTCTGTTTTGAAAATCTCTGTTTTCATTTATGTTTAATACTCCTATTCATATAGTCGGTCAAAAGTATATCAATCGTGAGAAGCTTTGTATAAATAATGGTGTCTCGTGTTATGTTTATTTTTATGTTTTTTTGTATTTATATTATTAATTTTAACTACCTTTCATTTTTATACTGTACCATTCCTTAGTACTTTTTTTAAAAATAATAATTAAGACCAGTAATTGCTGTTTAATTTGGTTTTTACAAATCTATTAAAAAGAGCGTTTGAGCAATCCTATTTGACTATTTGAAAAAGGGAAATAATTTATGGAAGTGGTTTGAGCGTTTGCCTATCTTTCATTACGTAACAGCATGTCTAAGCTACTATATAACATCACTACTGTATTAGATCTGTTATCTGTTTGTTATTTACAGAACCACTATCAAGGTGCCAGTGACTAAACTAATATATATATATATATATATATATATATATATATATATATATATATATATATATATATATATATAATATAAGCGGGCTGAGCGTGTGTCAGTCTGTCATCGCTATAGATTTTGAAGCCATATCGCACCATACTATGCTTTTCAGTACACCACAGTGTCTTATTATAAGTAATAGAGTAGGGTTTGTTTATATAACAGCATAGAGCTATTTTATAATTGCCACCGGTTTTACTTTTTTGCATAACGTAAAGAAAATATTAAATACACGTACATTGCTAAAACATATTAAAAAGATCAATGTCAAATATCATTTTCGTTTATAATCCTAGAAAAAATGGATACATTTTTGTAAAAGTAGGCAGAAAAAACTAATTAATTCAACTTTTTTTGGTTGTAATTTTTGCAAGGGAGGTAATTTGAAAATATATTTAACTCATCAATAATTTTTTTTATTACTACCGCATTGATTATTATATGTTAAGGTTCATAATTAAAAGAGAAAAATGTTAAGATTATTTAAATTATTTATTATTATTTTCTAATTAGTCTATGATTTCTCAAAAATTACTATCTGTTTGCTTTTGTTTTTCGGTGTTATGGAAACAGATGTTAAAATTAGACATTTTGAGAATAATGGAAAGGCTCTCTCTGTGCGCAGACGCCGGGGAAAACGTGTTTTTAATATTCAACTCACTCTCAATAATTTAAGTTATTTTTTTTTATTACTACCCCATTGATTATTATATGTTAAGGTTCATAAGTAAAATAAAAAAATGTTAAGATTATTTACATTATTTTCTAATTAGACTATGATCCCTCAAAATTACTATCAAAATTACTATTTTTTGTTTTTGTTTTTCGGTGTTAACAGATGGTGAAAATTTAGAATTATAGTATAGAGAATGCTGGAAAGGCTCTCTCTGGGCGCGGACGCCTAGGATAAGCATGTTGTTCGGTGGTGATTCTATTGTTGTGGTTGTGTTGTGGTTGCGTTGTGTTGTGGTTGTGTTGTGGTTGTGTTGTGTTTGTGTTGTGGTTGTGTTGTGGTTGTGTTGTGGTTGTGTTGTGGTTGTGTTGTGGTTGTGTTGTGGTTGTGTTGTGGTTGTGTTGTGGTTGTGATGTGGTTGTGTTAGTTTTGTGTTGTGGTTGTGTTGTATATATATATATATATATATATATATATATATATATATATATATATATATATATATATATATATATATATATATATATATATAACACGCTATCGTTCGTGTATTTATTTGAGACGTTTGCCTTGTTTTCTAGAACAGTGTTTATTAAACGTAAACAATGTCGGTACTTTATTTCTTGGCTATTAGTTGTTGGAGCGTTAGTTTATCTACACTACCACCGATACGAGCCAGCTTAGTTAGTGGGGCGCTATCTATTCGCTTCTTGTAAGGCTAAGAGCGGAATGGGAGGTCTGAGAAAGGAACTTAAAAGGGACAACAAAGCACCGATGTGCTTTTATCCATCAGTACCAAATTTGGGATGGTCTCAAAAAGCCGTCTTAATATCTAGCGGCCTCTCGCGCAATTGATGTTTTTTAAAAAGATTTTTGCCAACAACGCGTGTATTTGATTGTAGGAAAATGAATATACAAGAGCGTGATGGTGTCTATAGTATAAAGATACTCCAACCGCAGCTACAGTTTTCTTTTTTCAAAACAACCATCAGGTCAAAAATGCAAGAAAATTAATTTTAACTATAAAAAAAAAATGATTATGGGCGGCTTTGGGCCCCCTAAACGGCGTGCCCCCCCCCTCATTGCGGGGTCTGGTGGCACTGTAGTTCCGCCCCTGCTAGTACATCAACAAAATGTTTCCCAACGAAATTATATATATATATATATATATATATATATATATATATATATATATATATATATATATATATATATATATATATATATATATATATATATATATATATATATATATATATATATATATATATATATATATATACATATATATATATATACATATATATATATATATATATATATATATATATATATATATATATATATATATATATATATATATATATATATATATATATATATATATATATATATATATATATATATATATAATATATAAAGCTCAGTTCTGTATGTAAAAATACATGTTTGTCGTTGACATACTTCCATGGATTAAAGTGTTAGATATATTTAAAGTCCTTACGGTCTAAATTTATGAGTTAAAAAATTAATATTGAAAGTTTTGGGGAATAATTTTTTATTTATCAAACTGAATGTAATAATTTTCGGCATGTTCATGAAACACAAGTTTTAAAACAATATCATCTTTTACAAAAATTCTAATTATGTCTTTATTTAGTCCTATAGCACTTACTTCCCTTTGATAAATTAGGAAAACACAATTACTTCCCTTTATAAAACCATTGCATTAGTGGAAAATAATTTACTTTTTATTACTTTGTTTTGGTGTTGAAAAAAAATAATTACATAATTAGCGGGGATTGATCAAGTGCAAATGCTGTAGGTATTTTACGGATAAGCTTGGAGTATTAAAATTGTTCATTAAATTGAAACAGGCGCGTTCGTTTTAGTGAGTGCAAAAGACTATGAATAAGTTGGGGTACTATAGTCGTTCATTAAGCTAAAACAGGTGATTCCGCCCCGGGCATTTATGTTCGCGTTAGTGTTTTCTTTGTGTTTAGGTGGGTTTGCGTTAGTGGTTGAGTTTTTATTTGGTTCGTTTTTGTTCTTTCTTTTTTCGTTTTTGTTTGTGTTTTTTTCTTTGGGTTTCTATTTGTGTTTTTGGCTGGTTTTGCGTTTGGATTTGGTTTGTTTTCGTTTGTGTTTTTTCTTTGGGTTTGTGTTTGTGGTTGGTTTTGCGTTTGGATTTGGTTTGTTTTCGTTTGCTTTTTCGTTTGTTTTTTTCTTTGTGTTCGTATTGGTGTTTGTGGTTGTGGTTGGGTTTGTTGATAGGTTTTTGTTTTCGTTTGTATTTGTAATTGTGTTAGCGTTATGTTTGCGTTTTGTTGGTTGTGGTTTGGGTAGGCAATGCCGGGTTTGTGATGATTACTAAACACACAGGTAATGGTCTTTAACAGAAAGGTTTTTCACAGAAGCCAGAGCAGGGCCTGGCCGGGACGGCTAGTATATATATATATATATATATATATATATATATATATATATATATATATATATATATATATATATATACAGAATGTAAATAATGTATATTTTTTTACTGCATGATAATATTGTATGCCACAATTAGACAGCTGTAAACCTAGCTTTCTAAAGACATAAACAATACAGTATGCCATCTTGTTTCTAAATAAGCCTGTGAGGCTACATACTACGGTCCGAACTGTGCACAAAGATGCAGCGAGGACTGTAAAGAACAACTGTGTAGCCAGGATGACGGTTCCTGCATCAACTGCCCTATTGGAACTGAGGGCATGTTTTGTGAAACGAGTGAGATACGTAGAATTTAGGTTGCTGTTTTGCTGGAACAGAGGGCAGTTGTTTTTTTTTTTTTTGGGTGGGTGGTTCGGTAGTTGGGAGGGTAGAAGGACTAACGGACAGACAGATACGTAGGAGCGATGTAGATGTAGATGTAGATGTAGATGTAGATGTAGATGTAGATGTAGATGTAGATGTAGATGTAGATGTAGATGTAGATGTAGATGTAGATGTAGATGTAGATGTAGATGTAGATGTAGATGTAGATGTAGATGTAGATGTAGATGTAGATGTAGATGTAGATGTAGATGTAGATGTAGATGTAGATGTAGATGTAGATGTAGATGTAGATGTAGATGTAGATGTAGATGTAGATGTAGATGTAGATGTAGATGTAGATGTAGATGTAGATGTAGATGTAGATGTAGATGTAGATGTAGATGTAGATGTAGATGTAGATGTAGATGTAGATGTAGATGTAGATGTAGATGTAGATGTAGATGTAGATGTAGATGTAGATGTAGATGTAGATGTAGATGTAGATGTAGATGTAGATGTAGATGTAGATGTAGATGTAGATGTAGATGTAGATGTAGATGTAGATGTAGATGTAGATGTAGATGTAGATGTGAATGCACATGCAGATGCAGATGTAGATATATGTAGATATATGTAGATATATGTATGTATATATATGTATATATATATGTATATATATATGTATATATATATGTATATATATGAATATATATATATATATATATATATATATATATATATATATATATATATATATATATATATATATATATGTATATATATATATATATATATATATATATATATATATATATGTATATATATATATGTATATATATATATATATATATATGTATATATATATGTATATATATATATATATGTATATATATATATATATGTATATATATATATATATATATATATATATATATATATATATATATATATATATATATATAATTTTATAATTTTATAATTTTATAACAATACGAAGATTGCAGACCTACTATGTATGGAGATCGATGTAGCGAGCCTTGTAGCACCGACTGCACAAACTCCCTTTGTGACAGAACCAATGGTCGGTGTTTAAGTTGTAACGTCGGCAAAAGGGGCTTCTTTTGTGATCAAGGTAACATTTAAGACAATATAAAAAACAGGGACACGAGTCTATATTTTTAGGTAATAAACTATTCATGTTTTTTCTTGACTCACACTTTCAATGCAGACTGCGCAGAAGGCTTTTTTGGAGTCAACTGTAAAAGTACTTGCTCTGACTACTGTTTAAGTTCACAATGTAATTCGACTACCGGTCACTGTTTCAAGTGTAAAGTTGGATATAAGGGAAACTTTTGTGATCAAGGTAGGCTCTACTATCTGGATATAAGGGAAACTTTTGTGATCAAGGTAGGCTCTACTATCTGGATATTATAAAATTTGTGATCAAGGTAGGCTCTACTATCTGGATATAAGGGAAACTTTTGTGATCAAGGTAGGCTCTACTATCTGGATATAAGGGAAACTTTTTTGATCAAGGTAGGCTCTACTATCTGGATATAAGGGAAACTTTTGTGATCAAGGTAGGCTCTACTATCTGGATATCAACGTTACCTTTGTGTTAAAGGTAGCCTCAATTGATATAACAAGGTTAAGTCACATATTTGCAGTTTATTTTACAACTTATCGAGACGAGTAATTAAGATATACATTTCTATTACTTTATATTTAATGAAATGGTGAATTAATTACGTAATCGTATGACAATAAAAATGTTGTAACATGCTCTACCTTCCGGCAGTGTGTGATAAAGGTTACTATGGAGACGGTTGTAATACAGCATGTAGCACCTTGTGTTCGGTCAACGAGAAGGATACTATTTGTAACAACACAAACGGCGCATGTCTCATTGAAGGTAATAGCACGTTTACATCACTTGATATGTAATGCACCTTTACTATGGTATGTGTCAGCTGGTAACTCATACGCTATTGGATTTTAAACACTGTATACATAACAGGAATTAATGGAATTTTTTATTCTCTTTGTTGCACTGTAGCTACGCAATTTCTAAAAGAGGATAGTTCCTCAACGACAACAAGTATTGTTATAATAGTTGGAGTTTTGGCTGTTATAGCTGTGGTTATCGCTGCTATTTTATTGAGGTAACGTATCATACCTATAAATATTTCTGTTAAGTATCTCATGCCAAGGCCAAATGTTTCAGTGTTAGATACACTAACTTGCATTTATAGGTACATTACTTTTAAGGCATCTTTTTCCAACAACGTTAACAACTTTAGTGTTAGATTATTCAGGTTCTTTATATATTTTAAACAGGCCGAAAAATAAAAGACTGAAAGGCAATATTGAAATAATCAGTGAACAAAGTATTTGTGATAGAAACAAAAACCGTAACAACTCGTGCGCCAACGGCAAGGAGGTGTTGGTCTCAGAGCTACATGACTCAATGCAGACTGACGGAAGACAATTTTACATTGAAGAGTTTAATGTGAGTATAATCTATGTTTTCGTTGGGGGTTTATTGTGATAGAAATTAGTCGCTTTGTCTCGAGATGAATATAAGCGCGATCGGTATTTTGGTAGGGTGTTTGTGCTGTCCGTGTTTGTGTGTGGATTTTTTTTAAGTACAGTTAGTATTAGTGTTCGGTATTTTAATGTAGCATTAAAATATTGTAGTGTGTATTTCTGTTTGTAATCAGTACTTTGGTATGGGGTTTTCCGCGAAAAATAAATTTACAAATTAAATTTAATGTAAGCATATTCTGTACCGAAATTACAAACACAGAACAAACAATAGCTTAATGCGCTCGATCTATCGGGGACCCATGAAATTACTTTCTATAAACCGTAGTGTGCATTTTATCACCAAATTACAACGAGTAGTGTATATACTTTTCTACACTTTTCTATTTTTTCTTTACTTTCACGTATACAGATCATAAGCAAAGTATTATAACTATGCTGCATAATTTAAAGATATAACGGAATATAAATTCTGACACATTTTGACGTTTTAAAAACTAGCGAAACTTAGAAAACTTAGTTTTGTTATCAAGTCGTGTTTCTGTGTGTAAGTAATCATGATAACTTCGGTGCAGTGTTAGTTAGGTTACTGAAATTTCATACATATATACATATAATATATATATAAATTAAATGTGTTGCTTTAGTATTCATTTTTGAGCGATTTCCGGTATTCGGAAGCGGTAGTTGCAGTTTTTAAAATGCATATAACTTTTATTTCGCTTAAGTATTATTTTCATACATAAGTATACGATATTTTACTTGAATTAGTCTCAGATTTTGAATGACCTATGATTGTCGAAGGTTTACTTTACTCTATTTCCGTTTTCTAAAATGGCAATTACGTAATTACTGTTTCAGAAAGTTGGACGAAATTTAATGCGGGGGGGGGGGGTATAAAAATCATCCAATCTAGACTATCTCAAATTTCTCAAAACAACATACGAATTTGATAATTTTTTAATCACTTTGGAGAGAGATTATTTTTCTACGCGATTTTTCTCTATGAAAATATTACGAAAGCGGAAATAAGTGTTTAATAATGGAATAGTTTACTTTATTTATAATTTTTATGAAAACTTCAGAACTTGCCCTCTCAGCCTTTACTTTCATACAACAAAATATGGGAAAGTTTAGGGGAAATATTTCCTTCTTTAAAGTCGAGCTGTGATTATGGGTATCGTTCAACTTCAGATATAAAAGTAGTTTTATGACTGCAAAATTATTGTTAAAGAAGAAAATATGTGACCCTGACATATAACTTCTGGACTAATTCAATTTTAAATAAAGCGTGATTATTTCCCCTAAACTTGCTTGAATATACTTATATAATGCCAAGGGAGATGGCAACTGGGGATATAGACATGATTTTTGTCCATTTTTAATTACTTAAACTTTTTAAAAAAAGAATAGGATCTCGTCGAAAAGAATCGTGCACCAAGTGACAGGCAAACAATGTGTGTGTAATAGTGCGGAATATTATTAGTACTTTATAAACTCACATGCGTTTTTATTATAAATCGGAAATAGCATTATTTACTACTTCCGGTCTTCAGAAATTACTCAAAATTTGACCTTAAGCAAACCAGTATCTATATTACTTATATTTTACTTATATGTGTAATTTCATTTACCTATCTGAAACAGTATTCAAGTTACAGGCTTTTGAAAAATCAAAGGGACAATAAGTTCCACTTCCGTATATCGGAAATAGCTGAAATATAGAGAGGGAACTACAACTTTGATATATTACTTTTAGGTGAAATTTCACCAACCCAGCTGTATCGGTACTCAAGTTATCGTGTTCACACACACATACACACACACACACGTAGGCCTACACCCACTCGGATAAAATTGCGTAGCGCAATTTTTCCAACTCGATTACGTAATTACGTTTAAAGCGCCAACATTTTAATAAATCTGGATTTAGAATTTTAGCCCGATTAAAATAAGTCCCTTTTACTCCGTCTATGATGAAGTACTGAGAAGTAAAACTGTCAACACTGCCAAAATGTCATTTGATTTTCGTGCTCCGTTACAATACTTTGTCTATAATCTGTATACTAGAAATTAATAAAGTGGGAGTGATATCACCTAAACTTTCTCGTTTATTATAATATTTTAATGTAACTACAAAACGCTACATCCAATAAAAAAGCTGGAGTTGAATATCAAATAAAGTTTTGCTATATTTTTATTGGTTTAAGTTAATTCCTAAGATTTGATTTAACTAAACCATCAAGGAAAGCAATAATGAATTTATACCCCATCTAATTTAATGAACCTAATTATATTCTACCACTGGAAACTGTGTGCTCAGTTATACCGAGTTACAGACAGGCAAAATGATATATACATTATAATATTCTGATAAAAATGAAATAATTTAACTTACAGAAATACTATATGCTTTTAGAAAATCTCTTCATTACAAACCGAATCACGATTTCTCGGACAGAGAGTCGCTAAGAAAAGAAATAACAGATGTAAAAGTATTCGTACACGTGAGTTTTAGATAATTATTATTGCATTTATTTAGGTGAACTCAAAATCTTACATACAATTTAGACTTATATTTATCTCAATTTGAAAATACTGACTTTCATTATGTATATATATTTGCTTGATTAAGCTACCGTACCCATTGAGCGTGTTGCTGCTATCTCATTAGAAAAGAAATGATGCATTTTAGAGGCGTTATTTAATTATCTGTCCAAAACTATTGCTATTCCTATACAATAATAAACACATAAACGGCTCTAAAGAATAATTGGGGCTTCTAGGGTGCCGACTTTAAAAAAAAATCCAGATACCTTCTATTGAGTATTTATAGCAGCCTCTTAAAAGCTATAGTAATCTATTATATATATATATATATATATATATATATATATATATATATATATATATATATATATATATATATATATATATATATATATATATGGTTCCATGACAAATGATCTCAGGACAAATGATCTCAGACAAAATATCTCAGACAAAATATCTCACGGACAAATGATCTCAAGACAAATGATCTCAAGACAAATGATCTCAAGACAAATGATCTCAAGGACAAATGATCTCACGGACAAAAGATACCAGGACAAAATATATCAGGACAAATGATATCAAGGACAAATGATCTCAGACAAAATATCTCAGACAAAATATCTCACAGCAAAATTTTAATAGTGTATTGGTTGATTTTAGTTGATTTGAAAATTTTTTATTGACTGTCAACATGGTTTTGTTTACTTTTTTACGCATTATAATTGTGAATAAAATGAATTTGTTAAACTTAATTAACAAAGCATCAAAAGATTTATCAAACTTTGTAACAGCTTTTGATTTGATAAAGTAAAAATTAAAACAAACATACCCCTTTAGCATGAAAGGTATAATAAATGATAATGGTTAAAAAAAAGTAACATTAATGTTCAAAACTCTCTAATTATTTTTGAAAAATGTAAAAAGGTCATCAGGTTCGTAACGTAATACAATTGTTTTCATTGCAGCATCAACTCAAACATAACGCTTACGTTTTGTTTTGTTTTTTTGCTTGAAGGTGCATGGTTATGATCACACCTCTCCATTACTATGTGATCATGTATTGTTTGAACTCTTGCTCGATATGTTCTAATTTCACATTTCCAAATCTCTTTGCCTGCTACACCACGTATGGCTTTAATAAACATAAATTCACCAGAAACTAATATCCTAAAACCTTTCTGGTAGGTAACTAATCCATAGCTGAGTAAGCACCATCAATACTGCTTTGTTTGAATGTACACTACGACAAACTTAGCTCCGAGATGACCGCTGTCGTTTAAATAAACATGTGTCACCTGATCACTAAGGTGTGACTGACGCATAACTTTTGACTTTAGATGCTAGTTGTATTGTCCTCTGAGGTCGGTTGTCTTTCCCTTAAGGCATGTCTCTGCCATCAAATAGGGCGGCCACCTTGATATGAATGTGTGTCTATATTGTTATTTCATCCGCTTTTATCTAGTTTAATCCACCTGACTTGGTAGGATTGTCTCATGTTTGTCAAGCCCACCGACTCTGTCTATCGAAAAAAATTCTTTAATCTTTGCATACTATATTAGTAATGTTAATTTTAAAATGTTTAGTGCAATATGACAAATTTATAAAGGTAAACATTTCTCACAATTATTATATAGGCCTATAAACAATATTAAACAGAAAACAAATAAAATATGACAGTCAATAAAAACATGTTCAGATCAACTAAAATCATCCAATACACTATTAAAATTTTACTGTGAGATATTTTGTCTGAGATATTTTGTCTGAGATCAATTGTCCATGGTATCATTTGTCCTGTTATATTTTGTCCTGGTATCTTTTGTCCGTGAGATCATTTGTCCTTGAGATCATTTGTCCTGAGATCATTTGTCTTGAGATCATTTGTCCGTGAGATATTTTGTCTGAGATATTTTGTCTGAGATCATTTGTCCTGAGATCATTTGTCATGGAACCATATATATATATATATATATATATATATATATATATATATATATATATATATATATATATATATATATATATATATATATATATATATATAAAGCAAAATATGTGTGTGTCTATCTCTCAGTGTGCTTATTTGTTTGTCCAAACGCTATGGAACTTTAGGGAGTTGTTGAGAATACTCCTAAGGAGGTATCTGCGAAAAAAATAATTCAAATTCGACGGGGTGTCAACCAGGCAGGGCGCGATTCGATTCTTCTCTGTCCTATTTGGCGCCCTGTGTTACCCATTAAGCACCATGGCGCCTACGTTAGTTTTAGGTAGTCAGGGGCCGTACGTCGTCCCCTGCGGTAGTGTAATCGGGGGCTCCCGAGAGCGCCCATCTAAGTCCCTGACAAATTGGTAGTCACTGAAGTGTGTTCAACCTCATTATTACAGGGAGTGATTAACTTACACTCCAGGCTTTCATGCGGTAGTGTCAAGATACATATGATCTAACTTGGATTATCCAAGCACAGGCATTGTTTACATTTAGATAACTCAGTTTTAGAAAACAAGGTCACACTGCTAAGAATATACGATTGGTAACACAATGATGAAACACTCTTAAAATATTACGTCATACTTTATTCTGAGACCGCGGCAACGCGCGGACGGGCATTAAAAACATTATAAAACTAACCCACTGACAAATTTCATATAAAGCCACACTCGGAGTATTGTATGTATCTAGTTAAATAATCTCATACGCTATTCATTTTTTGATGTAATGAGCGACAATGTTTGCAGACGACTTTCCCCCCTTCCATCACAAAATCAACACAAAAGACATTAAAGACGACTACATAAATGCTACAGAGGTATATGTATTAATCATTCGCAGAATGTGTTTTTTTTTAATAAATATAAATTGATAACGTTGTTAGTCATTATATAGCCTAAATGTCTTTGTTAAAATAAGTCTTCTAGTCTTCTAAAAAGCGTGTTATTTAATTCATTAATTTCTAGGGCTACAAAGATGAAGATAAATTTATCGCATTACAAGGTAGTATTTTTAGTTTATTTGCATTTTAGTTTATATAGCTTATCATGTATACATTTAAATGCACAAGTGAACTTACATTTCGAAGATAAACCAGCAATCTAATTTAAACTGTTGGTCAAAGGCCCAAATGAATCAAGCGTCATCGACTTTGTTCGAATGTTGTGGGAACAAAAAGTTGATAAAGTTATAATGTTGGATAATCGGATAGAGGAAAGGAAGGTAACGAATTTGTTTTCACCTTATCACGATCTAACAGTTATCTAAACATACCTGCACATGAAGCATGATACCATAGAATTTATTTTTATAAGTTCCAAGACAAACACAGGAGCATCTTTCTTTACACATGTAATATAATAATACACACACATGAACATTCAACTCTCTAAAATAGAGCGCGAAAAGTAATTTTGTGTCTTGAGTTTGATATTGTATACATCTGATTTTCAGGAGGAATGTTCTCACTACTGGCCTACAGAAGGGTCAATAAAATTTGGTGACATCAAAGTGAAGCTAACAACAACACATGTGTTCGCTGACTACAATTTGCGGAAATTGGAACTTAGCAAAGTAAACATGTTCAATAGAATCTGGAACTTGGTAAAATTCACATTTACGGTAACATCTAAGCATTTTTTAAACTAAATCATATTAAATTATACTATGCAAGTACAATTTCATACCCATGCGTTTTTACAGAAAAACAAACCGGCGCATCAGTTCACCCAGTTCCACTTCACATCGTGGCCAGACAAAGGTGTGCCTCTAACACCGTGGGGACTTGTGGACTTTGAACAGAGGGTGGCGTTAGGGGGTGCATCAAGGCCTATTGTTGTCCACTGCAGGTTTACAACTTAATAGATTTTTATGCACTTAATGTTATGTTTAAGATACAGACATTGTTTTAAGAAACGTATCATTCAATGATTTCTCTATATATAGTGTAATCTTTTTTTTAATCAAAGCTATTTTTTAGTGGTAAGGTTGATCGGAAAGGAATTTTCATCGCTGTATATAATGTGATAAGAGAAGCGGAAGATACAGGGCGAATACATGTTGTACATACTGCGGACAAGCTGAGACATGAGGGAGTTTTGTTGACGCTAACTGCTGTAAGAAGACGTTCACTACGGTATAGTTAGGGTTAAACAGTCCTAATCTATAATTTCATGACGTTATTAATGCAATGTATATGCAATACTTTGATATTGGCAACTTTAGTATTTGCCGTTCTATAGATAATTGTTAACATTATCTTGTAAACATTATGTTAGCAATTTTATGATCAGAATATTTCGTGTGTAATTCGTATAGTTTTTAATTACTTTTTTTTTTAAATTTAAATTTGCTTTTAAGTAATCACATCCAATATATAGTCAAAAAATGCATAATAATTATCCAACGAATTGATACTGTAATGAAAAATTGTAATAAAGTTTGGGATCAAAATTCTTGCAACTTGAATTTTTGTTTTGTAATTTGATTGGTCCTGAAATATGAGCCTAACTGGAATGTTTATTTCACCTAACAGGAACAGTACAGATGTTTATACAAAGTCCTAGAGAGACAGAACGAAGTCAACTCACACTTTGCTAACTTATCGAGAGCTAAGCCAAACAATTATGTGACGCCGCCTACAGAAGAAGAAGAAAATGTTTACACTAACCGATAGCGTGCTCCAGACTTAATGGATAGACACTTTAGCTAAAATCGTATCGCAGGCTTCAACAATGTACAGCTAGCACAGAATACACATTCCTGTATTATATTTTGTTTAGACAGTTTGTATATTGGTGTGATCATTTAACGCCAGTCCTGTCACTTGTCAAGGATGATTGCCTTAAGATGTATGGTTATGTTAAGGTCATAGTTTGTTACGGTGTCAATATTGGGTCAAATTTTCCTTTTCTACTCCAAGATGTATTGTAATGTAAAATCATTTACAAAGCATTAGATATTTTAAACATTTTTTTTTCGTTTATTTTGTCACATTTTAAATTAACCTCTCTGCATTGCCCATATTTCATTTTTCACTTCCCGATTGTTTGTCCCTCCATTGTATTCCATGTAAGTAATAAACATAATTACTTGAGTTGATTTGTTTTCCTTTCTAGATCATGTCTGCATTTCTCAATTTTTCGGTAAATTGTCTTCATAAAGGGAATAATATTATGATCTGTATTATTTTCTAAGTTTCGCTTGTTAAATGAGTGCAATAGGTTAATTGTATTTTTAACCATCATGTGATTGTTAAAAATACAATTAACTTGTTAAATGAGTGCAATTGGTTAATTGTATTTTTAACCATCATGTGATTACTAATATCGTCAATGTGTACCACACCACATTATGTGCTTTTAATAATTGTTTATTTTGTGGGCTGCTTTAAAAGGTTTACTCATTACTAGAAACAGGCATATTTTTTTTTTATTTTTTTTAATAGTATGGTGAAAAACATTTTTTTTATCTTTATCGCGTAGCTACATTAATAGTAGCAGTACTAACATTTATTTAAACTAACGAAGGGAAACAACTACATTTTACTTGTGATTTTATTTAAAATAATTCTTGATCATAGATCTTTACAAACTATTTATTGCTTAATGTTGATTGAATTACACATAGTTTACCAAATGTAAACTATTTCTTAGAAATTGAGTTTTATTTTTGTTTTAAATCAATGTTATTAACCAACATTAGAATGCTACATATTTATAATATGTAATACAACCACATTGTGTATGATAGGACACTATTTATTTTAAAAATTATTTGAACTTTCGACACACAGACAGAAGGACGGACAAACGGACGGCGACTTAAACAAAACTGAGTTTTATTTTCACTTTAAACCGATATTATAAACCCACATTATAACAATAACTACATATTTCACATTAAACATTAAAATCAAATTGTTTAAACTTTAGGCATATAGACAGAAGTACAGAACGACGGACGGACGGACGGACAGACGGACGGACGGACGGAGGCTGTTAGACTGCCATAGGCAGTAAAACATGATTCACTCATTTGATAATAGCAGGGTACAATGAAAAGTACGCTCTACATAAAAATAATACAACAAAACCAAACTAGCCAAAAAAAGAGGTTACACCCCATGTTTGATGTAAGATAAAATTTAAGGAACATGAAAAATCAAAATAAACTTTTGGTAGTGTTGTGTACATGCTGGTAACTTAAATAAAAGGTGAGAAACTTCATTATTATGTGTAACAACGTTTTACTTCTCATTAGAGATTTTAGTTCTCCTCCAAATTATTTCCTGTGTCATAATCAGTCACAACCGGAAATACTCGCCTATATACACTTATATATATATATATATATATATATATCATGTCAACCTTATAAAGATGACATTAACTCTCTGACTCTGTATGTGTGTTTGTTGAAGAAATGCAGTAAAATATAGCCTATATACGTTGATATATGTGCGTTTATAGAACATATGTTAAAAATTCGGCGCCTAATTGTTCTTTTCGCTCCCCTTACTCGACAATTCTTTTAGATGAGCAGGTGTAGACAATGGGAGAATTTTTAATTTAAAAATCGTCTTTCCACCGTTAATTGTAAAAGACAAACATCACACACAACTTAATTCATGGGACGTAACCATGACAGGAACTTACCACGAATCTAACAGAGTCATTTTTTGTACTTGTTATGTACGGACTGTTAATTTGGGGTAAGGTGTGTAATATCGATTATCGGTATCTAGGGCACTGAAATTTGTGAAAGCGGAACCGCGATTTCGATATGTTTAGCTCTTTATTTGCATAGACTAAACAAGGCACACCTTGGTTGATTACATTTTCATGTTATATAGGACCTGCTTGTTATTTTTGTAGAAACCTTATCAGAGAAAGTGTACGAGTGGAAAGAAACAAGTGTGTCGAATCACAAATGCTATCAAAACCATGTACCTTACCATGTACATTGAAGTATTTTGGTGCTTTTTCTGTACTACCTACTTTATACATGTTACTTCAGGTATGCTTTTATACTGTATTATTGTGTTTTTTTTACACGCTTTCAATTAGCCATAACTGTCGGTTTGTTTTATTCTGGGTTTGTAGCAAATCTTGATACTCAATTTTGACCCACTTATATTGCAGCGATTTCATTCAAACTGTCCAGATCCGTTCTTCTTCGAGAGCAATGTATGCATATCATTTTTTAAAAATAAATTAAAGAGACGAATTAATTTTAAAAATGTCCTATATTAAAATTAATAGGGGAGATAAAGATACATTACTAATTGTCGATCGCTTAAAAATGCACACGCTTTAAATTATGGTTTAACTTTTTAAAGTAATGGACTTCTGGTTCTTCAAAAAATGATTTGACTACACTAATTACTGAAACTTGTATTTTATTGGATCTGTTATAAAACTTGGCCTATTTGATTAAGCTGTGTGTATACCAATAGATTCAATTTTAACTGTTTAGCACCAAAGTTATTATACACGTAAAACACAGCTATACAAAGCAGGTATAGCGTTTATCGGAGTTAACTAGAGCTATGTATATTTTTTATATCTTGCTAATAGCATTCGTTATAACATATGGCAAACGAATACATATTATACATTTATTGATATGTTATATACGTTTCAAAATGAATTAAGCTTATATATAATAAAACATTGACTACTAAATTAAAAATCAATGTGGGTGTAGTAAGATTTTAAATCCCCCTTGATGTTTAAAACTGTTAAGTAATGTAGTGAGTTTTATAAAAGTGAAAAAAAAACAACAGTGCTAACCTAATATGTAAGAAACTGGGTTGTGTGTGCGAATAGACCATACGAACATTGGTCTAATCAATCATTCAGTTCTCTTTCAATTTAAAAAAAAAAATTGCCTATTGCAGGAAAGACAACTCTATTTGATAAGCCTTTCTTCTTTATTTGTCTAACCCTGAATTATCTCCCTGAAAGGATATTAAATAGACACAAAGTAAATTTATTGAGATTGCTCAGTTGCACATGAATCTAATCAGTGACATAATGACTCTTGACACTGAAGTGCTGTAATCGGGTTCTTATCTAATGTGTTTGCTTTAATTATAACAACATAAAAAACATTAGGACCCCTACTGATTAGCCTGTTTTTAAGTCTTAATTTCCGGTGCCTTGCAGAATGATATTTCTACAGTTGATAAAATGTATGGTATGGAATAGAATATTACAACTAAAATCGTAAATCTTTTGTTGATTTATAATCGTTTAGTAAAAAACGGGATTGATAATCTTTATATTAGATTCTTATATAACATGACGGGAAATGTCACTGCCAGTTCAATCTCAGTATAGAAATGTTTTGTTTAATATTTTTGTAATACTCACATTTCTAAATATAATATAACCGAGTAGAAAATATATAATATCGCATCAGGTTTTGTATCATAGAGCGGAAAGTACCACTTCCGGTAGTTGGAGGTCAATATAAAATTGGGAAAATTAAAATATGAGATCTTATACTTCTATAAAAAATTCGTTTTCCTTACTGAAAAGTACTCACGTAATCTGTTTCCCAAAACCCCTCCTAGTTATAAAAGATCTTTAAAAAGTTTATAGAAAACTTCGCATACAATGTAATACTTATAAGTATTACCTATAAGTAAAATGTCTTCAATATAACTTAAACAGTACTCAAGTTATTGGCTTTTTGAAAACCAGAAGTAGAGTAATTACAATTTCCGGTTATCGGAATTCGCTGAAAAGTCGATACAGAGCTACATATTTTATATAATACTTCAATATTTAATTTCGCTAAAAAGTGAAATGGTACTTAACTTTTCGTGTTCACAGACATACTGACACAGTCACGGACACAATTGCAAAAACCAATTTTACTGACGAAAAATAGCCTCTATCAATATATGCTACATCATGATTCAAATTCTGTATTTAAATCAACGTATGTGTTTACAAAATAGGACCTATTAATACATGCAAATCGGGATGGTTTGGCTCCAGCTGTCAATACAAATGTCACTGTGTCAACAACAGATATGATGACCAAGGTCTGTGTTTAGCTGGGTCAAGTTGTGAGCGGGGCTGGTTTGGTCCACTCTGTCAGTACCGTAAGTTGATTTTAAAAGACAATACAAAACTAATGTGCGTGTATGTATCTCAAATTCTACGATCTGATATGTTATTACACAGAGGACTTGGCAACAGTTGGCGCTAAGCTCACACCCTCCAACTCCTTGATAGATGATGGCGATGACGACACTTGCTCAAATCTCAAAACAGTAACGATCACGTGGGATACGGCTTATATTATCACGTGGTTACGGCTGAGTTTAAACGATACAGGTGAGATGCCGCAGGAATGTAAACTCCACTAAAACGTGGCCAATAATTATCTACTTATTTAACGCAGTTTATTAATCAAATTATTATTTTTGATATTTATTACAATTTTTATGCGAAATATTATTACGTGCCATTGGCCTAGTCTTGTGGGCATAGTATTTTACAGACTTGAAATGTGATAAAATATAATGCAAGTTTACTAACTAAACATTTTGGTTATAGTTCTGATAAACCTCATGTCACTAATTTTAATCAATCACTATTTAATATAAATAATTAAATAGTCAAAACTTTAAATAATTACGTCAATGCTTATTATGCATCTATTGTAATTACAAGTACTTTTTCTAATCACATTTAAAGTAATTCAGCCGCTTGTCTCTTTAGCATATTACCTATCTGTTCTATAAAATTGTTCACTACCCTACTGTTATTAGGAGGGTCTAGAAGCTTAACATGCAAACATGCATTTAACACTCTGTTAGTTTTTTTAAAACATATCGATGGTAGTTTATTAATGTAGAATGCACATACATAGCTTTAATATTTTTGACTACCGTTATTTTCACAGGAGTGTTTTCTAACACCAACATAACGATCAAACTAACAAACGTAACTGGTGCTGACACAGGCATCACGTACTTCTCCATGATTCCAGTAACTAGCAGAGTCAAAGACATCCTTCTTTGTTCTTCTCTTAGAGCGATTAAAGTTACGCTCACATTTTTAAGGGCAGTTACCGTGTGTTCTTTAAACATTAACGGAGGTATTTATTAAATAATGTGCAATATCTGGATATGAATATTCATTATATAACAAAGATGCCAAACACTAAAATAAAAATTGTTTTCACGACATTATTATTTAAGGTCGAAATGTGGCTTTACACCAAAAAACTTGGCAGTCCACCAACTACAATGAAAGCGGAGTCATCTACGACTCCTCTAAAGCGGTTGACGGCAACAACAGTAATGATTTCTACGGGCAGGGTTCTTGTTCACATACACTTGGTGTTAATGGTCGATGGGGGATTAACTTGACCCGTGAACACAGAGTGGACAGATTTGTGCTTTACAACAGAGGTAAGAGCTGAGGAGTTTATTTCGCAGTTTACGAATTTTAAAAGCATACTAACTTCAAATTTCAAATTCAAATTCAAATTTAATTCAAATTTATTCAAATTTCAAATTCAAATTTATTCAAACAACGGTTACAATTGTAGGCACAAAGGCCTTTTTTCACATTGGCCGTTTAAACTTAAGAACAGATTCAAGCAGAATCACACTGTTTTGTGTTTCATAAAGTATCATTTCCTCTCTAAATTTACTATCCACTGTGTGTGTTTCTTTGAAGACATTATAAGTTCTACTCAGCGCCCACTGACTTGCTTTCTCAGTTAGTGAAAGATAGCCTACGAGGCTGAGAACTGAACTTTAGACGTTATTAATGAAATGCATCTGCTCTAACACTTGGCATGTACTAATGTATCCTCTCTTGCCGTGCATCATCAGGTGACTATCAGCAACGTCTACGAGGGTTTAACCTTGTGGCCTACAATAAAAATAACCAGCTACAGTTGAACTACACGGATGATTCCAAACTAAACGTGTCTGTGTACAACATCACAACCACCGCTATATATGTTCAAAGTGTAAACATTACAGTGAGAACCTATCTAACTCTGTGTGAAGTCGAGATCTTTGGTGGTAGGATTATGTGCTATTTCAATTTAGTATTCACAAGCTTAACAGTTCCAGTCGTGCGATAATATTGTAACATAGAGGAAATAAGCTGGATTAGATATAAATAACTACCAGATCCTCTAGACGCAATATAGGTTTCGAATATACCAGATCGAACAGGGTATCACAGCAAGCATGTTCAAACAACAGCTTTAGTAACATAAACTATAGAGTGGGGTCTCTAAGTAAATAGAATTCTTGTTTTTAAAAGATTTTTTACCTATGATTAAAATGTTTTAATGCAATTCTGAATAACTTGCCAACTTAAAAAGGCATTACATAATAGAGTAAAATACACCCTGCAATATGGGATGTTACCACATTATTATGAAAAATATAAAATTAAGTGTTTTACTTTTGTGTAAAAACGTATTTATTTTTCCTCAAGATATTGAATGTGATAGTGCTAGATTGGGACTAGAGTGTACCAACACCTGCAACTGTAACGACCCAACTGAGACATGTTTTGTAGCTACAGGTGGATGTCGGTCTGGTTGTACTGCTGGTTATCAAGGGGAGGGGTGTTCTAAAGGTTGGTAATTGATGAAACCATATTTAATTAATCAATCTAACGAGTTATATACGTTCAAAATGAAAACCATGTTCGTATTATTGATTGGCGCACGAGGAGCTTATGATTTCGTATCCAAGATTCCTAAGTCAGCCGGGCAGCTGAAGCTCCTTAGCTGTGGATGGCAACAGATGAGAGAAACTCCAAACGCTGTTGCCGTAATGATTGTTCCTGAATATACTCAGGCTATGCAATCACATGCAGAAAGAAAAGCAGGCTGCAGTTGGAAAGAAGGGACGATACGAAGTATAATATTGTGACGCAAAATTACCTGCAATATTACAATTAAAACCAAAGATATTGAAGGTGTGATTGATGCGTGTTTGTGTTATGCAATCATAAATAAATAACAACAGGTAAATCATTGTTAAACCGACGACAAAAGTGCCGACTCCAGTTGCCTACCAAACGAAATTAAATTATAATTAGTGTTATTCTCTAAAAGATTGGCACAGTGAAACGTATTTGTTTTAGTAGCCGTGATCTAGCCAGTCTGCGAAAATCCTGGTCAAAATTTGTGTCCAGGTTGTGATCCAACTTTCTATGGCTTAAACTGTCGAGAAAAATGTCCGGAAGTCTGTGTAGGTCAACCTTGTAACAAGTTTAACGGCTATTGTCTTAGTTGTCCGGCTGGGAAAACAGGCGCAAATTGTTTGCGTAAGTTGAAAGATTTTATATTAACTTCTGTATGTCCAGTCAATATATAACTTTTGACATGAACGCAAGTTGATTACGTAAGTAGTTGAAAGATTTTATATTAACTTGTGTATGTTCAGTCAGTAAAAATATTTATATCATTGATGTATTTTATATGTGATATGTTACCCTCGAGATACAATGTATGTATATGTTTTAGCTTGTGATGCTACTTTCTATGGAAACAACTGTACACAGAAGTGTAGTGTAAACTGTAGCAACCAGCTTTGTGACAATGTTGATGGGGTTTGTTTAATCTGCCCTGTTGGTACTATGGGACCCACATGTGGCCAGTGTAAGTAGCTTAATGTAACATCACTGTTAAAAACTTTCAACTAATGTAGCAAAATATAAATTCTATAACGTTCATAGCTACAAGTATGTGTTTTAAAATATCACATTTTTTCGAAATCAGCAACTGATTGTCACTGAGTTGCTTTGATAAACCGAATGTTCATTTAATTCCCTACAGCCTGTCCTGAACACACCTATGGCCTACAGTGTAACCTAACATGCCCCGCTAATTGCCTAGGTTCCCGGTGTAATGTTGTCACTGGACATTGCTTAACTTGTATCGATGGGTTCCAGGGAGACTTTTGTGACAGTGGTCAGATTTTAAAACTAAAACTTTGATTTAAGAAATCATTTTTTTATTATGTCAAATATTCAATATATTATGAGATTCAATATATAAATAATTATTTTAGACAATTTAAAAAATAATTTTTTTTTAAAATCTTGATTTTTAATCTATTTGTTGGAAAGCACTCAAACTAATTTAAAGTTAGCAATGTTATTATTTTTGAAAAATGAAAATAAAAACGCTGTTTTGATCGTCATAATTTCTAAGATACACATAATTATCTTTCTTATCACAGAAGATAGATTATCACAGGGAATTTCTATTGGTGTCGGCATTGGAATAGGAGTAATGTGTTGTGTGTTCATCATTGGATTAACTATAGTTATCATATTTCGTCGTTTGAGAGGTACAAGTTCTCGTTCAACAGAGGACTGTCAACACAACGATTCACATTTGTCTAGTAGCGGAGGTAAGTCAGATCTGTAGACTAAGTGTAGTAAGTAATAGACCATCAATTAACGAATTATTTGAACAAACAGTTTGAAATAATCAGTAATTTAATAAGTTAAATATTTGATTGCGAGTATTGTATTGATCTGATACATATCTAAATAATTCCTGTACCCTTGTTTGGGTCGCCTGGGCACAGCATTGTAGTGTGTCTAGGGCAAAGTGTCGTATAATAGTGCCCACCCCTCTCCATGCCTGACCACAACCAAAAAGGTGGCTCGCCTTTGTCACTAACACGTGACCGTTGACAGTAGAAACTCACGCGCCCTGACCGGTACCTTATACTTGAAGGTCATAAACTCAAGATGCCGTGTTAGCAGCAGCTGTTTGATTTGGAGTTTTCTCTCGTTTTGGGTGGCTGCACCCAGCTGTCGAGCATCATTTGCCTGGGGCTTTCGAACCCGAGACTTCTTGATTTAAGACCCATGAGCTATACAAACCCCAACACGCCCACCCTCATTTTATTGATATGCGTTGTTATTAACGTTTTTCTTTTTCTTTTCAGAAGGCCGAACCGGATTTGAGGAAACTTACGATGGAGCTAACACAGAATCACAATATCAAACAAAACATGTCTACGAGAACAAAGTCTGCGATCAGTATGAAACTTTTAGCAATGTTTACAATGAAGTACCTTCGACACATTATGAAACGGTGGCTACTGACACTGTTGGCTAGATGAAACAGATATATTTCAAACAACAATTTGAATAACATTATTTAAAACATTGAAATTTACTATCCGCCTTTATATTTTTATCTGAACAATTCTAATTATTACATGTGCCAATAATTTTAAACATGTTATAAAAAAACATGGTATTTGTTAGAATGTTGTTTTACTTTTATACATCAAAATACAACTTAATTACATCTATTTTATTGAAGTTTAAGTTAAATTGTTTTATTAAATCATTTTAATTTTAAAATAACAAATAGTTTTATTTTACTTTTCGCCGATTTATTTTTGTCTGAAGAATTCGTATTATTGCATGTGCCAATAATTTTAAACATTTTATAATTAATTTAATTTGTTGTCCGCTAAATAAATTCCATTTGATTTCGTTATATAGGGATGTGTAAAAACAGCTGTTACTGTAATTAGATTAGCTAAGGTGGCTGCAGCTTTGGTATCATTGTAATGATTGTGACGTTTTAAAAAGAAATATTAAATTTATGGTGTCATTTTAATTTTGTCCAACAACTTCGTCCTTAGGCAATGTCGGATTTTTTAGTAGTCCGGATGAATGTTTAGTTTATCACGCTAAGAATAAAGATCGGGCGTAGTTGTTCTTTTACGCTTTTTTCTCGGGGGGGGGGGGGGGCACTTAATATTTTCTGGGGTGGGGGGGGGGGGACTAAATTTCCCGGGGAAGGGGGGCGGAACCTGATAAAAAAAATATTTTTATAGAAATTCCATTTTGTTCGGGGCGGCGCGGTAGACTTCATTCGGGTGGGGGGGGGGGGGGCATTGGAAGAAACTCTGATCGGCAGACAGATGAGACCTTTGTTGAAGTTGTTTCATGAAGAGTAGCACTAACAAAACTACAACAGCCTTCACAGCCCCTATGTCTCTGTGCCTGTATAGCGTGTTCAGCTGTATGTTAATCAATGGTGTCACAATGACGCAATCGCTTTCATGAATAGTAACACGAACAAGGAAACATAATTCTAGAAGGATGTTAACGTTGTTTACTACGCCTGTTCTATAGAAAATAATTATTTGCAGTTAAATAGCATAAAAATTATCTCATCAGATATTAATTCAGAGTTTTAAAAATAGTAACATTGAATATGCAAGGTCCGGCGTAGAGTGCAAGACTACTAACCTGACCTACTCAGGTTTTAATACCCACCTTTATTTACCAGACGGAAAGTAAAGACGGTCAGGTATTAGTAATAACCACAACATCCCTTTATATGTCGAGATTACCGAAACAGGTGAACTCTACTAAACCTGCTGCATGGACTGTCTGGTGCGAAAGGATATTATACCTTTAGTTCAATGTGAAGAAGTATTAAGCGTGCAACCTAAACATCACACAAATCACAATTAATATGTAATAGCCAGATCAATAATAATTACAGCAATGCTTATTTTAATAATGCACCAAATGCATAAATTACATCAGTAATACTAAAATCTAGACAGTTATTAATTGACCTACACCATAATACATCGTCATAAGACACTTGACCTTGCTTAAGTCATAATAGTCTCTGACAAATGTATTGCAAAACAAAAGTCTCTAACCCTAAAATTGTTCCGTACGCATGCACCGCAAACCCAGTTCTTTGACTTAGTTATTTTTTAAAGAAAACTCTGTAGCGTTGACTCCAGACGTCGGTTGTGAATTTATATACCTAATGTTATGTTGTGATGCCGCAAAGCTTAATAATAACTAAGTCAATATACATACTTTTTTTATAAGTACCAGTCATACCCTCTGATTTAGCAAATACACAGGTTATGCTTCGTAAAGATGACTTTTTAGATGGCATCGGTGTAAATTTCATACAGATGCTTAAAATGTATTATATCTTATCAGTTAACTGCCTCACATAGTAAACGACATAGCAATAATATAACACAACATTGCAATTGTTTGGTCATTAGACACAGTAATTCAATATCTTATGTGTACTCATTTCACATAACATACATATTATGCACACCAAATAACTTTAGAGACCTACACGTGATCAAATGCAAGACAGGTATGTTGGGTTGTGAACCTACATCGCTACCACTTTTGAGATCATTCCTACCGCCTGCGCTTAAATCCAGTCGGAATCTAATCGCAGCCACTTCTTAATGCTAAGTACTGATAGGAAGTGAATAGACACAACTCAGGGGGAAATTTAACAGCACACTTCATGTTTATTACCTCCTAAGTCTACTGGAAAAGTTCAAGTATTCTATTAAAATACGTAGCCTATATAGATAACAACAACTCTTAACACTTTCTAGCTTTACTAGATCACTTATTCCTGTATGTATTAGAACGATACAGAATTGGTAAACATGTCTTAAACAGATCGTAGTTTAAACTGTCTTGAATACAAAGTCATCGAACAGCGTTTTTTTTGTTTGTTTTTGTTTTGTTTTGTGGTGCCATACACAAGACAAGAATCAAGAAAACGGTCTGCTAATAATGACTTATCGAAGATAAATAAAATGTAGTTCTAAAGCGTATAATTTACCTAACAATTTAGACGGTAGCATAACGTTAATCCGTATTAATCAGCATTAAGCCCCCTATTTCATCACACTACATTACCACCACCCCCCCCCCCCTCTTAGCATTAGCATCTTCGTTTACTACTCATTCATAAAACACTGTAAAATATATCACAGTATATATTATAGTGCAGGGCATAACCGGGACGGCTAGAGCCATTATATCAGAGTCGTAGCGACCCTTCCCGGCGCCCGTGGACATACTTTCAATTTGGCGTCCCCTTGGGAGCAAATTTTCGATTTGCACCCCCCCCCCCCTCGAACTTTTCATTTGCACCCCCCTCAAACTTTCGATTTGCACCCCCCCCCCTCAAACTTTCGATTTGCACCCCCCCCTCGAACTTTTCATTTGCACCTCCCCCCTCAAACTTTCAATTTGGCGCCCCCCCCCCCTAAGGTCGGCGCCCGGGGACATATGTCCCCCCGCCCCCCCTCACTACGCTACTGCATTATATTATTCTTAAATACCAGAAAAGATATTTTAAAAATAATAGAATGTGTAGTTATATTTTTAACGGATACGTCTGTTGAAGGAGTGCGCATTGACATTGGAGCTATGTGCATTTTCAACATCACAATCAGACACACACATACACACACACACACATATATATATATATATATATATATATATATATATATATATATATATATATATATATATATATATATATATATATATATATATACATATATATATATATATATATATATATATATATATATATTCAAACTTAGCGCGTTAAGTTTTAATTGACTTTTAGTTCTGGGAACATGAGTAGGTATATTGGAAACATTTACTAAATATTAATAAAGGTATCCAATAGGTAATATAGTGTCCCACGCTTTTCTTTATATTTATTTAATACAAATTACTTAATTTCTTTTTGTTAGTACGTTAAGACACAAGAAGTTATTATCACAACGCTTTTATGCATTTTTTCTTATTGCAGAATAAGTAAAAGCATATTATAAAGGTATCTGGAAGCTAAATAAGAGAATATAACACCTAGTACATAACTAACATAATTAGCAAAATCAATGTATCTCTGTTTCGATGTGTTTTAGTGAGATTGTTCAGTGTTATAAAGAAGCGCTGGTGATGTCTTACAACATCAGACACCAAACCATGCATACAAGGATGTTGTGTTCACGTGAATGAATCTCATACAAACTTAACACGACTTTCGGAAAAACCGGTTCTGCTGGATAGAATAGGAACCTTTTTAAAAGGAATGTTTTCAATGTTAATTTAAGGCTTGGTTTAGTGCATAAGCTGACTAGCCTTTTGTAAAGAGTTGCCATATTTAGAACAGGAATACAGATGGGCGAAATAATTTTCAATAGATCATTTCATGACATTACTGTAAGACACGAATAGAAGTAAAGTAGCCTCCAGATCTAATAGTCCACTTATATTGGTTACTTAATGTTGATTGTATGTTTGCGTGTTCGAGTGTATATGCGTGTTGTGTTTGTATACGTTCTGTATGTATTTGTGTGCATGTACGTGTATGCATATACACGTTAGTGTATTCAAATGTGTGCTGTTGTGCAATTTGTGTAAATTATATTAACCCATATCTATACAATATATACCTACAACTATATGGATGCATATTCGTCTTGCTATCTCAATCACTAACCATGTCACTTGAATGTACATAATCCAAACAAAAATACTAAACATAACTTAAACCCTAAACCTAACCTTAATGATAAGCCTAACTTTATAACCCTAATCCAAAACGCAATACTAACACGAACTCTAAACATAATACTCTTGCTTAGCTTTACTTGATATGGGTTATTGTTAACATATGTGATATGCGGCATATTTAATTATAATAAAAATAAATTATATGCACAACAATGATTATTTAATATCGAAAATACAATTTATTCAGACAAAGATCACTTAACAAGTAGGTGCAATTTCGGTTGAAAGTATGATATTGATATGTATTATGTTTGCGGTCGTTTTAGATGTATGTTTGTGTTTGTGTATGCGTTTGCTTTGCATTTGCATTTGCATTTGCATTTGCATTTGTATATGCATATGCATGTGCATCTGCATCTGCATAAGCATCTGCATTTGCATTTGCTATATTTTAAATTTTTGTTTTTCTAATTGTACTCAGTATGGTAAAAATGCCTGTATGCAGTGGCGTAGCTAGGATTTTCGGGCCCCTATGCAAAAATTATTATTGGGCCCCTACTTCTATCTGTAAATTGTGTATTTTACACGTCCTAATTGGCCCATTGGCTTTTGCATTTGCATTTGCATTTGTATATGCATATGCATGTGCATGTGCATCTGCATCTGCATTTGCTTTTACTTTTGTATTTATTGTGTTTTGCGTTTGTGTTTGGTTTTTGTTGTAGTTAGGGTAATGTTTAGAATTATAATTATGTTAGGGTTATGTATGATTTTCTCAAAGTCCATATTTGCATATAGACATTTAATTTGAAAAGTAATATATTTCCTGAACGCGGGAAATAGGGTGTATATACTGCTTAATAAACACACAAGTAACGGTCCTCTACAGATAGGTTTTTCATCGAGGCTAGTGTAGGGCCTCACCGGGCGGCTAGTTAAATTATATATATATATATATATATATATATATATATATATATATATATATATATATATATATATATATATATATATATATATATATATATATAATATACCAGAATTAATATAAAGATGTAGAATGTATGTTATAATTTTGTTAACGGAAATAATTTTTAAAGTAGTCTGCTATGGTATGGGAGCTATTTGCACTTTCGTAGTCTACATCACACACATATCTACGTATTCAAACATAACACATTTAGTTTTTACTGACGGATAGTTTGGGAAACGTGAGTAACCCTATTGTACAACTCTAACTTCTTGTTACGATTGCTAGTAGTGTGCTAAGTAGGGCAAACAGGGTTTAGACTAACTAAATTGAAGCGAACATTTAGTTGTTTTTATCTTTCAATTAATCATCTTCATATCTATCTTCAAGAAGTCCTAATAGAGCTTGTAATTCTCGGTCCCTCTCACTTAAATTTGAACTTAAGTAAATGTCTTCAAAATGATCCCATTGATAAAAAAATGGCGGCTTTTAGTTTCTAGGCCTCGCTTTTAGATGTTAAAGTACAAAGCAAAAGTTATATTTATTTACTAATAATAGATCCAAATAAGTACCAGTAGACCTAGGCTAATAATTTTATACTCATATTGTTAGTAGACTTTATTTTTCTTAAGTATTATTTTATGTAGTTTGCCTACATTGTGTAGTCTATCACTATCATTAATTACGATTTTAAGTAATTTAACAAAAGTTGAAGTAACTTTTTTTTTGTTTAAAAATTATTTGGCTTAAATATATTCGTTGGTAAGTAGGAGAACGAGAAGTTGATTACCTTCTTACAAGCCTAATTACCTCTTCAAAAGTGTAATATAAAAATAATTCAATTTATATTAGCATTATCAATGTTAAATACTTTTGCCTAAACCATATAATAAAATAAAATGATGCATTGTTACTTTTATATAATATTAGAAAGCATAACTTAATGTTTATTATATTTATGTTTTTCTAATTGTACTCAGTATGGTAAAAATGCCTGTATGCAGTGGCGTAGCTAGGATTTTCGGGCCCCTATGCAAAAATTATTATTGGGCCCCTACGTCTATCTGTAAATTGTGTACTTTACACGTTCTAATTGTGTATTTATACGGTATTATTATGTAGTACCCTGTAACGTAAAATACCTTTGATTTTTTATCACTTTTATGTAAAAACAAACTAACAAATCAACTGTAAGCCTGCAACATTTAAGTAACATAACACAGTAGCGTCACAGGGCAGGGGCCTCACTAATTAGGCGTGACACTATGACGAAAACTCGTAAAACTTACTGTCAAAACTATGTTTTATTCATTTAAAATAATAAGATATTAAGAAGGGGTAACATTCCACCGGAAATGCAAAATTGCTGGATGAGGTGGTGGTGACACTCACTAAACGCACCGGGAGATATTGAACCTTGTGACGCCTCTAACAAAATGCACATTTTAAAAAGTTGCTCATGATTTATTTAGATTTGTTTTTTTTTCTTTCTTATAAGTTTGCAAAATGATTAATATGTTCCTCGAAGTCTATTTGAGCTGCTTCTGAATGTTCCATACTTAGGGTGGCCAAGTTACTGACCTAAGGGCATATCTACAACTTGTTTCATAACATCATAATAATGGAGAGACTCGGGGCGCCTATTTGTATACTACTGCCGAGGAGAATGGAGGATACCTGTTATTTTCTTTAGCCATTGATTATAGTAGCGCTCCGTATTCCCTAGGGCGTGGCGCTCACTAAAACAAGTGTATGCGCCGGAGTGCTCACGGGGGGAGCCCGGGGCGCCGGCTGATGCACCTGTGCAGTTTGACCGTTGAATTCAGCAGTAACTCTGAATTCAGCAATTAACTGACCCCAGGTGCTAAGAAAGCGCTGTGAAACTTTGGGTGGCAAACTGAACCGCCTTACTGTCAAGGTGCCGCTCTACGAACGAATAAAAAAAAATTTAATGACAGAAAACTTTGCAGGAGTCAAGAGTTTTTTCTGGCTTCTCTTCGAGGATGAGGCACCGCACCTCTTGTGCGGGGTTGTGGTAGGAAATTTTACGGTCAGTAGTGGTTTGTCTGAATTATTCTAGACGACTTCCCAATGTTTCTCTGCGATTGGATCATTTTTTTGTATTAATGCATAAAGGACAATGAGACAGACAAACAAAAATCTTTAAGCAGCGGCATATTTATAACAGATAAATTAGATCAACAATAAAAAATTCTGATTAAGATTAAAACTAACAGAAAAACATTGACAAATTTTCAACGTAGCTTGTTGTGAAAACACTGTCCACGACTGTTTACCAAAATATGGCTCAATTGTAATCATTGATGGATGGAATTTCGATGAGGACAGAGAGTTGAGAGGGGAGGGTAGGCAGGTTTGTGGCGGTGGGGTAGAGAATTTTTAGAGATGCGTATAAATTTGCGGGTGTCGGGTGCCAATCTAACAAAATAGTCATATGTTCAAGTTTATTTATAGGCTAATTCTTTCAACGGCTTGCCCGACAATGCAACAATGCCTTTGGGAGCCTTTTTGGGAACTTAATTTCTTTTGCAGTAGAAACAAATTTTAAAATGATTTTTATGATACAAATATTAAAATTCCAATGTAGAAGTTTTAAAAATTCTAAGAGGGAAAATGGCCACTTATTTGCCTCGGGCCCCTATGCTTGCTTACGCTAGCTTTACGGTAGCTACAACACTGCCTGTATGAACATTTTGTTCCAGTTGACAACACTATTCAATATTTGCAAGAACATTTTGTTCGCATGAACGAATACCTATACAAAAAATACTCCGAGTAGGTTTATAAAGAACTCTTTGTGCTACACTGCATAAGGAAGTTGTGTGTAATTGTTAAGCCTCCTTAACCTCATATAAAAAATAGCTATTTTAAGAACAGAGTTTCCAGGCATCTCTTCGGGCAGCGCCCACCCCCCCCCCACCCCACCCCCTGAAGTAATTGTACCGCCACCAACCGAAAGAAGTGAAATTTATATAGAAAACCAGAGCCCGCCCCCCCCCCCCCTTATTAAAGTAGTCCGCCCCAGAAATGTCAAGTGCTCTCCCCCCCAACCCCTACCCGCAGATAGAAGTCTGAAAGAAATACTAATTTAGAACAGGGATGGGCGAAGAAAAGATCAATAGAATTATCTTTATTTAGGAAGTCATTAATGCCTCCCGCCTCTCGCCTGTAGTCTCTCGCCTCTCGCCTCCCGCCTCTCGCCTCCCGCCTTTAGCTTCTCGCCTCTCGCCTCCCGCCTCTCGCCTCCCGCCTTTAGCCTCCCGCCTCTCGCCTTAAGCCTTCCGCCTCTCGCCTTTAGCCTCCAGCTTCTCGCCTTTAGCCTCCCGCCTCTCGCCTCTCGCCTCTCGCCTCTCGCCTCTCGCCTTTAGCCTCTCGCCTACCGCCTGTAGCCTCCCGCCTGTAGCCTCCCGTCTGTACCCTCCCGCCTCCCGCCTCTCGCCTTTAGCCTCCCGCCTCTCGCCTGTAGCCTCTCGCCTCCCGCCTCTCGCCTTTAGCCTCTCGCCTACCGCCTGTAGCCTCCCGCCTGTAGCCTCCCGCCTGTACCCTCCCGCCTCTCGCCTCTCGCCTTTAGCCTCCCGCCTGTAGCCTACCGCCTGTACCCTCCCGCCTTTAGCCTCCCGCCTCTCGCCTACCGCCTGTAGCCTCCCGCATGTAGCCTCCCGCCTGTACCCTCCCGCCTGTAGCCTCCCGCCTCTCGCCTACCGCCTGTAGCCTCCCGCCTGTAGCCTCCCGCCTGTAGCCTCCCGCCTGTACCCTACCGCCTGTAGCCTCCCGCCTGTAGCCTCCCGCCTGTACCCTCCCGCCTCTCGCCTCTCGCCTTTAGCCTCCCGCCTCTCGCCTACCGCCTGTAGCCTCCCGCCTGTACCCTCCCGCCTCTCGCCTGTACCCTCCCGCCTCTCACCTTTAGCCTCTCGCCTGTACCCTCCCGCCTCTCGCCTCCCGCCTCTCGCCTCCCGCCTCTCGCCTTTAGCCTCTCGCCTCCCGCCTACCGCCTGTAGCCTCCCGCCTGTACCCTCCCGCCTCTCGCCTGTACCCTCCCGCCTCTCACCTTTAGCCTCTCGCCTGTACCCTCCCGCCTCTCGCCTCCCGCCTCTCGCCTCCCGCCTCTCGCCTTTAGCCTCTCGCCTCCCGCCTCCCGCCTTTAGCCTCCCGCCTCTCGCCTTTAGCCTCTCGCCTCCCGCCTCCCGCCTCTCGCCTCCCGCCTCCCGCCTCTCGCCTCCCGCCTGTAGCCTCCCGCCTCTCGCCTTTAGCCTCTCGCCTCCCGCCTCCCGCCTTTAGCCTCCCGCCTCTCGCCTACCGCCTGTAGCCTCCCGCCTGTAGCCTACCGCCTGTACCCTCCCGCCTTTAGCCTCTCGCCTCTCGCCTTTAGCCTCTCGCCTACCGCCTGTAGCCTCCCGCCTGTACCCTCCCGCCTCTCGCCTCCCGCCTCTCGCCTCCCGCCTCTCGCCTTTAGCCTCTCGCCTCCCGCCTGTACCCTCCCGCCTGTAGCCTCCCGCCTCTCGCCTTTAGCCTCTCGCCTCCCGCCTCCCGCCTTTAGCCTCCCGCCTCTCGCCTTTAGCCTCTCGCCTCCCGCCTGTAGCCTCCCGCCTTTCGCCTTTAGCCTCCCGCCTCTCGCCTTTAGCCTCTCGCCTACCGCCTGTAGCCTCCCGCCTGTACCCTCCCGCCTCTCGCCTCCCGCCTCTCGCCTCCCGCCTCTCGCCTTTAGCCTCTCGCCTCCCGCCTGTAGCCTCCCGCCTGTAGCCTCCCGCCTCTCGCCTTTAGCCTCTCGCCTCCCGCCTCCCGCCTTTAGCCTCCCGCCTCTCGCCTTTAGCCTCTCGCCTCCCGCCTGTAGCCTCCCGCCTGTAGCCTCCCGCCTCCCGCCTCCCGCCTTTAGCCTCCCGCCTCTCGCCTTTAGCCTCCCGCCTCCCGCCTGTACCCTCCCGCCTCTCGCCTCCCGCCTCTCGCCTCCCGCCTCTCGCCTTTAGCCTCTCGCCTCCCGCCTGTAGCCTCCCGCCTGTAGCCTCCCGCCTCTCGCCTCCCGCCTCCCGCCTTTAGCCTCCCGCCTCTCGCCTTTAGCCTCTCGCCTCCCGCCTGTAGCTTCCCGCCTGTAGCCTCCCGCCTGTAGCCTCCCGTCTGTAGCCTCCCGCCTGTAGCCTCCCGCCTCCCGCCTCTAGCCTCCCGCCTCTCGCCTCCCGCCTACCGCCTGTAGCCTCCCACCTGTAGCCTCCCGCCTCTCGCCTCCCGCCTCCCGCCTGTAGCCTCCCGTCTGTAGCCTCCCGTCTGTAGCCTCCCGTCTGTAGCCTCCCGCCTGTAGCCTCCCGTCTGTAGCCTCTCGCCTGTAGCCTCCCGCCTACCGCCTGTAGCCTCCCGCCTCTCGTCTCTCGCCTCCCGCCTGTAGCCTCCCGCCTGTACCCTCCGCCTCTCGCCTTTAGCCTCTCGCCTCCCGCCTCTCGCCTCCCGCCTCTCGCCTTTAGCCTCCCGCCTCTCGCCTCCCGCCTACCGCCTGTAGCCTCCCGCCTGTACCCTCCCGCCTGTACCCTCCCGCCTTTAGCCTCCCGCCTACCGCCTGTATCCTCCCGCCTGTATCCTCCCGCCTGTACCCTCCCGCCTGTACCCTCCGCCTCTCACCTTTAGCCTCCCGCCTCTCGCCTTTAGCCTCCCGCCTCTCGCATTTACCCTCCCGCCTCTCGCCTTTAGCCTCCCGCCTGTATCCTCCGCCTCTCACCTTTAGCCTCCCGCCTCTCGCCTTTAGCCTCCCGCCTCTCGCCTTTAGCCTCTCGCCTCCCGCCTCTCGCCTCCCGCCTCTCGCCTCCCGCCTCTCGCCTCCCGCCTTTTGCCTCCCGCCTCTCGCCTCCCGCCTCTCGCCTCCCGCCTTCCGCCTGTAGCCTCCCGCCTCTCGCCTGTAGCCTCTCGCCTCTCGCCTTTAGCCTCTCGCCTCTCGCCTCTCGCCTTTACCCTCTCGCCTCCCGCCTTTACCCTCTCGCCTCCCGCCTTTTTACCTTTTACTTTTACTTTTACTTTTACTTTTACTTTTGCTTTTACTTTTACTAAACACATTAAAATCTAAACTTAAATTCAAGCTCAGAGCTAAGCCCAAGTTCAGCTTTATTTAGCATTATATACAGGCTTTTCTGTCCAAAAGATAAAAACACATAAAATATGTATTATACTTTTTGAAAACATTGAACGAGTGGATTTAATATTTTGTAAACCACTAACTGTAGAAAAAGTAAAACACATTACTAATTTACAAATAAATATTTGAAACTTGTTACCTATTAGCAGTAATTTGTTTTATCCAAGTAGCAGTTATTAGTATCGTTGTAAATTGTTCTCAACTGAGTAATCACTTTATTTTAAACTACACGTTACAACTTTTATTAAGTATAGTTTAAAAAAGTAATGTTTTAAATAATATATTCCGTTCGCTTTTAAATGTAATTATTTTCAAAATATGTATGAATTATACAATCTCAGATATATATATATATATATATATATATATATATATATATATATATATATATATATACATCATATTATTTTTACAATTTTGTACTGTAACATGGCTGCTACTACTTACATTAAGTATTTTATGATAGAGATACATTTAAATGTTCCTGCATTAGATGCTCTATCTATAAATAACATTGAAAATAACCAACTCGACACAGATCGTGAATATAATTTTATTGCACGCTTCAGTTGGTTTCTTAGGTAACATCTAAATAACGAGGAAGTAAGAAACGCATGTTGCAACATTTTTATATGTATGCTATATGGAAGCAGCCGTGTTCACATCATGTTAAATGTAGCTAAACATTACATCTTTAAACAAGTAAGTTTCATTTTATTCTTTACTCTCTATATTTATATGTTTACTTTCTAAGATTGTTATTTTAAATTAATATCAGGATTATACTCATAACATTAAAAAAGCGTTACACCAACACTATTTACTTTTATAGACAAAAAGAGGTATATATATATATATATATATATATATATATATATATATATATATATATATATATATATATATATATATATATATATATATATATATATATATATATATATATATATATATATATATAGTATATATATATATATATATATATATATATATATATATATATATATATATATATATATATATATATATATATATATATATATTTATTTATTTATTTATTTATTATGTATACATACACGTATATTTAAAATGCATTTTAAAAAAAGAGATTATTTACTGAATATAAAGAAACATGGATTCTAAGATATTTCTGACTGTGTTTTTATTATCAACTTTCGTCAAAATAGAAGCAGAAGGTAAGTGTAGCTAATACACATAAAAATCATACCACACATTTATTGTACTCACATATATAACACTGTAGATAAACACAATTTAAAGCACGATACGCCACGCGCACACTCACCCACAAAGACACATACACACTCAGATTTTACAACTAATTTTGTTATGTTAATGAATAATTGTATTATTGGTTAAAATTGTAATTTCACAGTCTAGCAACAAAACTTTCAACCTTACAATTTCATCTCATTTCTCTTAATATGGGAGCCGGATGTTTTCCCGAATGGTCACTTGCCCGAATGAACACTTGCCCGAATGCGACAAATGCCCGAACTGACACTTGACAGAATGTGACAAATCCCCTAAGGGGTCATCCATAAATGAAGTCACACTCGTAGGGGGTAGGGGGGGGGGGTCCGTAATTTTGTGACGATGTGTGATGGGTGGGAGGGGGGGGGGGGTTCAGATGTTGCGACGTCACATTTTTGCATTATAAAAAAGCAATGTTAGAAAACGAATTTTAGACGTTATTTCGCGTCTTAGATAACTGTTTTAATAAATTGTAATAGTTTAGACAAGATTTTGGAAAAATATCGATGTTTTAAAAAAATTCAACTGCAATTTTGAGGGGGGTTGTAGGTTGAGGTGTGACGTCATTTTAGGGGGGGGGTCTGACTTTTTGTGACGACGTGTGACGGAGGGGAGGTGGGAGGTAAAAATCGTCAAAAAAAGCGTGACGTCATTTATGGATGACCCCTAAAGTCAAATAGACAATCTTAATTCAAGTTTGACATTTTTATAATCAACACAATTCTAGGCATAAAACAAAGTTGTTTATATTTTTAAATTGAGCTTTTATTTTTTTGAAAACTGAGAAATCGCTGTAAAAAAATATTTATTCTTTAATAAATGTAATGTGAAGTTTGGCGGCGGTATATTAACATTCTTTTAATATACATTAGGAACACCTTGTTTAGTCGACATGATGCGGTGGTTACATAGCTTTTATGACACGGTATAGGTGGCGCAGTGTTTCGCAACATTTAACAGAGGCGCGTGTGTTCGATTTATTTTGTTTATGCATAACTTGTGTGGATTGGGGGTCAGCTCGGGGACAACAAAGCGCATATGTACGTCACCTTAGCCTATTATAAAACTTTCTCAGGAGAGATTATTTGAAGTATAGGCCCTAAAGTGTACAATTACATTTCTTGTAAAAGCAAAAACAATTACACGTATATAAAACCAAAGTTTCTAGTATTATATTATTTTTTATTATTTGTAGAATACAGGATAGTACAGGATAGTACAGGATAGAAGTTCTACCAATATCACCAACTCATATTAACTTTGAAAATGTACAATGGATTTCAGGCCCTTAGCTAATGCCGAAAAGAAGTATCGCTCATCATGAAAGCCCACTACATATCTGGCGACTTCTCAAAAATAATTTTGCCATCGACAGCATGTGTTTGATTGCAGGGAAAATAGAACTCGGCCTTGACGATGGTTAAAACAAAAAAAATATATATTTTTTTAAATATATAAATTTTCAAGCCCCGTATAGGGTCTCCACCCCCTGTCCCATCCACCACTGTAAACTTTATAGGATCGGTAGAACAGTTACGTGACCCGTACTGGCTATCAAAGGGGAGCAACGAGTCACAGAAGTCATTACAATTTTAAGTTTTGCCTATATTTTACTCTACAATTTGCGGGAGAGCATGTTATAGTGACTGTATTTCATACCAAATATCAAGGTGAAAATTAATTTGTTTTCAAATATTAATTATGATCGGCTGTGGACCCCCTAAACGCCCTATCCCCCCACCCTCACCCCGCACTGGCAATGTAGTTTCGCCGCTGGTTTAAACTAGGTCGGTATCGTTGAATAATACGCACAAGATGATGACCACACGTTTATTTTTCTGGGTAAATAATGTATGTGATTCAATATTAAGGAATACCACTTATACTATAACAGATTTTACCTATTTTTAAAGGATTATGCACATTCTAAACTAAGTTGTAGATACTGGAATATGCCAACTATATATTCGCTTAGCATAAATAAAAAGGAAAATGTATGAATATATTACATATTGTTTTAAATGCTTCAGCGTGCGATTTTGGCTGGTTCGGCTCCAGCTGTCAGTACAAATGTCACTGTGCCAACAACCAATGTGATGTTGACGGAAAGTGTACAGGAGGGTCTACTTGTGTCAGGGGATGGTTTGGTCCTCTATGTCAATATCGTGAGTATTTTGATGAAAAAAAAATGTGTAAACAGCTGATAGAATAATTCAACTATGTTATTATCTTTTTTACTTCAACAGAGGATCTGACAACTGTGCACACCAGAAACTTAGTATCAAACGGTGTTTTAACAGACGGCAACGACGCGACATGTACAAGTGTTCAGTCGTTTACTGTGTCATGGACTAACCTCTTTGAGGTCAAGTGGATTAGGGTTGTTCTACTTAAACCTGGTTAGTTACACATTTGTAAACGACGAGCTATATGGCAAAGTATTTTAAGGTAAATCCGATTATAGTTCACCGGGTTGTACTTTGCAATTAAAAAAAAATAAGTAGAAAGTTTGAAAAAGCATTGCATCTGATTATTTTCTCTCAGAAATTAGAAAATTTAGAACTAATGTATTGATTTGAATTTGTGAGATTTCCATATCGTTACGTGGATTTTCAGAACTGAAAGCCTATATAATTAAGCACCAAAATACATCATGTGCTCAGACCATTACGAAACCTTTATCTTGTAATTGTGAGTGCAATTACATTCAAGTGATCACCACGTCGAAATAAAATGTCCTGAATTTTTTTTTAATCCCTTTGTACTATTTCCCATAAATGTTTCGCCGACATTTCTTAAAAACAATACGTTTCAATTAAAACTATTCAATTAATAAAATGTAATTTCAAGTGTTAACATAATTTATTTTGTTGACTCGTTAACCTCCAGCCGATTTTCCGAGTTTCTGTTTTAGAATCTCGTCAGATGAAGTAAGTGAAGTATACCGTTTTAGGTCCTATTTACGTTTCTATATTTCTGTTCCTTTTTAATAGGAAATAATCAAAACGTATTCATAAAGATTATAAATTTGCATGATGTTCAGGATTTGCAGATAATATAGACACATTGTGTCTTGGTGTCAAGTAACATAATCTCCATATGCACTATCTGAAAAATGTTCATATTCCTAAGAGTATGTATAGCATTATCAAAACACATATGTGTAAAGCACACGAACGTTTTGATTTCTTCTAAAAAGCTTCCGCATTTTCTAAAAATTGCCAACGTTACTGAGAAAATATAATTTGTGGGCGCCTATACAATTGAACTCCAACATTGAAAGTCAGAATTAAAACAGATGACTAAAACCCCATTTTGAACAACAGAGTACACCTACAAAAACTACAAGGGAAAGCAGGTTAAAGACAAGAAAACGGTTTGCCTGAACAGCAGAATCAAAGCCGAAAGCACTTCTCACTTCTATCATCAGATAATGTGGTAACTAGATAAAAAAAATGGAAATTTAGGAATTGGAATTATAGAATGCTGTGCCAGACAAAAATGTTTGCCTAGACCAAAATATACAATTCGGTAACACAGAAGGCTACAAAATCCAGATGGACAGGTATGGCCTAAATAAATGTAGGTTCGCGAGAAACCACAATACGTCATGTAGAAAAGTGTATAGATAAAAAGATTTTGTTCTTTCTTAGGATAGGAAACCCTCTGAATCAATTACGCAATAGATATCAATAAACGAACGAGTGCTCTATTTATTTTCCGATGAAATCTCTTGCTATCTTATGTAACACCGACTCAGTAGGGATGATATTACCCACTGAGGTGTAGTGTTTAAAAGGGCTGACCCTGAGATATAACACACAAATAATTGACGCTTTGGTTGTTATATCCTGGCTTTATTGCAAATCCGTATACGACTAGTCATGGAAAATCCAAGCCATAAACGGCTATGTAGTCCTAAAATAAAATTAAACAACAATAGATTACACCTCTGAAGATACTACCACGTGTAGGCTACATAAATAGACGGGTGTCATAAAATAGGGTTACGGCCAATAAACAATGCTGTCAACAAGTACTAACAAGTATCACAATGATAAATACTTAGTCTTAACCCAACTAGTAGGCAACTTGCAACACTAGCAGGAATAATATAATACACACAAGTAATCTATTTAAGATACTTTCCATACCTAGTCTGCAACATGCAGCACTAGTAGGAATAATACAAATAAATAATAGATTTAAGATACTTTCCATACCTAGTCTACAACATACAGCACTAGTAGGAATAATACAAATAAATAATAGATTTAAGATACTTTCCATACCTAGTCTGCAACATGCAGCATTAGTAGGAATAATACAAAAATATAAAATATAATGTACATTACCTTCAATAGGTCTACATTGCAACTTATACCTAGGAAACTGCACCTTCCGTGTCATTGGCAGTCTGGGATTTAACTGCCGCCGACACAGGTACGATTACCCTTTGTCCCAGAGGTCACATGACGTAGAACACGGGTGGCGAACGTCGCTCACCGAAGAGCATAAAATAAAAAATACATCAACAGTTGCGGTTCCACAGGGGCCGCAACCAAATAATTAATAAATTATCCCCCTGACTGGTAACCATGGTATGTATTACACGTATTTAATAGAATTTTCGATGTAACAAAGAAATAAGTGTATACGTATATATATATATATATATATATATATATATATATATATATATATATATATATATATATATATATATATATGTATATAGATTATATATATATATATATATATATATATATATATATATATATATATGTATATAGATTATATATATATATATATATATATATATATATATATATATATATATATATATATATATATATATATATATATATATATATATATATATACAATAATTATGTTATAGGTAATATAAATAGTAAAGTAAATATTGTACTATGTGTTAGTGTAAATGATATACGCGTAAATTCAAGGGTGTTATATGGGAGTTTTATAAAATACAAGGACTTGCAGTACACTGGCGTTGTTTAAACACTATTAAACCTACTGATGTGAGACGTGAAACACTTATTGATTGAAGGATTTTACGACAATTTGGAAATGTATTTATGGCTTAGAAATATCAGTATTCACATTTTAATATACATTTTAACCAACAACCGACTGCACTACACGAGAATGGCCAAGTGCTTACATGTTACACCTAAATATCTTTTGACTTAATGGATAACACAATTAATATAATCATAAATCATCGGTGGTAACTGTGGAAATGAAAGAAAACCACGATAAAACAAAAGTGAAGTTATAGTTCAAGTGTGAACAAAAAAACGTCAGAAGACAACTAAAGTTTAAAATTCTTACAATGCCTTAAATTAATAAATCCTTTTTATTAAGACAGCTGATGTTGCAGACTTACAGTAGCGTACTCTTGTAACTAAAACTACATAATTTAATTAATAGTCTACCAGTTTATTGAGAAGCAGTAAGAAAATGGATTTTAATATTGCATATAATTCATTTCAGACATGCTAGAAAATTCCAAGGTTTTGTTTACCAAACAGGATGGAGCAAACATCACTTGCTTAAACCAAACTCTGGTTAGGGTCGTCGACAACGTCACTGATATCTTTTGTTCCAACAATATTTTGATAAATCAAGTTTTCATAGACTTCAAAACAAACAAATCTATTTGCTCTGTCTACATTAGCGGAGGTAAATGATTAAATTTCATTTTTCAGCTTAGTGCAAATGCTATTAACACATAAAAACCGTTAAAAACATAGCTGACCTCATCTTGTGAATGGCTCCCGGTCAAAAAACCCCTGGACATAAACCCCCTGGACATAAACCCCCCGACATAAACCCCCTGGACATAAACCCCCCGACATAAACCCCTTGACAAAAAACCCTGCGACATAAACCCCCTGAACAACCCCCCCCCCCCCCCCCTCCGCGACATAAACCCAGGGTTTTTTGTCGCGGGGGTTTTTGACCGGACACCCTTGTGAATTTTGCTGGTAATTGTTGTCAGATGCTATGCGGCACATTACGTCTAACTGTTGATGTTATCAGCTTTGAAACAGTCATAAGTATAATTTATTATTTTAAACTTTGCAACACATTTCATTTGCTAATTAATTTCAGATAATTAGAAGAGCATTTCAAAATACTGTGATTTTTTTCTGACACATATATGCTTTTGAAATGTATTGATTATTTAAAATTCAAATTTAATAAGAATGTCTTATTGGTAATAGATAATTTAACTACATTTTGTTGGAGAAAAAAGCCTTCGCGAAAACGGCATTTGGACAAACGCTTAGGGATATTACCTTAGACCCAATCTCCACAGCACATAATATATTTTAAGCTTTCATTAAATAAGAATTTGCATTTTTTTTCATTTCTGAAGTTTGACAAACAACTCTACGTTCATTTCTAGTAAGCCGTTCCATTTCAAATCAATACGTTTAAACGTTTAAAGGAGAAAATTTTTATTTAGGAATGGTTAGAAGAAAGTCCGAGGCTAACCCGGGGCAAATTGCACCATACAGGGCCGTCGACTGACGCGCCTGATTCAGTTTAGTAAAAATCTATAATACCCATGTAAGCGCTATAGAGCTCATGGAATAACTCGGGGCGCTATGGTGCCGCTGTGCGAAATTTTTTTTCGCAGAAACCTCTCCGGAGAAATAAGTCTGGAAGAAACACTTCTAGCCCAGGAGTCCAGAGGCGTAGCTACCCTTCCACGCGCCCTGGGACAAACTTTCATTTTGGTGCCCCCCCCCCCCCCCGGGAGCAAACTTTCAATTTGCACCCCCCCCCTCAAACTTTTGATTTGCACCCCCCAAACTATTTATAACGCAAAAATGCAGCTAAAAGGACATTTTAATTTGTTTTTACAACCCATTTTGGCGCCCCCTAAGGTCGGCGCCCAGGGACATATGTACCCCCTGCCCCCCATCGCTACGCCTCTGCAGGGGTCGGCAACCTTTTGATACGCAAGAGCCAAAAGTTAAAACAAAATTTCCCAGTTTTTAAAGAGCCACAATTTTTAGTTCAATATTTTGGTATTTGATTAGGATTAGGTAAATAAATTTGATGTGTTATTTAAAATAAATAGCTTTAAAATATGAAATAATATTTATTCATATAAAAACATAGACATGTTTCGCCAGAATAGTAAAATTAGTAATAAAATAATATTATTCTAGGACTATCTCGACCCACTTTAGAAGCTGTTAACTTTTATTTTATTTTTTCTTTACGGATATCACCGGCTCAGGAGGTGTCTCCCATCGGTTTGAATAACTTGCATCGTACGCTTTTATCCTTTGGTTCTCATAAGACTTATCTTCTATCCCACTGAACGCAGGGTAAAGTCGTACCCACCGTCCAGTAAAAATAAAATTATATAACTATTAATATGTGTGCAAGGAGCTGGAGAGCCGCATCTGGACGTGAAAAGAGCCACATCAACCCGCAAGCACCACTCGTACATCACTGTATTATCCAAACGGCTGAATCTATGATGTTTTTATGCTGATAGCAACCAAAGCCGTAACTCATAAACCTCTTTAAAATTTAATTTTACTTATCAAACAATATAACATTTTGAAAAATGGCGCAACGCTCTAGCTGATGTCTGCCGAGATTTTTCTTCTCCCCTTCCCCGTGGTGTAATGTAAACCGCCGACGTACAACATGTATTAAACCACATAGATTTAATTTAACTTTAGTCATTCCGTAGATTTTAACAATTTAATGTATTAGCGTAAGTTTAATGTATTTTTAAATTACCTCCCTTGTAAAAATTAGAAAAAAAGAGTTAAATTAATTTAATTTTTCTACCCTACTGTTATTATGTTATTAAAAGTGAATCCACTTTTTCTGGGAATCCAAGCGAAAATGATATTTGACATTAATCTTTTTAATATGTTTTAGCAGTGTACGTGTATTTGATACTTTCTTGACGTTATGCGAAAGAGTAAAAACAGTGGCATTTATAAAATAACCTTATGTCGTTATATAAACAAACCCAACTCTATTACTTATAATAAGACACTGCAATGCGCTTAAAAGCACTGCATGGAGCGATTTTTACTTTTATGGTTCCAAAATCTATAGCGATGACGGAAGGACTGACACACTACCTAGCCGCTTATATATATATATACATATATATATATATATATATATATATATATATATATATATATATATATATATATATATACATAAATGTGTGTGTGTATATTATAACATACAGTATTGTTTTAACATTTTTATTAAAATTTTAATTAATTCTTTAAAAAAAAATATATAGTCTTCTAAAGAAGTCAACATTAATGTCACATTGCATTGTCATCGGTTCTTGCCCCATGTGCCGAATTTGAAAGAAATTGATTTGTTAAAAGTGCCCGAAATTTCGCTCTATCGCTAAGATCTGACAGGATTATGAAAGAGGAAGCAAGTTAAATAAAAGTTTGTAAAAAAATTCCAAAAAAGCATTTTAATTTCTAGCTTTTACGTACTATATATTTAAAAAAGACTCATTTATTTTCTACTTTTTAGTGCATTAGTACATAAAAGCTTGTTATTAAAAAAGTTTTTTATGAATATTTTTCAGTACTTACATTTTTTATTGAAATGTAGTTGCTTGACTAAAAACCATAGCACACCTAATGAACGTGAAGACGCGTGTCTAATAGTGCGGAATAGTTTGATGAGACAGCTAATTAATTTCGAAAAAATGTTCATTATTTCATAAAAAATAAATTAGGCAACCAAATAAGTCAAATTAAAGTACTGAAACAAATAGCATAAAAACGGAAGTGGAACGTTTTCTAATTTGAATTTTTCAAAAGCCTATAATTTGAGTACTATTTCAGATAGATAAATGGAATTTCACATGTAAGTAAATATCTAATTCACTGCCTCCGTTCAAATTTTGATTAATTTCCGTCGACACGAAGTAGTAGTTTAACGCTTTTATTTTTACGCAATTCTATTCTATTATAAAAAGTTTAAGTAATTAAAAATGGATTACAAATCATGTCGATATTCTGAGTTGCCTCCGTAGTGTTATATTAGAATATTCGAGAAAGTTTAGGGGAGATCACTCCCAGTTTATTAAGATTATGTCCAATCATAACATATTATTTGTTCGACAAATCTTTAGGTCGTAATGTTGCCCTAAAGCAATCAACCTGGCAATCAAGCAATTGGATAGAGAAAAATATAACATTTGATTCTTCTCGAGCTGTAGACGGGAATACAAGTGGTGATTTGTTACTTGACTACTCATGTGCACACACTCTACCAGACGTGCCTGGATCTTGGATTTTAACATTTAAAAAACCAGTTTATCTTAACAGATATCTGCTATATAATAGAGGTAAATGATATTGTATAATATAAATTCGTTGGCTTTTTAACAGCAATTATTAAAAATAGCTTTAGTTTTAACCAGACCGATTATGGGTTTCAGATGATAATGGCATTAACTACAACTACCGTCAACGTCTCAGTGGATTCACTTTAACAAGCTATAACTCAACAAATGATACCATCTTCTATTACCATGACACTACTCTTGACAAAAACATCACTGTTTACTACGTGACAACAACTACACCATCAACACCCGTGTCTTATTTTATTGTAAATACTACAGATATCCTCACGTTGTGTGAGGTGGAGACTTATGGTGGTAAGTCATACACTTAAATATATATATATATATATAAATATATATATATATATATATATATATATATATATATATATATATATATATATATAATACACAATTTAAATTATTTGTGGTTTTAGCAGTGGCGTAAAAGATTACCCGGTGGGCTGTAGGCATAGAAAGATATATATATATATATATATATATATATATATATATATATATATATATATATATATATATATATATATATATATATATATATATATATATATATATATATACTAGATGTCCCGGCCAGGCCCTGCTCTGGCCTCTGTGAAAAAACTTTCTGTTAAATACCATTACCTGTGTGTTTAGTAATCATCATTTACACGGCATTGCCCATCCTAACCACAACCACCCAAAACAAAAAAAAACGCAAACATAACGCAAACACAATTACAACTACAAATGAAAACAAAAACCTAACAACAAACCCAACCACAACCACAAACACCAATACAAACACAAAGAAAAAACAAACGAAAAAAGCAAACGAAAACAAACCAAATACAAACGCAAAGCCAACCACAACACAACACAACACAATACATACACAACACAACACAATCGGGGACGTCTAGTATTAGATCTATATCAAATGGTATATCTTCTTGTAGTTTGGTGCAAGTATCTATAAAAGACCTTTGTGGTGCGACCAACAAAAACGAATTCCCCTTCGTGCGCAAAAAAAGGACAGACAAAATTAATGCGCAAAAAAAGGCACAAATAATAACCTGCGGGAATTCCCATTCCCGAATAAAGATGCCTTTTGTTACTTCACCTGTCTTTGATTAAAAGTAACTAGCTGCATCCATTGCTCCACCACGGTTTAATCTTTTTAAAATGTACCAACTTTGGAACAGAACAAAACAAACAAAACCACAACACAAACACAACACAACCCCAACACAACCACAACACAACACAAATGTACCAACTTTGGAACAGAACAAAACAAACAAAAACACAACACAAACACAAACAAAACCACAACAAAACCACAACACAACCACAACACAACCCCAACACAACCACAACACAGCACAAATGTACCAACTTTGGAACAAAACAAAACAAACAAAAACACAACACAAACACAAACAAAACCACAACAAAACCACAACACAACCACAACACAACCCCAACACAACCACAATACAACACAACCACAACACAACCACAACACAAACACAAACAAAACACAACACATCCACAAAACAAACACAAACACAAACAAAACACAACAAAACTACAACACAACCACAATACAACACAACCACAACACAACCACAATACAAACACAAACAAAACACAACACAACCACAACACCAACACAAACACAAACAAAACACAACAAAACTACAACACAACCACAACACAACACAACCACACCACAACCACACCACAACCACACCACAACCACAACACAACTACAACACAACACAACCACAACACAACCACAACACAACTACAACACTACCACAACACAACCACAACACAACCACAACGCAACCACAACACAACCACAACATTATAATCACTACCAAACAACACGCTTTTTTAGGCGTCCACGCCCAAAGAGAGACTCCAGCATTAAAAGTTTAAGTCACATAAATAGATCCTACTCCATAACTTACAATAAAACAATGCGATGCAAATAAATGTACGGCAAGTGGTGTTTACTTTTATGGTTCTAAGAAAACACATTGGCAATGTAATTAGAATCACCACCGAAAAACACGCTTTTCCCAAGTGTCCGCGCCCAGAGAGAGCCTTTCCAGCATTCTCTATATTATAATTCTAAAATTTCACCATCTGTTAACACCGAAAAGAAAAAACAAAAAATAGTGATTTTGAGAGTTCATAGACTAATTAGAAAATAATATAAATAATCTTAACATTTTTCTATTTCACTTATGAACCTTAACATATAACAATAAATGTGGTAGTAATAAAAAAAATTAACTTAAATTATTGAGAGTGAGTGGAATATTAAAAACACGTTTTCCCCGACGTCTGCGCACAGATAGAGCCTTTTCATCATTCTCAAAAAGTCTAATTTCACCATCTGTTTTCATAACACCGAAAAACAAAAGCAAAAAGATAGTTATTTTTGAGAAATCATAGACTAATTAGAAAACAATAAATAATATAAATATATCTTAACATTTTTCTCTTTTAATTATGAACCTTAACATATAATAATCAATGCGGTAGTAATTAAAAAAAATTAACCCATATTATCCCAAGGTCTCAAATTTTTATAATTTTTTTATATGGTTTAGCTTTTGGGCACTGAATGAAGGAATGACTATGGATTTTTTTTTTTTTAAATCAATACTTTTTTAAATATCGATTTTTTTAAAAAACGTCCCATAAATGGGACGCTAGCAACGAACGGCCCCATGTACATTTATTGAAAAATAAAATCATTTATCACGAAATATGACTACTCAAGCAAAAATTAAGCTGTATTCTGATTTTGTATTGTTAGACCAATGATAAAATTGTTTAGGACAGCAAAAAATACTGATAATGATCAGTTGGGTTAGCCATACCATGGTCTAAAATGCAGAAATTATGTTCAAAATTCTAGTTTTCTTTCAATCTAGCATCCATCAAAGTGAACAACACTTGGAAATAAGTAAAGCTGTGACTAGTACATCTAATTATACACACATGATCACAAATATTGTTTTATTTATCGAAACTGTAATATAAATAATTGATTTTTTGGGGGCGTACTTGAAATTTTCAGGTGGGGGGTACTTAAATTTCAGGGGAAGGGTGGACATTGGTAAAAGTATGTTTTGTATATAAATTCCATTTTGTTCTGGGGCAGAGCCCCCCCCCCCCCCCTCCTCCGAAATGATGCCTGAAAGAAACTCTGCCCTCAGTGAATTTGCAAAAGACGATCCGGTCCAGTCCCAGATGTCATCCAGCCATTTTCTTTTTTGTTACCCTCGCTATTCCCCACCTCCTCACAGGCGTACATTAGGACATCAGATATCTTATTTTTAACGCAAAGATCCGTCTCTGGGGGCTTGTATTGAGTGTTCATGGCTCTCATCCACGAATGCAACTTACTATGCGAACAGCTCCCAATCTAACACCAGGAATCTCCTTTAAAAGTTAACAAAGTAAAACTGGTATCGGGAACCTTTGGAGGTAAATATTACTGGGGCATGACAACTGTACACAGGTAATTCACATTTCTGCTATATGTAGCTTGAGCTCTGTTTTATGAAGAGTGTTAACCAACCCCCATGACTCAATCGTTTCACCTGAATCGTGACCATTGTTATTATTCTGGTTTGTTATAATTTTAATGTCACGCGCTAGTACATTTACAGCAGTACTAAATTAGTTTGGATTCAATGGTATTAAATACTTCAGTTAGTGTAATTCTGAAAACTTACAAATAAAATGTAAGTTTTTCGATATTTGCAATTTTTATATTTGTAAATATAGTGTAAATATAAGTCAAGGTCATAATTAAATATCTATAAATACTACTTAACACCCCAAAGTCAACAGTTAACACAGTCAACAATTGTTTCACCATAAATAACCATTTAACATAAATATTTACATCTCTGTTTCTCATTAGTGTCCAATAAATGTGACGTTTGTATAACAATCTGCAAAAATATAGGTCAAGGTCATAAATAAATATCTATAAATATTACTTAACACCCCAAAGTCAGCAGTTATCAAAGTCAACAATTGTTTTACCATAAATAACCATTTAACAAAAACATCTGCATCTGTGTTTCTCGCTAGTGTCCAATAAATGTGACGTTTGTGTAACAATCTACATGGGGCCATTCGTTGCTAGCGTCCCACTTATGGGACGCTTGTTGTACATTTGATATAACGAAGTAGTAAAAAAATTGTTATTCTTAAATTTTTAGCAGATAGAAATATGGTACTGCTACAAGTTTAAAATGTATTTTGCACTTAAAATGTTAATATTTTAGAAGATATGCATTTTCCTGTGCGCATGTTTTCTTTTTTTCCGCCATTTTGACAAGTCCTGCAAATCCGGCACTATAACATTTTTCTAAATTAATTTTTTTTCACAAAACACACACATTCAATAATCTAACCATTTTCAAATACAATGAAACATAATTTGTGTTTTAACTAGTTTGTAGTAAATTTTGGCATTTTTTTACAAGCGTCCAATAAGTGGGACGCTAGCAGAATATGGGTTAACTTAAATTATTGATGAGTTAAATATATTTTCAAATTACCTCCCTTGCAAAAATTACAACAAAAAATTGAATTAATTAGTTTTTTCGACCAACTTTATGAAAATGTATCCATTTTTTCTAGGAATAAAAACGAAAATGATATTTGACATTGATCTTTTTAATATGTTTTAGCAATGTGCGTGTATTTAATATTTTCTTTACGTTATACAAAAGAGTAAAAAAGAGTGGCAATTATAAAATAGCTCTATGTCGTTATATAAACAAACCATACTCTATTACATATAATAAGATGCTTCGACGCACTGAAAAGCACTGTATGGTGCGATGTTTACTTTTATGATTCCAAAATCTATAGCGATGACAGAAGGACAGACACAGCCCGCTTATATTATACGAGCAGACCCGCTGCGTATCATACGCCGCTATTTAGTTGTTTTTTCTGCTTTTCAGTAATTCATAATTTGTGAATTCGACAGTACCAATGCTGCCCCTGAAAATATTTGCTTTAAAACACTAAACCCCCATCCCCCCCCCCCCCCTCCTCTTAGTTACCTCCACTAAGTTTATAATAGTTTCAAACTGAATTATCTGCCCCTAATTAGCCGTCACCAAACTAAACATTTAGCGTTAACTACAACTCATCTGACCATGTTAGAGGGGGGGGGGGGGGGGTGGGGGGATGGTAGCGATAGAGAAGAAGAGAGGGGACTGCAAGGCGCGCGCTTGCAGCTTGTTTTCTAACGGCCCCCAGAAGAGAATTATATATATAGATACTATTAAACCTTACTTATTGATAATTAATATACATATATGGCCAACCTTAAAGCAGTTACTATAGTAACGATTTCACAACCATGACGAAAGTATTTTTTTTGCTTTAACAACATGACGAGACTTTTTTTTTCTCATACCAGCGAACATCATACGCTAAATCCTCACGAACTTTTATGCCGCATGACTATCATATCCGCTACACATCATTTTTATACACACAAAAAATTTTCATACTCCAATACTTTTATACTTACCACGTATTGTCCTCACTCTTAAAAAATGTGTTATTGTGATCAATCCATGAATGGTCTTTTTTTATATTTTAAGAGATATCTTCTAAAATGATATATTATCATCTATATATATAATTCTCTTCTTGGAGACGTTAGAAAGCAAGCTGTAAGCGCGCCTTGCAGTTCCCTCTCTTCCTCTCAAGGAAGTTTGGTGATCTTTGGTTCACGCTAAATGTTTACAATGGTAGAGCCGGGTTTAGTGACGGCTGTTAGGGGCAGATAATTTAGTTTGAAACGATTTTTAACTTAGGGGAGGTAGCTAAGATTAGGCTACTTTCACGAGGGGGGGGGGGCAGGGGTGTTAGGGGTTGGGGGAAAGGGGGGGTTATCCTCCTTAACGACTTATTGATAGTCTTTTAAAGCAAATATTTTCAGTGACAGCAGTGGTACTGTCGAATTCACAAATTATGAATTACTGAAATCTAGAAAATAAAACAACTAAATAGCGGCGTATGATTAGCGGCGTACGATACGCCGCGGGTCGGCTCGTGTTAAATATTTATTGAAATTGCGTGAATGTCAGAGCAAACGGCTTAGCCCAACTAGATTAGCGCCTACGTCGTTAATCTTTAGACAGTTACACGTTTTAGTTGTTATTTTCTTATGTTTCGAGCTTTGAAATTATGTATATTGAAAGTAATTCCTTTTCTTTTTTTTTAAATAATGTTCAATTATGCATATTGTAAAACGTACTATAGTTTGATCACATGTGCTGTATATTTTTACGAATAGCCCTATGTACACGCTCAAAGTTGACGTCGACACCGCTGTCTACGCTTTCCAAAATTACGACTGTTAAATACCAACGTGAAATTCTTTCTTCTTTATTTTTCTGTAACGTTAAGAGTAAAACAAATCATTATAAAAAACCTCAGACTTTCACAAACGTATGCCTTCAAACATAAGGTTGCATGTAAAACTTAACAGTGATAAAATGTGGGGAAAACTGGTAAGATACTAATGGCAAAAAAATACAAAGGCGCAAATGGGGATGATTTGGAGACACACTGCATGAACCAACCAACAACATTATCCGACAGATTGTGGATTAGAATCACCAACGGACAAGAAAAGTATGCAGGCCCAAACAACAAACATGGAAATGATCAGCTGTCAGTGAATCATAAGCAGCGTGAATGAAGTGGGCGCAGCTTGGAGGGATCGCACACAACCGAGTACAATGGAGAATAGTGGTTATGTCCCTTTGCTAAGTGTCCAAAGAATAATGATGGAGATGATGATAAGCATTATGTATAAAGTTTACTTGTTCACCATGTTCGAAATATTTTGAATTTCTTTTGCGCTATTAAGACGAACGTTTAAAACATGTTTTCCATTTATATCTCTGTGTTCATAAAATATAATGGTTATGAATTTAGAGGTAGTTTCCTTTTTTTAATAGGTGCATTTTCTTTAAACGGTAAATAATTATTTATTTTACACTGTACTTTCCTGGTTTTTTTAATCATTGCAATAGACTAATGTGTTATTATTTTTAAAAGAGTCCAGTTTTAGTGTTTTAGTATTGGTTTAATATTTAATCATTCACAGCTTTTACACACTTTCTTAACCACCCCTCGCGGCGCACGAATTATGCTATACTTTGAAGTTCGTTGTTTAAAAATGCAATATCATGCAGCCCAAAAGCTGTGTAAACGATCTTCTTTTTTTGCCTAACAGAATGTAGTGACACTTATTTTGGTCTTAACTGTACACAAAGATGCAGCAAAAACTGTACAAACCAGCTATGTGATCAAGTCAATGGTATATGTTACAGTTGTTCTCCTGGAAAACAAGGAGCGTTTTGTGATCAAGGTGAGATAAACGTAAACATTGCCGTTGGAACAATCATCCGTTTTAAAATATGTTTAATTTAAACATGTGTAAAGTAATGTACAACTTAATAATGTTCCATGCATGTACGTTACATTTACTATTCATTATATAATGTGCTTCTTTTTTAGCCAAATATATTTAGCAAACTATCAGTGTTCAATTTTTTTTAAATTCCATTTTAATTACAAAAAAAAAATTAATTATATACACAGTTTAAAACATTTAATTCACTATCCATCTTAAAAGTACATTTTTGTGAAATCTCAATTACATTTTCGTATTTAATTATGAAAAGAAATATGTAATTTATTACATTTTACTGAACACCATCAGACTGTAACGACACCTTTTACGGCCAGAACTGTATACAAAGATGTAGCACCAACTGCACAAACCAACTGTGTAACAATGTTATTGGTACCTGTAACAGTTGTGTTGTTGGTAAAAATGGAAGCTTATGTGATGAGGGTAAGTCATGTACATTTAGAGCGCAGCTGAGGTAATATCTTAAAAACATACTGTTCACAGTAAATTTTTCATCCAGTTGGTGCCGGCATAGCCAAAGAACAGGCAAAAATTATAAACTTTCATTTATCAGACGCCCAAAAAAATGCAGTTTTGAAATAAAAGTTTATGCCAAATGTTACGTAACTTCTGGATATTATAGTTGGATTTTTTTGCTCGTGCACTTCGGATCTTACAATAGGAATTATTTAAAATACTATTAAACCTTACTAATTTGGCAGTATAAGTTATTGATAATTAATATACATCTTTGGCCAACCTTAAAGCAGTTACTATAGTAACGATTTCACAACCATGACGAAAGTATTTTTTTTTTTTGCTTTAACAACATGACGAGACTTTTTTTCTCTCATACCATCGAACATCATACACTAAATCCTCACGAACTTTTATGCCGCATGACTATCATATCCGCTACACATCATTTATTTACACACAAAAAAATTTCATACTCCAATACTTTTATACTTACCGCGTATTGTCCTCACTCTTAAAAAAAAATGTGTTATTGTAATCAATCCATGAATGGTCTTTTTTTATATTTTAAGAGATATCTTCTAAAATGGTATATTATTATCTATATATATAATTCTCTTCTTGGAGACGTTAGAAAGCAAACTGTAAGCGCGCCTTGCAGTTCCCTCTCTTCCTCTACAGGAAGTTTGGTGAGCTTTGGTTCACGCTAAATGTTTACAATGGTAGAGCCGGGTTTAGTGACGGTTGTTAGGGGCAGATAATTTAGTTTGAAACGATTTTTAACTTAGGGGAGGTAGCTAAGAGTAGGCTATTTTCACGGGGGGGGGGGACCGGGGGTGTTAGGGGTTGGGGGAATGGGGGGGTTATCCTCCTTAACGACTTACTGATAGTCTTTTAAAGCAATTATTTTCAGTGACAGCAGTGGTACTGTCGAATTCACAAATTATGAATTACTGAAAAGTAGAAAATAAAACAACTAAATAGCGGCGTATGATTAGCGGCGTACGATACGCCGCGGGTCGGCTCGTGTTAAATATTTATTGAAATTGCGCGAATGTCAGAGCAAACGGCTTAGCCCAACTAGATTAGCGCCTACGTCGTTAATCTTTAGACAGTTACACGTTTTAGTTGTTATTTTCTTATGTTTCGAGCTTTGAAATTATGTATATTTAAAGTAATTCCTTTTCTTTTTTTTTAAATAATGTTCAATTATGCATATTGTAAAACGTACTATAGTTTGATCACATGTGCTGTATATTTTTACGAATAGCCCTATGTACACGCTCAAAGTTGACGTCGACACCGCTGTCTACGCTTTCCAAAATTACGACTGTTAAATACCAACGTGAAATTCTTTCTTCTTTATTTTTCTGTAACGTTAAGAGTAAAACAGATCATTATAAAAAACCTCAGACTTTCACAAACGGATGCCTTCAAACATAAGGTTGCCTGAAAAACTTAACAGTGATAAACTGTGGGGAAAACTGGTAAGATACTGATGGCAAAAAAATACAAAGGCGCAAATGGGGATGATTTGGAGACACACTGCATGAACTAACCAACAACATCATCAGACAGATTGTGGATTAGAATCACCAACGAACAAGAAAAGTATGCAGGCCCAAACAACAAACATGGAAATGATCAGCTGTCAGTGAATCATAAGCAGCGTGAATGAAGTGGGCGCAGCTTGGAGGGATCGCACACAACCGAGTACAATGGAGAATAGTGGTTATGTCCCTTTTCTAAGTGTCCAAAGAATAATGATGGAGATGATGATAAGCATTATGTATAAAGTTTACTTGTTCACCATGTTCGAAATATTTTGAATTTCTTTTGCGCTATTAAGACGAACGTTTAAAACATGTTTACCATTTATGTCTCTGTGTTCATAAAATATAATGGTTATGAATTTAGAGGTAGTTTCCTTTTTTTAATAGGTGCATTTCCTTTAAACGGTAAATAATTATTTATTTTACACTGTACTTTCCTGGGTTTTTTAATCATTGCAATAGACTAATGTGTTATTATTTTTAAAAGAGTCCAGTTTTAGTGTTTTAGTATTGGTTTAATATTTAATCATTCACAGCTTTTACACACTTTCTTAACCACCCCTCGCGGCGCACGATTTATGCTATACTTTGAAGTTCGTTGTTTAAAAATGCAATATCATGCAGCCCAAAAGCTGTGTAAACGATCTTTTTTTTTGCCTAACAGAATGTAGTGACACTTATTTTGGACTTAACTGTACACAAAGATGCAGCAAAAACTGTACAAACCAGCTATGTGATCACGTCAATGGTATATGTTACAGTTGTTCTCCTGGAAAACAAGGAGCGTTTTGTGATCAAGGTGAGATAAACGTAAACATTGCCGTTGGAACAATCATCCGTTTTAAAATATGTTTAATTTAAACATGTGTAAAGTAATGTACAACTTAATAATGTTCCATGCATGTACGTTACATTTACTATTTATTATATAATGTGCTTCTTTTTTTAGCCAAATATATTTAGCAAACTATCAGTGTTCAATTTGTTTTAAATTCCATTTTAATTACAGAAACAAAAATAAATTATATACACTTTTTAAAACATTTAATTCTCTATTCATCTTAAAAGTACATTTTTGTAAACGCTTAATTACGTTTTCGTATTCAATTATGAAAAGAAATATGTAATTTATTACATTTTACTTAACACCATCAGACTGTAACGACACCTTTTACGGCCAGAACTGTATACAAAGATGTAGCACCAACTGCACAAACCAACTGTGTAACAATGTTATTGGTACCTGTAACAGTTGTGTTGTTGGTAAAAATGGAAGCTTATGTGATGAGGGTAAGTCATGTACATTTAGAGCGCAGCTGAGGTAATATCTTAAAAACATACTGTTCACAGTAAATTTTTCATCCAGTTGGTGCCGGCATAGCCAAAGAACAGGCAAAAATTATAAACTTTCATTTATCAGACGCCCAAAAAAATGCAGTTTTGAAATAAAAGTTTATGCCAAATGTTACGTAACTTCTGGATATTATAGTCGGATTTTTTTGCTCGTGCACTTCGGATCTTACAATAGGAATTATTTAAAATACTATTAAACCTTACTAATTTGGCAGTACAAGTTATTGATAATTAATATACATCTTTGGCCAACCTTAAAGCAGTTACTATAGTAACGATTTCACAACCATGACGAAAGTATTTTTTTTTTTTGCTTTAACAACATGACGAGACTTTTTTTTTCTCATACCCGCGAACATCATACACTAAATCGTCACGAACTTTTATGCCCATGACTATCATATCCGCTACACATCATTTATTTACACAAAAAAAAAACTTCACACTCCAATACTTTTATACTTACCGCGTATTGTCCTCACTCTTAAAAAATGTGTTATTGTGATCAATCCATGAATGGTCTTTTTTATATTTTAAGAGATATCTTCTAAAATGGTATATTATCATCTATATATATAATTCTCTTCTTGGAAACGTTAGAAAGCAAGATGTAAGCGCGCCTTGCAGTTCCCTCTCTTCATCTCAAGGAAGTTTGGTGAGCTTTGGTTCACGCTAAATGTTTACAATGGTAGAGCCGGGTTTAGTGACGGTTGTTAGGGGCAGATAATTTAGTTTGAAACGATTTTTAACTTAGGGGAGGTAGCTAAGAGTAGGCTACTTTCACGGGGGGGGGGGGGCGAGGGTGTTAGGGGTTGGGGAAAGGGGGGGGGTTATCCTCCTTAACGACTTACTGATAGTCTTTTAAAGCAAATATTTTCAGTGACAGCAGTGGTACTGTCGAATTCACAAATTATGAATTACTGAAAAGTAGAAAATAAAACAACTAAATAGCGGCGTATGATTAGCGGCGTACGATACGCCGCGGGTCGGCTCGTGTTAAATATTTATTGAAATTGCGTGAATGTCAGAGCAAACGGCTTAGCCCAACTAGATTAGCGCCTACGTCGTTAATCTTTAGACAGTTACACGTTTTAGTTGTTATTTTCTTATGTTTCGAGCTTTGAAATTATGTATATTGAAAGTAATTCCTTTTCTCTTTTTTTAAATAATGTTCAATTATGCATATTGTAAAACGTACTATAGTTTGATCACATGTGCTGTATAATTTTACGAATAGCCCTATGTACACGCTCAAAGTTGACGTCGACACCGCTGTCTACGCTTTCCAAAATTACGACTGTTAAATACCAACGTGAAATTCTTTCTTCTTTATTTTTCTGTAACGTTAAGAGTAAAGCAAATCATTATAAAAAACCTCAGACTTTCACAAACGGATGCCTTCAAACATAAGGTTGCCTGAAAAACTTAACAGTGATAAACTGTGGGGAAAACTGGTAAGATACTAATGGCAAAAAAATAACGAGGCGCAAATGGGGATGATTTGGAGACACACTGCATGAACTAACCAACAACATCATCAGACAGATTGTGGATTAGAATCACCAACGAACAAGAAAAGTATGCAGGCCCAAACAACAAACATGGAAATGATCAGCTGTCAGTGAATCATAAGCAGCGTGAATGAAGTGGGCGCAGCTTGGAGGGATCGCACACAACCGAGTACAATGGAGAATAGTGGTTATGTCCCTTTTCTAAGTGTCCAAAGAATAATGATGGAGATGATGATAAGCATTATGTATAAAGTTTATTGGTTCACCATGTTCGAAATATTTTGAATTTCTTTTGCGCTATTAACACGAACGTTTAAAACATGTTTACCATTTATGTCTCTGTGTTCATAAAATATAATGGTTATGAATTTAGAGGTAGTTTCCTTTTTTTAATAGGTGCATTTTCTTTAAACGGTAAATAATTATTTATTTTACACTGTACTTTCCTGGTTTTTTTAATCATTGCAATAGACTAATGTGTTATTATTTTTAAAAGAGTCCAGTTTTAGTGTTTTAGTATTGGTTTAATATTTAATCATTCACAGCTTTTACACACTTTCTTAACCACCCCTCGCGGCGCACGATTTATGCTATACTTTGAAGTTCGTTGTTTAAAAATGCAATATCATGCAGCCCAAAAGCTGTGTAAACGATCTTTTTTTTTGCCTAACAGAATGTAGTGACACTTATTTTGGACTTAACTGTACACAAAGATGCAGCAAAAACTGTACAAACCAGCTATGTGATCACGTCAATGGTATATGTTACAGTTGTTCTCCTGGAAAACAAGGAGCGTTTTGTGATCAAGGTGAGATAAACGTAAACATTGCCGTTGGAACAATCATCCGTTTTAAAATATGTTTAATTTAAACATGTGTAAAGTAATGTACAACATAATAATGTTCCATGCATGTACGTTACATTTACTATTCATTATATAATGTGCTTCTTTTTCAGCCAAATATATTTAGCAAACTATCAGTGTTCAATTTTTTTTTCAATTCTATTTTAATTACAAAAACAAAAATAAATTATATACACAGTTTAAAACATTTAATTCACTATCCATCTTAAAAGTACATTTTTGTGAAATCTCAATTACGTTTTCGTATTTAATTATGAAAAGAAATATGTAATTTATTACATTTTACTGAACACCATCAGACTGTAACGACACCTTTTACGGCCAGAACTGTATACAAAGATGTAGCACCAACTGCACAAACCAACTGTGTAACAATGTTATTGGTACCTGTAACAGTTGTGTTGTTGGTAAAAATGGAAGCTTATGTGATGAGGGTAAGTCATGTACATTTAGAGCGCAGCTGAGGTAATATCTTAAAAACATACTGTTCACAGTAAATTTTTCATCCAGTTGGTGCCGGCATAGCCAAAGAACAGGCAAAAATTATAAACTTTCATTTATCAGACGCCCAAAAAAATGCAGTTTTGAAATAAAAGTTTATGCCAAATGTTACGTAACTTCTGGATATTATAGTCGGATTTTTTTGCTCGTGCACTTCGGATCTTACAATAGGAATTATTTAAAATACTATTAAACCTTACTAATTTGGCAGTGCAAGTTATTGATAATTAATATACATCTTTGGCCAACCTTAAAGCAGTTACTATAGTTACGATTTCACAACCATGACGAAAGTATTTTTTTTGCTTTAACAACATGACGAGACTTTTTTTTTCTCATACCAGCGAACATCATACACTAAATCCTCACGAACTTTTATGCCGCATGACTATCATATCCGCTACACATCATTTATTTACACACAAAAAAATTTCATACTCCAATACTTTTATACTTACCGCGTATTGTCCTCACTCTTAAAAAATGTGTTATTGTGATCAATCCATGAATGGTCTTTTTTATATTTTAAGAGATATCTTCTAAAATGATATATTATCATCTATATATATAATTCTCTTCTTGGAGACGTTAGAAAGCAAGATGTAAGCGCGCCTTGCAGTTCCCTCTCTTCCTCTCAAGGAAGTTTGGTGAGCTTTGGTTCACGCTAAATGTTTACAATGGTAGAGCCGGGTTTAGTGACGGCTGTTAGGGGCAGATAATTTAGTTTGAAACGATTTTTAACTTAGGGGAGGTAGCTAATAGTAGGCTATTTTCAGGGGGGGGGACCGGGGGTGTTAGGGGTTGGGGGAAAGGGGGGGGGGTATCGTTCTGAACGACTTACTGATATTCTTTGAAAGCAAATATTTTCAGTGACAGCAGTGGTACTGTCGAATTCACAAATTATGAATTACTGAAAAGTAGAAAATAAAACAACTAAATAGCGGCGTATGATTAGCGGCGTACGATACGCCGCGGGTCGGCTCGTGTTAAATATTTATTGAAATTGCGTGAATGTCAGAGCAAACGGCTTAGCCCAACTAGATTAGCGCCTACGTCGTTAATCTTTAGACAGTTACACGTTTTAGTTGTTATTTTCTTATGTTTCGAGCTTTGAAATTATGTATATTTAAAGTAATTCCTTTTCTCTTTTTTTAAATAATGTTCAATTATGCATATTGTAAAACGTACTATAGTTTGATCACATGTGCTGTATATTTTTACGAATAGCCCTATGTACACGCTCAAAGTTGACGTCGACACCGCTGTCTACGCTTTCCAAAATTACGACTGTTAAATACCAACGTGAAATTCTTTCTTCTTTATTTTTCTGTAACGTTAAGAGTAAAACAAATCATTATAAAAAACCTCAGACTTTCACAAACGGATGCCTTCAAACATAAGGTTGCCTGAAAAACTTAACAGTGATAAACTGTGGGGAAAACTGGTAAGATACTAATGGCAAAAAAATACAAAGGCGCAAATGGGGATGATTTGGAGACACACTGCATGAACCAACCAACAACATCATCAGACAGATTGTTGATTAGAATCACCAACGAACAAGAAAAGTATGCAGGCCCAAACAACAAACATGGAAATGATCAGCTGTCAGTGAATCATAAGCAGCGTGAATGAAGTGGGCGCAGCTTGGAGGGATCGCACACAACCGAATACAATGGAGAATAGTGGTTATGTCCCTTTTCTAAGTGTCCAAAGAATAATGATGGAGATGATGATAAGCATTATGTATAAAGTTTATTGGTTCACCATGTTCGAAATATTTTGAATTTCTTTTGCGCTATTAACACGAACGTTTAAAACATGTTTACCATTTATGTCTCTGTGTTCATAAAATATAATGGTTATGAATTTAGAGGTAGTTTCCTTTTTTTAATAGGTGCATTTTCTTTAAACGGTAAATAATTATTTATTTTACACTGTACTTTCCTGGTTTTTTTAATCATTGCAATAGACTAATGTGTTATTATTTTTAAAAGAGTCCAGTTTTAGTGTTTTAGTATTGGTTTAATATTTAATCATTCACAGCTTTTACACACTTTCTTAACCACCCCTCGCGGCGCACGATTTATGCTATACTTTGAAGTTCGTTGTTTAAAAATGCAATATCATGCAGCCCAAAAGCTGTGTAAACGATCTTTTTTTTGCCTAACAGAATGTAGTGACACTTATTTTGGACTTAACTGTACACAAAGATGCAGCAAAAACTGTACAAACCAGCTATGTGATCACGTCAATGGTATATGTTACAGTTGTTCTCCTGGAAAACAAGGAGCGTTTTGTGATCAAGGTGAGATAAACGTAAACATTGCCGTTGGAACAATCATCCGTTTTAAAATATGTTTAATTTAAACATGTGTAAAGTAATGTACAACTTAATAATGTTCCATGCATGTACGTTACATTTACTATTCATTATATAATGTGCTTCTTTTTTAGCCAAATATATTTAGCAAACTATCAGTGTTCAATTTTTTTTTCAATTCTATTTTAATTACAAAAACAAAAATAAATTATATACACAGTTTAAAACATTTAATTCACTATCCATCTTAAAAGTACATTTTTGTGAAATCTCAATTACGTTTTCGTATTTAATTATGAAAAGAAATATGTAATTTATTACATTTTACTGAACACCATCAGACTGTAACGACACCTTTTACGGCCAGAACTGTATACAAAGATGTAGCACCAACTGCACAAACCAACTGTGTAACAATGTTATTGGTACCTGTAACAGTTGTGTTGTTGGTAAAAATGGAAGCTTATGTGATGAGGGTAAGTCATGTACATTTAGAGCGCAGCTGAGGTAATATCTTAAAAACATACTGTTCACAGTAAATTTTTCATCCAGTTGGTGCCGGCATAGCCAAAGAACAGGCAAAAATTATAAACTTTCATTTATCAGACGCCCAAAAAAATGCAGTTTTGAAATAAAAGTTTATGCCAAATGTTACGTAACTTCTGGATATTATAGTCGGATTTTTTTGCTCGTGCACTTCGGATCTTACAATAGAAATTATTTAAAATACTATTAAACCTTACTAATTTGGCAGTGCAAGTTATTGATAATTAATATACATCTTTGGCCAACCTTAAAGCAGTTACTATAGTTACGATTTCACAACCATGACGAAAGTATTTTTTTTGCTTTAACAACATGACGAGACTTTTTTTTTCTCATACCAGCGAACATCATACACTAAATCCTCACGAACTTTTATGCCGCATGACTATCATATCCGCTACACATCATTTATTTACACACAAAAAAATGTCATACTCCAATACTTTTATACTTACCGCGTATTGTCCTCACTCTTAAAAAATGTGTTATTGTGATCAATCCATGAATGGTCTTTTTTATATTTTAAGAGATATCTTCTAAAATGATATATTATCATCTATATATATAATTCTCTTCTTGGAGACGTTAGAAAGCAAGATGTAAGCGCGCCTTGCAGTTCCCTCTCTTCCTCTCAAGGAAGTTTGGTGAGCTTTGGTTCACGCTAAATGGTTACAATGGTAGAGCCGGGTTTAGTGACGGCTGTTAGGGGCAGATAATTTAGTTTGAAACGATTTTTAACTTAGGGGAGGTAGCTAATAGTAGGCTATTTTCAGGGGGGGGGGACCGGGGGTGTTAGGGGTTGGGGGAAAGGGGGGGGTATCGTTCTGAACGACTTACTGATATTCTTTGAAAGCAAATATTTTCAGTGACAGCAGTGGTACTGTCGAATTCACAAATTATGAATTACTGAAGAGTAGAAAATAAAACAACTAAATAGCGGCGTATGATTAGCGGCGTACGATACGCCGCGGGTCGGCTCGTGTTAAATATTTATTGAAATTGCGTGAATGTCAGAGCAAACGGCTTAGCCCAACTAGATTAGCGCCTACGTCGTTAATCTTTAGACAGTTACACGTTTTAGTTGTTATTTTCTTATGTTTCGAGCTTTGAAATTATGTATATTTAAAGTAATTCCTTTTCTCTTTTTTTTAAATAATGTTCAATTATGCATATTGTAAAACGTACTATAGTTTGATCACATGTGCTGTATATTTTTACGAATAGCCCTATGTACACGCTCAAAGTTGACGTCGACACCGCTGTCTACGCTTTCCAAAATTACGACTGTTAAATACCAACGTGAAATTCTTTCTTCTTTATTTTTCTGTAACGTTAAGAGTAAAACAGATCATTATAAAAAACCTCAGACTTTCACAAACGGATGCCTTCAAACATAAGGTTGCCTGAAAAACTTAACAGTGATAAACTGTGGGGAAAACTGGTAAGATACTAATGGCAAAAAAATACAAAGGCGCAAATGGGGATGATTTGGAGACACACTGCATGAACCAACCAACAACATCATCAGACAGATTGTGGATTAGAATCACCAACGAACAAGAAAAGTATGCAGGCCCAAACAACAAACATGGAAATGATCAGCTGTCAGTGAATCATAAGCAGCGTGAATGAAGTGGGCGCAGCTTGGAGGGATCGCACACAACCGAATACAATGGAGAATAGTGGTTATGTCCCTTTTCTAAGTGTCCAAAGAATAATGATGGAGATGATGATAAGCATTATGTATAAAGTTTATTGGTTCACCATGTTCGAAATATTTTGAATTTCTTTTGCGCTATTAAGACGAACGTTTAAAACATGTTTACCATTTATGTCTCTGTGTTCATAAAATATAATGGTTATGAATTTAGAGGTAGTTTCCTTTTTTTAATAGGTGCATTTTCTTTAAACGGTAAATAATTATTTATTTTACACTGTACTTTCCTGGTTTTTTTAATCATTGCAATAGACTAATGTGTTATTATTTTTAAAAGAGTCCAGTTTTAGTGTTTTAGTATTGGTTTAATATTTAATCATTCACAGCTTTTACACACTTTCTTAACCACCCCTCGCGGCGCACGATTTATGCTATACTTTGAAGTTCGTTGTTTAAAAATGCAATATCATGCAGCCCAAAAGCTGTGTAAACGATCTTTTTTTTGCCTAACAGAATGTAGTGACACTTATTTTGGACTTAACTGTACACAAAGATGCAGCAAAAACTGTACAAACCAGCTATGTGATCACGTCAATGGTATATGTTACAGTTGTTCTCCTGGAAAACAAGGAGCGTTTTGTGATCAAGGTGAGATAAACGTAAACATTGCCGTTGGAACAATCATCCGTTTTAAAATATGTTTAATTTAAACATGTGTAAAGTAATGTACAACATAATAATGTTCCATGCATGTACGTTACATTTACTATTCATTATATAATGTGCTTCTTTTTCAGCCAAATATATTTAGCAAACTATCAGTGTTCAATTTTTTTTCAATTCTATTTTAATTACAAAAACAAAAATAAATTATATACACAGTTTAAAACATTTAATTCACTATCCATCTTAAAAGTACATTTTTGTGAAATCTCAATTACGTTTTCGTATTTAATTATGAAAAGAAATATGTAATTTATTACATTTTACTGAACACCATCAGACTGTAACGACACTTTTTACGGCCAGAACTGTATACAAAGATGTAGCACCAACTGCACAAACCAACTGTGTAACAATGTTATTGGTACCTGTAACAGTTGTGTTGTTGGTAAAAATGGAAGCTTATGTGATGAGGGTAAGTCATGTACATTTAGAGCGCAGCTGAGGTAATATCTTAAAAACTTACTGTTCACAGTAAATTTTTCATCCAGTTGGTGCCGGCATAGCCAAAGAACAGGCAAAAATTATAAACTTTCATTTATCAGACGCCCAAAAAAATGCAGTTTTGAAATAAAAGTTTATGCCAAATGTTACGTAACTTCTGGATGTTATAGTCGGATTTTTTTGCTCGTGCACTTGGGATCTTACAATAGGAATTATTTAAAATACTATTAAACCTTACTAATTTGGCAGTACAAGTTATTGATAATTAATATACATCTTTGGCCAACCTTAAAGCAGTTACTATAGTAACGATTTCACAACCATGACGAAAGTATTTTTTTTTGCTTTAACAACATGACGAGACTTTTTTTTTCTCATACCAGCGAACATCATACACTAAATCCTCACGAACTTTTATGCCGCATGACTATCATATCCGCTACACATCATTTATTTACACACAAACAAATTTCATACTCCAATACTTTTATACTTACCGCGTATTGTCCTCACTCTTAAAAAATGTGTTATTGTGATCAATCCATGAATGGTCTTTTTTATATTTTAAGAGATATCTTCTAAAATGATATATTATCATATATATATATATATATATATATATATATATATATATATATATATATATATATATATAATTCTTATCTTGGTGACGTTAGAAAGCAAGCTGTAAGCGCGCCTTGCAGTTCCCTCTCTTCCTCTCAAGGAAGTTTGGTGAGCTTTGGTTCACGCTAAATGTTTACAATGGTAGAGCCGGGTTTAGTGACGGCTGTTAGGGGCAGATAATTTAGTTTGAAACGATTTTTAACTTAGGGGAGGTAGCTAACAGTAGGCTACGTTCACCGGGGGGGGGGATGGGGGGGGGGGGGGGTAGGGGTTGGGGGAAAGGAGGGGGGGTATCGTTCTTAACGACTTACTGATATTCTTTGAAAGCAAATATTTTCAGTGACAGCAGTGGTACTGTCGAATTCACAAATTATGAATTACTGAAAAGTAGAAAATAAAACAACAAAAATGGCGGCGTATGATTAGCGGCGTATGATACGCCGCGGGTCGGCTCGTATTAAATATTTATTGAAATCGCTTGAATGTCAGAGCAAAAGGCTTAGCCAACTCGATTATCGCCTACGTCGTTAACCTTTAGACAGTTATACGTTTTTAGTTCTTATTTTCTTATGTTTCGAGCTTTGAAATTATGTATATTTAAAATAATTCCTTTTCTTTTTTGTTTTTGTTAATAATGTTCAATTATGCATATTGTAAAACATACTATAGTTTGATCATATGTGATGTATTTTTTTGCGAATAGCCCTATGTACACGCTCAAAGTTGACGTCGACACCGCTGTCTACGCTTTCCAAAATTACGACTGTTAAATACTAATGTGAAATCCTTTCTTCTTTATTTTTCTGAAACGTTAAGTTTTGACCACTTTCGGAAGTTATCCCAGATATGCCAGGTTTTTTGTGACACCCCTGGCGTTCTTCTAGCACCTGAAAAAATATCAAGGGGTATCGTTCAGCAAAAGTTTTTTAATAAATATAGCTCGTATAAAGATAATTCGCAGTCACTTTTTTGCCTTGGTCCAGGGTTATGAGTCAAAATGACAGTTTTTCTATACTGTATGACCATTTATCTATGAGCATGCAAAAATAAGCCTGATGTACAGAGAGTAAGTGCCCTAAAATCGTTGTTGAAATTACCCTCTATTTTTCACATAAAATAGAAAGATTAAATATGGAAATACAACTGGTCAGTTTTGACCCATTTACAGATTTTTCACGGATATGGCAATTTTTTTCTGACACCCCTACGCGTTCTTCTACCATTGGTTGTTAGTATCCCACTTATGTGACGCTTGTTGTATACTTAATATAAAAAGTGTTGTTTTTTTTAAATTGTTACTCTTAAATTTTTATCAGAAAAAATATGGTACTGCTACAAGTTTTAAATGTATTGTGCACTTAAAATGTTAATATTTTAAAACATATGCATTTTCCTGTGCACTTGTTTTCTCTTTTCCGCCATTTTTACATACCTTGCAAAACCGGCGCTATAATATTTTGCTAAATTAAAAGTTTTCACAAAACAAACACAAATACAATAGTCTAACAATTTTAAAATACAATGAAACATAATTTGTGTTTTAACTATTTTTAAACAAATTTTAGCAAGTTTATTTCAAGCGTCCCAAAGCGTCCCATAAGTTAGATGTTTAGCTGTTTAGTTATTTCTTTGCTTTGTCACTAATGCCGTTAAACTTTTAGTAAATCACATAGCGTTTTGACTAATAATTATTTTATAATTTTTTTTTTCAAAATGAATATTAGAGTACAAATATATAGGCCGATAATTCATTTGAAAAGAAAATAAAACTAGAATGAAAAAAAATGTGTTTAAAATACAATGTTTATGCCCTATTAAATAACGTGTTTTCTCCTGCAATCTTAAAATTTCCCTACGAATGGTTTTATATCCGTACTTATATTGTATTTATTTAATTGAAACTATGTATTTCTCATGTATTTGATAATCGTATTCTCCATTATCTCTTGAACATCCAAAGCTCACAATGGGCTTTACAAATTACACAGATGTTGTATTTCCGTGACCTACTTTTTGTTTCCTTTTTGCTGTTTTTTTTCTGACAAGTAGCTCTTTCAATGAGTTGTCGTGACAAAAGTTTAAATATATACTGATTTATAAGCCGTAGAAATTTGATTTCTATAAATGGATAAATAAATAAACCGGGAATGATCTACCCGAAACTTTCTCGGATACTCTTTTATGAAACTACGGGAGATGGCACATCACGATATAGACATGATTTTTAATCCATTATTAACTACTAAAACTTTTAAAAATAGAATAGAATCTCGTAGATAAAAGAATTACACACCAAGTGAAGGCCAAATAAAATGTGTATAATTGTGCAGAATATTATTAGTACTTTATAAATTCACACGCGTTTTATGAGAAATCGGAAATAGCGTAAATTACTACTTCCGGTCAACGGAAATAACCTAAAATTTTATAGAAGGCAGAGAAGTAAAGTTTTTGCTTATGTTAAATTTCATTTATCTAACTGAAATAGTACTCAAGTTATAGTCTTTTGAAAAATTGAAATTATAAAAAGGGCCACTACCGGTTATCAGAAATCGCTGAAAAATCGATACTTATCTACAAATTTGATATAATACTTAAAATTGAAATTTCATAAACATAGCTGTAACGGTACTCAAGTTATCGGGGTTACAGACACATACATACATACCGACATAGGACAAGATTGCAAAACTATGTTTTCCGACTCACAGAGGTGTAAAACGTCGAGATTTGCAAACATCTTGATTTTTTTTTATTTGCACGATTATAAAACTATCTCTATACTTCGTAAACGATAAAGTAAAAAGTTTTAGCGCTTTTAAAAGTACCGAAAAATTCAAAACGGCTGAGGATTTTTCGAGTTTCCATGACAACCAAAATTGTTATCAATCATTTCTTTGCTTAGTTTAATGTGCCAAATATTTCAAAAGTATTCAAAAGGCTTTAGATCTTAAACTGTAAAAATAAAATAAAAAACGGAGCATATCCCCTTAATCGGGAAGAAAAGTTGAATATAGATTGATCAAAATGTCGGCGTTCTACGCGTAATCAAGTCGGAAAAACTGGACTTTGCAACCGTGTCCGTGTGTGTGTATGTGTGTGTGTGAAAACACTAACTTCCCTTAAAGCGCTCAGCTGGTTTCCAGGAAGTGCATTAAAAAATGGGATCAAAATTGCTTTGTTTACAAAATTTGATACGCTCTTGTAATTTTACCATATTTAAGTGTGAGCTATATATTTTAGACCAATTACCCCATATATTAATGGAAAGCTTAAATAATAAAGAATATGATAATACATAACCTATAAACATAAAAACACAATTGTAAAAATGTAAGAAAATTAAATACAAACCATTTTTTACATCATCACAAATAATTTTAATGCCTTGAATAAAGTACACATAAATTAAAAAAAAACACCACAATATAAAAAACAAAGTACCAAAAGAAACAAGTACATATATATCCTTGAAAGAAATAACAAATAGTAGTAGCTACAGGGTCCAATGATACTTGGCAAAGCATTCCGGACACAGTCCAACATTGCAGCCAGAACACTCCCACCCACTTCTGACTCTTGCAGAATGACCTGCAACACACTGTCTTTTTTTGCCCACTGGCAGTTTCACTAAGTCATGGCCATCAAGTGGATGACTGGAAGCAGAAGGCACTGGGGACTCAACATCATTTCTGGTGGTTGATATTTCCTCCCTTGTCCGTTTGCGACGAATAATTTTTGCTGGTGTGAAATTAGAGGACAGGCTCTCCAAAACAGAAATGATGAAGTTGTACCTTGAGAGTACAGGCTTGTCTGTAGTGTTCAGCTTGTATAAGATATAGCTGTTTAGCACAGCTCTACCTAACAAAGAGAAGAAAACATTATTTGTCCATTTGATGGTTCGACGTTCAGCCAGGTACATATAAAGTTTTTCATCCCCCAAGTGTACACCACCTATTGCTTCATTGTAAGCATGAATGACAGCAGGCCCAAGTCTACACCACCCATTGCTTCATTGTAAGCACGAATGACAGCAGGCCCAAGTCTACACCACCCATTGCTTCATTGTAAGCATGAATGACAGCAGGCCCAAGTCTACACCACCCATTGCTTCATTGTAAGCATGAATGACAGCAGGCCCAAGTCTACACCACCCATTGCTTCATTGTAAGCTTGAATGACAGCAGGCCCAAGTCTACACCACCCATTGCTTCATTGTAAGCATGAATGACAGCAGGCCCAAGTCTACACCACTCATTGCTTCATTGTAAGCATGAATGACAGCAGGCCCAAGTCTACACCACCCATTGCTCCATTGTAAGCATGAATGACAGCAGGCCCAAGTCTACACCACCCATTGCTCCATTGTAAGCATGAATGCATCAGGCCCAAGTCTACACCACCCATTGCTTCATTGTAAGCATGAATGACAGCAGGCCCAAGTCTACACCACCCATTGCTTCATTGTAAGCATGAATGACAGCAGGCTCAAGTCCACACCACCCATTGCTTGATTGTAAGCATGAATGACAGCAGGCCCAAGTGTACAACACCCATTGCTTCATTGTTAGCATGAATGACAGCAGGCCCAAGTGTACAACACCCATTGCTTCATTGTTAGCATGAATGACAGCAGGCCCAAGTCTACACCACCCATTGCTTCATTGTAAGCATGAATGACAGCAGGCCCAATTGTACACCACCCATTGCTTCATGGTGAGCATGAATGACAGCAGGCCCAAGTCTACACCACCCATTGCTTCATTGTAAGCATGAATGACAGCAGGCCCAAGTCTACACCACTCATTGCTTCATTGTAAGCATGAATGACAGCAAGCCCAAGTCTACACCACCCATTGCTTCATTTTAAGCATGAATGACAGCAGGCCCAAGTCTACCCCACCCATTGCTTCATTGTAAGCATGAATGACAGCAGGCCCAAGTCTACACCACCCATTGCTTCATTGTAAGCATGAATGACAGCAGGCCCAATTGTACACCACCCATTGCTTCATGGTGAGCATGAATGACAGCAGGCCCAAGTCTACACCACCCATTGCTTCATTGTAAGCATGAATGACAGCAGGCCCAAGTCTACACCACTCATTGCTTCATTGTAAGCATGAATGACAGCAAGCCCAAGTCTACACCACCCATTGCTTCATTTTAAGCATGAATGACAGCAGGCCCAAGTCTACCCCACCCATTGCTTCATTGTAAGCATGAATGACAGCAGGCCCAAGTCTACACCACCCATTGCTTCATTGTAAGCATGAATGACAGCAGACTCAGGTCTACACCACCCATTGCTTCATTGTAAGCATTAATGACAGCAGGCCCAAGTCTACACCACCCATTGCTTCATTGTAAGCATGAATGACAGCAGGCCCAAGTCTACCCCACCCATTGCTCCATTGTAAGCCTGAATGACAGCAGGCTCAAGTCCACACCACCCATTGCTTCATTGTAAGCATGAATGACAGCAGCCTCAAGTCTACACCACCCATTGCTTCATTGTAAGCATGAATGACAGCAGGCCCAAGTCTACACCACCCATTGCTTCATTGTAAGCTTGAATGACAGCAGGCCCAAGTCTACACCACCCATTGCTTCATTGTAAGCATGAATGACAGCAGGCCCAAGTCTACACCACTCATTGCTTCATTGTAAACATGAATGACAGCAGGCCCAAGTCTACACCACCCATTGCTCCATTGTAAGCATGAATGACAGCAGGCCCAAGTCTACACCACCCATTGCTTCATTGTAAGCATGAATGACAGCAGGCCCAAGTGTACAACACCCATTGCTTCATTGTAAGCATGAATGACAGCAGGCCCAATTGTACACCACCCATTGCTTCATGGTGAGCATGAATGACAGCAGGCCCAAGTCTACACCACCCATTGCTTCATTGTAAGCATGAATGACAGCAGGCCCAAGTCTACACCACTCATTGCTTCATTGTAAGCATGAATGACAGCAAGCCCAAGTCTACACCACCCATTGCTTCATTGTAAGCATGAATGACAGCAGGCCCAATTGTACACCACCCATTGCTTCATTGTAAGCATGAATGACAGCAGGCCCAAGTCTACACCACCCATTGCTTCATTGTAAGCATGAATGACAGCAGGCCCAATTGTACACCACCCATTGCTTCATGGTGAGCATGAATGACAGCAGGCCCAAGTCTACACCACCCATTGCTTCATTGTAAGCATGAATGACAGCAGGCCCAAGTCTACACCACTCATTGCTTCATTGTAAGCATGAATGACAGCAAGCCCAAGTCTACACCACCCATTGCTTCATTTTAAGCATGAATGACAGCAGGCCCAAGTGTACACCACCTATTGCTTCACTGTAACCATGAATGACAGCAGGCCCAAGTCTACACCACCCATTGCTTCATTGTAAGCATGAATGACAGCAGACTCAGGTCTACACCACCCATTGCTTCATTGTAAGCACGAATGACAGCAGGCCCAAGTCTACACCACCCATTGCTTCATTGTAAGCATGAATGACAGCAGGCCCAAGTCTACACCACCCATTGCTTCATTGTAAGCATGAATGACAGCAGGCCCAAGTCTACACCACCCATTGCTTCATTGTAAGCATGAATGACAGCAGGCCCAAGTCTACACCACCCATTGCTTCATTGTATGTATGAATGACAGCAGGCCCAAGTCTACACCACCCATTGCTTCATTGTAAGCATGAATGACAGCAGGCCCAAGTCTACACCACCCATTGCTCCATTGTAAGCATGAATGACAGCAGGCTCAAGTCCACACCACCCATTGCTTCATTGTAATGTAAGAATGACAGCAGGCTCAAGTCCACATCACCCATTGCTTCATTGTATGTATGAATGACAGCAGGCCCAAGTCTACACCACCCATTGCTTCATTGTAAGCATGAATGACAGCAGGCCCAAGTCTACACCACCCATTGCTTCATTGTAAGCATGAATGACAGCAGGCCTCCTGACAGCTTGGTTCCTGCTGTTGACTGTGTCAATGAGCCAGACTTTGCCATGGTAGGCAACAGAACAGGCTTTCTGTCCTGATAAGCCAAACATAGAAGGTTACCATTCCTTGCGCATGTTAATTCTTTATACTTTAATTTTTTTCACACAAAATTCAGACAGCCCTTTCCTATTAATCCCAACAATGCCAGTAGCTGTAGTGTTCAGAGTATAGAGTTCACTGAACAAATCTACCGAGGTGAAAAAATTATCCACACCCAATTGGTGACCTCTGTGTAGCAAGTCTGCGTTGGGCAGCAGACGAATGATCAGTTCGTGGGTGAATGACCTGGCTGGAGGAACTGCTGGTCTTTTAGCCTGAGATCCTTAGATTTTAAACTGGTATAGATAGCCATTTGAGCTGTCTGACAAGCACCACAGCTTGATGCCAAACCTTGAGTGCCTTTTATTGGGCATGTAGGCCTACTGGCGAAGTTAGGGGGTGCGTCCCTTGAAACCAATCATGCTCTCATCAATGCTGATATTTTGAAAGGGATTGTAGTGGTAGATAAATTTCTGGTTTAAGTAATCCACCACCTCCTTTATCTTGAAGAGCTTAAAATGTGGCTCATCTCTTTCTGGCATCTGGCTGTTGTCAGCAAAGTGCAGAAATTTCAGAATGATCTGAAACCTGTCGCGATTAAAATAAGCAGGGAACCATGGTGTTTCTTGACTATGGTGGCAGGAGTCCCAATAAGCATTGTAATTGGGCTTTTGATTTAAGCCCATGCTCAGGACCACAGCAAGAGAGGCCCTAAATTCAGCTAGGGTGAGTGGAATCCATTTGTGGACTCGTGATCGGGGAAGGCTGTCCAACTTGTCTTTGTTGGTCTCTGTAAAATCACTAGCGTAGCAGTTGGTCTCAGCTATGATGACATTGGTGAGCTCTGCTGTTAAAAACAGATCCTAGTATTCAACAGGCTTTGCAGTAGCAGCTGGTTTATGCTTGGGTCCTGGATTTGCTGTAAACTGGATAGGTCTAGAGCCACAATCCACTCCAACAATAGGCTGCCAATGTCCATCAGCTGTAAGACATTCCCTGTCTTCTGAATCTGAAAAAATAGATTTAATTTATAATTAGAGCTTATTTATTATTTATAATTAAATTGATTTCATTTACATCTGTTTACCTAAGTAGTAACATTTAATATAGATTCTATAGTTCTAGCTATTCATTCATAAATTTTAAAACAGTATGTACATGAAGAGGTGGGCTTGGCACTTCAAACACCCACACCCTTAGAGTAGAAATAAAATAATGTCACATTTTTCTACTTTATTTTTACAACTCACCATACCACGCTGAAGAGAAAGTATTTAGATCTATTTGTATTTATTAAATTTAAAGTCGAACACTTGCCAGACAAATCATCTAAATCGCTGCTATCAAATTCATCATCAGTCTCAATTCTGTTCTTGAGATTAGGAAAATCAACTTCGCTGTCACTTGAGTCGTTGTCCATTATTATTTGTAAAAAAATTTGCTTTCACAATGCAAACTCTAAACCACGATGTTTGAAATCGGAAATGGCAGAAGTAGTCGTATATTTACGGTTACTGGTCTAATTGCCGAGTATTTACGAAAAATACGGCCGCAAACACACGAAACCACGATCGTGGCCTTACGCGTTATACGTTGTGCTATAGCAAAGCCACGATCGTGGTTAAGCGCTTTAAGCACAGCTAGGTTGATGATTAGATCCAATTTGTAGTTCTGTAACATATTTTCAGCGATTTCTGATAACCAAAAGTGGAACGTTTTTTAGTTTAGTTTTTTCCAACAGCCTATAACTTGAGTACTATTTCAAATAGATAAACACAATTTCACATAATAGTAAAAGATTTAATGGTCTGTGTTTAGATAAATTTCCGTCGAACGGGAAGTAGTAATTTGCGCTATTTCCTATTTATCAAAAAACGGCATATGAATTTTTAAAGTAGTAATATTCCGCAATATTATACGAATATTGTTTTCCGTTCACTTGGTGCGCAATTGTTTTTAAGTGATTATATTATATTTTAAAAAGCTAAAGTATATAAAAATGGATTAATGATCATGTCTATATCCCGAGTCCATCCCCAACAGTTTCATATAATATTCGAGAAAGTTTAGTGAGATCACTCCAGCTTCATTAATTAATGGGATACTGTTTCGGACAAAAAACCTGGGGTTTAATAAAAGACACCTCCTTTCGTTATTCTAAACACAAATAATGTGGTATGTTGTTCTTAATGAAATCACATCATAACACTAATGTGTGAATGAATTAGTCAATACATAGTATACAGCGCGTTAAATAAAGAATAAAATTCCATTTCCTTTCATGCATTGCTTCTTCATATTTACTTATACAAGACTGAAATCTTAATATACAGCCTTAAGTTTTTCTTCGTTGTCAGCTGCTCGCATATTTGTCATAATACAATTAATAAACTAATAAATACTCTAAAATTATTTAATTGTGTAAAAATAATCAATGTCAAATAATATACTTTCTTAGGCAGTTTGACAAAAGTGATACCTTTTATAATTAAAGAGTAAAAAAATTAAATTAATTAAATTTTGCAGGCACAGGAATGTGATATCATGTTCATATTAATTCTAGTGTTCTAAGTTTAAATACAATTTTAACATGTGGGTCGTTGGATGTGTTGTATAATATAGCTGATGGTGCGGAGTATGTTTTGGTGGGGATTGGTGTGAGGGCAAGCCATATGGTGTGGTGTTGGGGTTTAGTGTTTGGTTTGGTAAGGTGTGTGGTTCGTGGTTTCATGCGAGTGGTGGTAAGGTATATTTTTCCCCTTTATATTATTCAATGCTTTCCTCTTTTCAAAGTGTACAGTTAAAATTTATTTTACAAGATTAAAAAAAATGTATGTTTTTTTGTGTGTGCATATTGTTTTTGACTTTTGAAAATTGTCGAAACACGGGTATGTAGCTAGTATGCTATAATGAATTAAAACTTTCTGATTATACACAGTCTGTGATGCCACATATTTCGGCAGTAACTGTACACAAAGATGCAGCAGTAACTGTACAAACCAAATGTGTAACAGTGTTGATGGCAATTGTAATGGTTGTATTCCTGGTAAACAGGGAATGTTTTGTGATCATGGTAAGTTGTTTGTATTTTGTTTTTTGTGTTTTTGGTTTGTTTGTAAAATAAAGTTAACACTGCTTAAAACATGTTTCCGAACATTACCTCGTTACTTTGGTAACGTCGACATAAAAATCGTTTCTTGATTTAAAAGTTTACTTTTTAGTTATACTATGTCAATTAAGTAATAACGTTGAATCGGGATTTATTTTATATTTAAAATGAAACAGTGGATACTGGTTATAAAGTATGTGGCAATATTTTAATATTTTTAGAGATACTTTAACTAAAGGGATTCAGACTTAAGTAAAATGTTTACAAAAAATCTATGTAATGAGATATTTTTAAACGATTTTAAAATAAAACAAATTAAAACTTACTAATTGTACTAATTTATACCCAGACTGTGACACAACATATTACGGCAATAATTGTACAAAAAGGTGCAGCAATAACTGTAGAGACCAGATTTGTAACAATTTTGATGGTACATGTAACAGCTGTGTTACTGGAAAACAGGGTAACGCTTGTAACGAGGGTAAGCTGTTTATTTTTGTTTTACAAGTTTTTATTTAGTTTGCAACGTTTGTTTATTTGTTTGTTTCTGTTTCTGCATTTTTGTTAATTCTTGATTGTATTCACTCTACTAAATTCAACAAATTTAATTACAAAAGACCCCGCATAGTGATTTTTTAAATATGTATAAGAAACGATTAACGTTAGTGATATAACTAATAGCCTGCTATGCTTTTTTAAAAATTCAGTATTTATTTTTTAAATCCTATATTTTTATAATGTTAAGAAAAAAGGAAAAAAAAATGTTATTACCAACCTATTGTAGTGTATGAAGTGCGATTTTTTTGGTGTTATTTCTAATTAAAACTCATTTTTGAACTATACATTATTTTCTGCATATGCTACAAATTTCAGGAAAAGCATTATAACTTAAGATGAACTAGATGCAACATTACAACTAATATTACATAATTCTGTATTGTAATTTAAAATTCAAATTAATTATTTTTGTAACTTCCAGAAAAGCATGTTGATAATTTATTGGGACCTGGAATTGGAATCGGTATTGGAATCATGTGCGTTGTCAACATTATCATCATTGCTGTTATTTGTCTAGCTCGAAGGACAAACGTGACCAACGGCTCAACAAGCACTGTAAACGAGAACCTGTATGATCTAGAAGAGAGATCACCCCAGCATTATGTTAACTCACTAAATGGTTAGTAGCAAGAAACAATGTCTAAAATATTAATTTGTTACACTGATATATGATTTGAACGCCCAAGAATACATATTTTTCTTTTAAATACACAATTCACTGATACGTATTGATAACATCCAAAAATGAAAACATGGAGACATAATGTTTATATGTGTGCCGGAGATTTACATTCATTACCTCAGGGGATTATCAACCTAAATATTATACAAAATTATGTTTTAAAAAGTACAAATTAAAATTCAAAGATGCTACTATTAACCAAAAAAAATAAACACTTCTAAATTTTATTTAATACTAGCGTGCTCGTCCCCGCGCTTTGCTGCAAGGATAGAAAAAAGTCTGACGAAATATATCAGAAATGTTTCATCAAAGCATTACCAATCCTATATTCTTAGACGTGTCACCTTTTTTCTAAAACTGAATTTAAATTTGAATGTAAACAATGTCTGAACTTGGATCATATTTATCGGGGCACGGATTTACCTACCGCATGAAAGCCTTGAATGTACGTTAATCATTCACCGTAAAAGTAATGTAGAACACAATTTGGGGACCGCCTAATTGTCGGCGAAGTAGACGGGGCTCATGAGAGCCCCGGTTACACTACCGCAACGGCGCCGAGTATGGTCCCTGGCTTTTTAAAACAAACGTAAGCGCTCTGGTGCTCAAAGGATAACCCAGAGCGCCAAATAGGATCCTAAAACTATGATGCAGATTGCGTCATTCTCTAAAATGACAAAAATGAACAGGATTTTTTCTTTAACACAGAAAAAAAAAGTGGATGTGTTATAAACATCAGTGGGACTGATGCAATTTGATAACCTAAACTAATGGTGTATTATAAGATGCTCGAACTCAATTTCTCAATGGATGAGCCTGTTAAAGTTTTAACGCTGAATATAGTAGTACTCCTTAACTGCTCTGCGGGACGCACGATTAACGGATGCCAAGTATTACATAGCCGATCTGGAACTCTGGGAGCCAAATTGTGTATTCACGAACATCGAACCCTCGCAGGCTGCGCCCATAGCAAATTGTAATTATTTTTTTCACAGAAACCTTTTCGGAAGTATTCTCGTCGATTCCCCAAAGTTTTATGGCAACCGGATGAACGGTGCCAAACCGTATCAGAATTTTATTTTTTATATACCGTATATGGAGAAAAAAACAAATCGCGTACTGCCGGGTGGCCACCCCTTTGATTTTGAATTTCTTTTCACACAAACCTCCCTTAGCAGCTTCTCAAAGTTTTATGCGATCGGATGAAAGGTGTAGTAATGAATAAAGAAGACAGACAGACAGATAGACACATACACACACATACATTGCTTTTTATTATATATATATATATATATATATATATATATATATATATATATATATATATATATATATATATATATATATATATATATATATATAAAGTATATATATAAAATATTTATAATATAAATTTAAAAATGTCGCTCTTACAACATCTTAGGTTCGTATTCATTTAATAACAATCTGTGCAATTAAGATATGAATAAATCCATTTAGAAAATTATAATTAAAGAAGACAGGCGTTGGTTATAGTCAGGAGGGTAAAACTGCGAGTTATTGATATGTGATACTCTTTGTATTTAATGATTCTCGGACTGAGTAATAAAATTTTGTTATTTTTTTGGAGGGAGAAAGGAGGTGGGGGTTATTTATTGGTAACAAGTACAGGTAAAGGAGCGTTTTTGCAAAACTATCTTACAGTCCAGTATTGTTAAGTAGTAGGAATTATAAATATAGTTTAATTTTACATATACATTTTCTTTATAGTTTAGTGGATATTTTCTTTCAGAAAGCAGAAGAGAGAATATCAATGATTCATCAGAAAGACAGCCTGAAGGAAACAACAATGATACAGTTAATGCCTCGAATATTTACAACACATTAAACGATCAATACTATGATGATCCAAAATATGTTACTCTTGTATCTAAATGAAGTTTTAAGTCGTCCAAAAGGGATATTTTGTGCTATTTATTGAAACATCATTATAATTTAAATTGCTATATGCACTAATATTTTGTTTTTTGTTACATACCATCATTTATATCATTTAAGTAAAGGATAGTTTAGCAACAACATATGTCCACCGTTTTATGTAATTCATCTAAGTTAGAAACAGTACTTGCCGGTTATTGGTCAAAACGCAATGTGCTTTACTCCACATAGCTCGATATTAGTGAAAATGCAAAAAATAGCTAAATAGCTAAAAATCCGACTAATTTAAAATAAGAAAGGCTACCAATACTTTTAGAAAAACCAATTTATATACATTATTAGTAAACCCAACACCATTTTAGATGCACACACTGATTAAGAAACCGTAAATGATTCTGTTGAAAACCGGGCTGTTCAATGGAATTTGTGTTATTTTTTAAAGTAGTTTGTATTACTTTTTGCTGAGAAAATTGTATATAATTCATAGCCTACGTCTTGATAAGTAGATTTATAGAATGTAGGACTAAATGTAAATAAAATTTGAATGAAATAGTTCATTTCTTCATATTCTAAAATTGGATGATTACGCCATTTGTTTCGTGTACTTTCCGTAGTTTAAACATGTCATTTGACGTCATTGTTTTTTTTGCGTTCTTATCACAACAGCAAACACTTTTCCGGTTGATTAATTAAAAATGTGTTTCTACATTGGAATATGCCATTATTTTTATTTTCCTTCTTTAAATAAAATTTAGTTTATACATTTAAAACACCCAACATTTTATTGCAACTAAATTCCGTATGTTTAAGTTCTCTATATATCGCTGAACATACTGATCACATAGCCTCAATAATGTTGCGGACAGAGAGAGAGAGAGAGAGAGAGAGAGAGAGAGTGAGTGAGAGAAAGCGAAGTGCGCACATAGGCTTTCATATAGTAGGATAACGTAAGTAATGTACCTATAATAGCTGAGTGGACCTGGCTTCCAACTAGAAAGCCTTTTGCTTATCATAACTTTGGCACTATATATTATAGTTCTAGTTTGCATCAATTTCAAACAACAACATAAGTAAACTATTTATTAACATGTTTACACAGCCTTTTATGGCACATGATTTGCAATTTTTAATGTGTTTTTTTTCTAATGTCAACAATCAAATTTTCGATTGTCGTTGATCAATCTCATAATTTTGTTTTGAATTTGCTTTTAGCGTATACTTTCAAATACTACTGACTTATGATGTATTAAAACAGTTGCACGTTGTACGCTTTCTGTTCGGCAATTTTGAAAGGCAATTGTTATGATGGGAGGGGGTTGCTTTGTAATTGTATTACTACGATGTTTTTAGACTGTGCACCGATTATTTAAATGTCATGTTTGTCACATTCACTACGTTGACGCGTTGTCCACCGACCAATTGATTACTCGTCGCTTACATTTAACGTCTGCGATGATTTTGTTCAGAAAAGTTTTGTAATTATTGAACTACTACACTTGCTAACTTACAGCGTATCGGGTTCGCTATTTAAAAAACAATGGTTTTTTTTTAATACTGTATTGCAACATATAATATGTATAATCAATGTTATCAAGATTTATTAATAAAATAAATGTACCTGTACTCTTGCTGTTTACTTTGTTTCTTAATTATGAAATATCTTTTAATAAAGTAATATATCTCACTGATATGAATTTTTTTTAAATGCATGAAAACACATTTTAACATGATCTTTTGTAATAATGCAGAGCTCGAAATTTCGCGTACCGCTTTCGATCTATGACGGACGACCGACAAAAGCACGACAAACGCAGGAAGCAAGTTTAATTAAGTCTTGTAAAACGCAAAGAACATAATTTAACTTTTATGGAAAACAAAAGCATTTTAATTTATTGTACGTGGATAGTTGATGAAAAGTTTTAAAAGGTGTCCTACATTTATTTCGTCAGTTAATCATTCTGAACCTACTCATCATTTATAAATATCTAATAATTTCCCAAAGACGTCATAGTTTGTTCTCGTTGGGAATTTCTACCGCACGCAATACCTGGATTTTTATCGGAAGCCATTAGCCAATTGTCAGTCTCTGTGGATCTTTAAATTCACCTTCGTTAAAGTATTAGAACAATAGCTTGGGATGACCTCTCGCTCGAGAGAATGGGGGAGGGCGGCGCCAAACGGGCTCGAAAAAAATAGTTAATTCTGATCAGCAATACTGAAATACAGTCTAACTTAAGAAAATGGACTACTAGATTTACTAGGCTTTGCAGACTAGGTTAAGCTTAAGTTAGATAAATTGTTTAATCCCAAAATCAAAATAGTTTAGTGACTGTAAAAAACGTAGTGACTCAAATCTTAAACATTTGGGAGGGGCGTTGGTTTTTTTTTTTTTTTTTTGTTAATTTAAAAAAAATGTATGATGCAGTCATAAAGAAAATTAAACTATTCAAAATTATGTGCCCGAAATACAAAGCACAAGTAAATTTCGCTCTAGGTGTATTTATTGTGTTGCTTCATCATCTTTTTTTATAGTCTAAACAACAGTGGACAAATTGAGTAAAAACAACATATTGCAAGTCATTAATTTATTTTTTGAAGTATACAGCCAGCCGTTGAAAATTTGAAAACGAGTGACAGGAAGACGGATTGCACGATTGCAAAACCAAAATACTCGGTCTCGGTCTAATTATCCTAAAAGAGGTTTGAAAAATCCCACAATATTTTTGGTTTATCAGTGGTATTTTTTCTGACCTCTGTGTGGGTTAGTAGTACAGTTTTGTAATTAGTTTTTCTAGTTCTAATGTGATCTTTTTCTTTTTATAGCACATATAAATCATGAATATTTTTAGCACCATCTATTCTCGTCAAGGGCCAAATCTTGATTTTAAATCTATATGTTGGAAAGCACTCAAACTAATTTAAAGCTAGCAATGTTATTATTTTTGAAAAATGAAAATAAAAACCGCTATTTTGATCGTCATAATTTCTAAGATACACAAAATTATCTTTCTTATCACAGAAGATAGATTATCACAGGGAATTTCTATTGGTGTCGGCATTGGAATAGGAGTAATGTGTTGTGTGTTTATCATTGGATTAACTATAGTTATCATATTTCGTCGTTTGAGGGGTACAAGTTCTCGTTCAACTGAGGACAGTCAACAAAACGATTCACATTTGTCTAGTAGCGGAGGTAAGTCAGATCTGTAGACTAAGTGTAGTAAGTAATAGACTATCAACTAACGAATTATTCGAACAAACCAATAGCAAATCAAATGGTTTGAAATAATCAGTACTTTACTAAGGTAAATGTTTGAATGCGAGTATTGTATTGTTCTGACACAAATGTAAATCATCCCTGTACCCTTGTTTGGGTCGTCTGGGCACAACATAGCGGTGTGTCTAGGGCAGAGTGTCGCATGGCAGTGCCCACCCCTCTCCGTGCCTGACCTCGCCTTTGTAACGAACACTTGACCGTTGACAGTAGAAACTCACGCGCCCTGACCGGTACCTTATACTGGGAAGTCATACACCCAAGATGCCGTGTTAGCAGTAGTTGTTTGATTTGGAGTTTCCTCTCCTAGATGGGTTGCTGCACCCTGCTATCGAGCATCATTTTCCTGGGGCGTTCGTACCCGAGACATGTTGGTTTTAAGAACCATGATCTATACACACCCGAACACGCCGACCCCCATTTTATTGATATGCGTTGTTATTAAGGTTTTCGTTTTTTCAGAAGGCCGAACCGGATTTGTAGAAACTTACGATGGAGCTAACACAGACTCAGAATATCAAACAAAACATGTCTACGAGAACAAAGTCTGCGATCCGTATGAAACTTTTAGCAATGTCTACAATGAAGTACCTTCGACACATTATGAAACGGTGGCTACTGACACTGTTGGCTAGAAGACACAGATATATTTCAAACATCAATTTGAATAAAATTATTTAAAACATTGAAATTTACTATTCGCCTTTATATTTTTATCTGAACAATTCGTATTGTTACATGTTGCAATAATTTTAAACATTTTATTAAAAAAAAACATGATATTTGTTAGAATGTTGTTTTACTTTTTTACATTAAAATACAACTTAATTACATCTATTTTTATTGACATTTAAGTTAAATGGTTTTATGAAATTATTTTAATTTTAAAATAACAAATAGTCTTATTTTACTATTCGCCGTTTTATTTTTATCTGAAGAATTCGTATTATTGCATGTGCCAATAAATTAAAACATTTTATAATTAATTTAATTTGTTGTCAGCTAAATAAATTCCATTAGGTTTCGTTATATATGGATGTGTAAAAACAGCAGTTTCTGCAATTAGATTAGCTAAGGTGGCTGCAGCTTTGGTATCTGTGTAACGATTGTTACGTTTTAAACAGAAATATTAAATTTATTTTGTAATTTTAATTTGGCCCAATAACTTCGTCCTTAGACAATGTTGGATTTGTTAGTAGTCTGGATGAATGTTTAGTTTATCACCATAAGAATAACGATCGGGTGCAGTGTTTCTTTCACACTTTTTTCTCGAGGGGGGGGGGGTAGTTGAAGAAACTCTGATCGGCCGACAGATGAGACCGTTGTTGAAGTTGTTTCATGAAGAGTAGCACTAACAAAACTACAGCAGCCTTCACAGCCCCTATGTCTCTGTGCCTGTATAGCGTGTTCAGCTGTATGCAAATCAATGGTGTCACAATGACGCAATCGCTTTCATGAATAGTAACACGAACAAGGAAACATAATTCTAGAAGGATGTTAACGTTGTTTACTACGCCTGTTCTATAGAAAATAATTATGTGCAGTTAAATAGCATAAAAATTATCTCATCAGCTATTAATTCAGAGTTTTAATAATAGTACCATTGAATATGCAAGGTCCGGCGATAGAGTGCAAGACTACTAACCTGACCTACTCAGGTTTTAATACCCACCTTTATTTACCAGAGGGAAAGTAAAGACGGTCAGGTATTAGTAATAACCACAACATCCCTTTATGTGTCGAGATTACCGAAACAGGTGAACTCTACTAAACCTGCTGCATGGACTGTCTGGTGCGAAATGATATTATACCTTTAGTTAAATGTGAAGAAGTATTAAGCATGCAACCTAAACATCACACAAATCACAATTAATATGTAATAGCCAGATCAATAATAATTACAGCAATGCTTATTTTAATAATGCACCAAATGCATAAATTACATCAGTAATACTAAAATCTAGACAGTTATTAATTGACCTACACCATAATACATCGTCATAAGACACTTGACCTTGCTTAAGTCATAATAGTCTCTGACAAATGTATTGCAAAACAAAAGTCTCTAACCCTAAAATTGTTCCGTACGCATGCACCGCAAACCCAGTTCTTTGACTTAGTTATTTTTTAAAGAAAACTCTGTAGCGTTGACTCCAGACGTCGGTTGTAAATTTATATAACTAATGTTATGTTGTGATGCCGCAAAGCTTAGTAATAACTAAGTCAATATACATACTTTTTTTATAAGTACCAGTCATACCCTCTGATTTAGCAAATACACAGGTTATGCTTCGTAAAGATGAATTTTTAGATGGCATCGGTGTAAATTTCATACAGATGCTTAAAATGTATTATATCTTATCAGTTAACTGCCTCACATAGTAAACGACATAGCAATAATATAACACAACATTGCAATTGTTTGGTCATTAAACAAAGTAATTCAATATCTTATGTGTACTCATTTCACATTACATACAGATTATGCACACCAAATAACTTTAGAGACCTACACGTGATCAAATGCAAGACAGGTATGTTGGGTTGTGAACCTACATCGCTACCAGTTTTGAGATCATTCCTACCGCCTGCGCTTAAATCCAGTCGGAATCTAATCGCAGCCACTTCTAAGTACTGATAGGAAGTGAATAGACACAACTCAGGGGAAATTTAACAGCACACGTCATGTTTATTACCTCACAGGTCTACTGAAAAAGTTCAAGTATTCTATTGAAATACGTATATAGATAACAACTCTTAACACTCTAGCTTTACTAGATCACTTATTCCTGTATTTATTAGAACAATACGAAATAGGTATACATGTCTTAAACAGAGCGTGGTTTAATCTTTCCTGAATACAAAGTCAATGAACGGCAGTTTTTTTTTGGGTTTTTTTTTGGTGCCATACACAAGACAAGAATCATGAAAACGGTATACCAATAATGTCTTATCGAAGAGAAATCAAATATAGTTCTATTGCGCATAATTTACCTAACAATTTAGACGGTAGCTTAACGTAAATCCGTATTAATCAGCATTTAGCCCCACATTTCATCACACTACATTACCATCCCCGCCATATCATTAGCATCTTCGTTTACTATTCATTCATAAAACATTGTAAAATATATCACAGTATATATTATAGTGCAGGGCATAACCGGGACGGCTAGAGCCATTATATTATTCTTAAATACCAGAAAAGATATTTTTAAAATAATAGAATGTGTAGTTATAATTTTTAACGGATACGTCTGCTGAAGGAGTACGCATTG